>NC_056745.1:1310992154-1311292154 GCF_019279795.1 Protopterus annectens | reverse complement strand
AGTTCCAAACATTTGCAAATTATATACATGTATAAACAAACAAATACACCATAACAGATTCCCCCAGCTAGCTAAAAGAGGGGTAAGCACCACAGGAATACCACAGAGGGGAAGGAGGGAGGGTAATCCTGACTGCAGATGCATACCTATCGGACATCTACATTTATGGTAGGTACAAAACTGTACTATGTCCTTCAAGGATGCATCTGCAGTCATAACATATGGTAGAATACCATAGCCAAGCTGGGGGAGGAGGTACTAAGAAAAGGTTGGTGTAGTTAAGATCCCCTGCAGGACTGCAGTTGCAAACCCTGCTCTGGATCTAGAGTATAAAGGTAAATTGTAATGCTTGGCAAATGTATGCACGGAGCTCCAAGTAACAGCTTCTAAAATGTCCTTGGTAGCCACCCCCCGTAGGAAGGCTGTAGTGGTGGCCGTGGCCCTTGTGGAGTGAGGCCTGATATTTTCAGGGACTGTTTTTCCATGAAAGGAGTAGCAAAAGCGAATGCAATTTCCTATCCATTTTGAAATTGTCTTTTTGGAAATTGCTCTTCCTTGCACCCCAGTTGAATATGCTACAAAAAGTTGGTCAGTTTTTCTGCTAGTTTTTGTTCTGTCCAAGTAGTAGCGTAGTTGTCTGTGTATATCCAGGGTGTGCAAAAGTTTTTCCCTTCTATTCTGTGGATTAGGGAAGAACGTAGGCAAGTGAATAGCTTGGTTCAAGGATACCCTAGATACCACCTTTGGCATAAAAGTAGGATTGGTTCTTAGTGACACCCTGTCCTGGTGGAAAATAAGAAAAGGCTGCACTGCCATTAATGCTTGTAACTCAGATACTCTTCTTGCTGAAGTGATTGCCAGAAGGAATGCAGTTTTCCAAGAAAGAAACTGTAGATCCGCTGATGCTGCTGGTTCAAAGGGAGGTAGTGTCAGTTTCTCCAGCACAAAGTTGAGATCCCAGGCAGGTAGAGGGGGTCTTCTTGGAGGTTTAATATTTTTGATCCCTCTCAGAAATTGTCTGAGGAGAGGGTGTGAGAAGATAGGTGGATCCACATTGTATTCTGCTGAAATTGCTGAAGCATGAATCTTAATGGAAGAATAGGACAGGCCATTGTGGAACAATTCTGCTAAGTACTCTAGGATATGTGTTAGGTTTGCCACTGTGACATCTGTGCCCTTTGACGTGCTCCAAATGAGAAATCTCTTCCATTTAGCTGAGTATGTCTTCCTTGTGGAAGGCCTGCGAGCCTCCAGGATAATGTCCTTCACCCTCTGAGATAAAACAGTTTGATTGGGATTTAAGGAATTTTCCAGACAGTTAGCTGCAATGTTTCCAAGTTGGGATGCAGGGTCTTGAAATAGTTCTGCGTCAGAAGAAGAGGCCATAGGGGGAGAGGCCATGATTTTGCCTGAGACATGCTTCTCAATAATGGATACCAGTGTTGTCTTGGCCAGTCCGGAGCTATTAGTATTACCTTTGGCTGTTCCTCCCTGATCTTCAGTAGAACCTTGTACATCAATGGGAGAGGTGGGAAGGCATATACTGTTAGGGCTTTCCAGCTGAAAGAGAGAGAGTCCACCCTCCAAGCTTGTGGGTGGTATGTCCTTGAGCAGAATGTCTTCAGTTGATTGTTGAGTGGGGAGGCGAACAAATCTATCTCCAGCATTCCCCATGTCTTTGCTATGAGTTTGAAGATGTCTGGGTGCAGCATCCATTCGTGTGCATCCATGGTAGTTCTGCTTAAGCTGTCCGCCAGTGCATTTTCTTTCCCTGGCACGAATTGCGCCTGTAGTTGGATATTGAGATTCAGGCATAGTTCCCACAGATTCATAGCCATCCAGCATAGAGGGTGAGAATGTGTGCCTCCCTGCTTGTTTATGTACCACATGACCATGGTGTTGTCTGTCCTTATTAGCAGGTGTCCTTGTTGGAGGAAGGGTTTGAATGCCTCATTTGCATGCCTCACTGCCAGCATTTCCTTTTGGTTTATGTGCATGCTTAGCTGTCCTTGAGGCCATAGGCCTTGGATACATTTGTCCTCCATGTGTGCTCCCCATCCTCGGTCTGAGGCATCCGTGGTGATGGTCTGCCTTGGTTTTGGTCTGTTGAAAGGCAACCCTCTGTTGGACTGGCAGGCCTGAGCCCACCACAGGAATTCCTTTTGAAGGCATGGAATGATTGGTATCATGGTTTCTAAACTGTGACTGTGCTGAGACCATACACTCCGGAGGTACCACTGTAATTTCCTCATATGCAGCCTGGCATGCGGTATTAGAATTATGCAGGATGCCATGTAACCCAGGGCCTGCAGGATTTTCCTTGCAGTAAGCTGAGTTTGTCTTGTCAGAATCATGAAGTAATCTGGAAGTTGTTTTTGTTTTTCTTCTGTGAGAAAGGCCATTTGGGTGGTTATGTCCAGATCTGCACCCAAAAAGGTTATCCTTTGGGATGGTACTAGTCTTGACTTTTGGATGTTGACTGTGTATCCCAAGGTCTGTAGCAGGTGTATGGCATAGGCCAAGTCCTTTATCAAATTTTCCTTGTTGTCCGCTTGTATTAGGCAGTCGCCCAGGTATGGGTAAATTTGAATTCCCTGTAGTCTGCAATGTGCAATTACTGATGCCAGGCATTTCGTGAATACTCTGGGCGCAGTAGATAAGCCAAAGGGCAATGCTGAGAATTGATAATGCTCTGATCCTGCAAGAAATCTGAGGTGTCTTCTGCAGTTTGGTCGAATAGGGACGTGCAGGTATGCCTCCTTGAGATCTAGTCACCAGCCAAGACTCCTTGCCCAACATGGGAAGAAGTTGCTGTAGGGTCAGCATTTTGAATTTTGGCACAATGAGACAAGTGTTCAGTGCGGACAGGTCGAGAATAGGCCTCCATTGATTTTCCTTTCTTGGTACAAGGAATAGTCTGGAGTAAAATCCTTGGCCTTGTTCTGAACATGGTACCTTTTCTATAGCTTTCATCTGAAGTAAATTGCTGATTTGTTTTAAAGCCTCTGCCCTCTGATTTGGTGGAAGGTTTGGCATTCTGCCTCTTTTTGGCAAAGTGTGGAAGTGGAACCTGTATCCTTTGTCTATTATTTGCAGTGTCCATGTATCCTTTGTGATATAATGCCAGTTTTTTGAGAATAAAGCCAGTTTTCCGCCCAAGGGTGCTTCCAGTTGATCCCTGGTAGGCGGAATCAGAGTTAAGTCATTGACCCTGTCCTGGTGTAGTAGTTGTTGTTGTTGCACTACTCCTCTGGTTGGCAGGCTGCCACTGACGGCCTCTGTAGGAGCCCTTCGATTGACCTCTGCCTCTAGGGCGCCTGTTCCTGCCTCTCTGGGCTCTGTCTGAGTCTGGAAAGGACCAATTCTTAGTAGGCCAGTTTCTGCTGAATCTCGGTGGTAGAACTTGCAGGAAATCTTTAACTGTTTGCACAGATTTTGCCTTTTCTTCAACCTTTTTTAAAATCTCCTGAGCAGAGGAGCCAAATAAATTTTGTTTCTCCATTGGAGCATCCAGGAGTTTAGCTTTGACATGGTCTGGCAAAGATTGCTCCTTCAGCCAGGCATGCCTACGAATAACTGCCCCAGTCATAGCTGATATAAATGAAGCCTCCAGTGCATCATAGCCACATTTTAAGAAATGATTACTAACCTGTTGTGAGTTGTGTACCAAATCCTGAAGGGATTTACGGTCTAGGGGTTCAGGAGAAGAAAGTTTCTTATTCAGTTCATCTAACAAATACTCCTGGTACTGTATCATATGAAATTGACAGTTGAATGCCCTGACAGAAAGAGTTGCAGAAGTATACACCTTCATTCACCATCTCTCTAAAGCTCTAGACTCTCTGTCAGAGGGTAGAGGATTTTTGGCAGTAGCGGCCGCAACCCCTTTAGGGCCCTGAGAAATAGTTTCTAGATCTGCAGAATGGGCTTTATACAAGTGGAAATGAGAATCCGGGACCCTGTAGTATCTGTCAGGTTTGGCAGGGGCCGGAGGGAGAGTATCAGGGGCTGTACTGACATCATTGTACACATCACCAATTACATTCAGAACAGGAGGTATAGCTAAGGGCCTATGCTGAGGCAAATGCAAAAAGGTCCTTAATCTTTTTCTAGAATCAGAGAAATCCTGACCTTGCCATTGAAAATGCTCTCTCATGGAGTGTAGAGTCTCACCAAAGGAAAACTCTTCAGGAGGGGAGGCCGAAGGGATAGATTCCTCTGCATCTGAATCCTCATAAGGCGAGTAAGCCCCTTCCTGGTGGTCTGACAACTCAGATCCATCCGTGGAATCATCTGAGGAGTGTGGATCAGAGGGGTCAGTCCTGGGCCTTTTGTCTGGAGGAGGTTGAGAGGCCCTGTCTGTGTGAGGTTGTGAACCCCTAATCAAGGAAATAAGGTCCTCAGCAAGGCTGAGGATCTGTGAACTAGAGGAAGGCCTCTGGGAGGTAGATTTGGCAGGCAAAGCTTTTGAAAGTTTGGCAGCTTTAGCCCTTGAAAAGGCCTTAATGGACATGGAAGCAGGGGGCCTAGCTGCCCCACGTGCAGGGGTAGAAATGTCCAAAGGTATGGTGTCGGACAATTCCTGAACACTAGCTTCGGTAGGTAGTTCTGAAGCCGACATAGCCAGGGCCTCTCGGGCCTCGGTGGTCGGAAGTATGGTTTCGGAAGAAGGAATCGCCGAGGACTTGGTTTCGGCTGAAACCGAGACACTCGCAGTAGGCCTAGCCGTGGTTTCAGCCAAAACCACGGGCCGCGAGTGTCGGTCCTTTTCCTTGCGATTTTTGACCATATGCAAAGTCGGAGTCTCCGACGGCATTTTATAAGCAAAAGCGGCTCCAAAACATTCCTCTGCAAACTCCGACTGACGTCTAAGAGTTCGTCGGTTGAAGGAGGCACAGGCTAAACAGGCCGATACGTCGTGGTCTGGGCCTAAGCAAGGAAGGCAGTAAGAATGGAAATCCTTATGAGGTATTTGTTTCCCACAATTATTTACTTTGTCTGACATTGGCTGAGGCAAGAAAGAGTCCCCAATGGGGTACTTAGCTTTTTTCGAAGTCTTCGGTAGCTGAAATCACTGGATCTGACCAACCGGCACTTGTGAACAGCTTCTGCTTCGGGCACCGTGCGGCAAGAAAGACTGAGGAAAATGGCGTTGGCTGATGCTTTTATACCCCAGACGCTCTGACATCGGGGAAAGTGCGACATCAGCCGAGGCCAGACCCAGACTTTGGAATCCGGCCGACCGAAGTGCTGCCTGAGGCAGGACAACCCATATGTTATGACTGCAGATGCATCCTTGAAGAACATCTAACACTACAGGGTGTTCAAATCTGCAATGATCACAGCAATTCATTAAATGGGACTAAAACAGAACTCTCAGTTTATGAAGACCCCATGGCTTATAAAGCATGACCTGAAATAGTTGCCCATAATGGGAACAAATGGAGCACCTTTTCCTTTAAGGCCTTTGCTCCCATAAACATCTTCTGAGTACAGAAGAAATCAAACAGCTGGACTCTCTACTATAAATGGTGCCTAACTAAAGTGATAACTCAGAATTTTAAATACTGATGTGGTAAAGCCATTTATCATATAAAGTGGAAAAATCCAGATGCCCTGTGAAAGCACAACCATAATCCCCTTGGACAGTCATTATCCAGAACCTACCGCACTACATGCATTTTAAGTCAATAGTGTGTAGGACACAATGGACACCCCTCTCCCCTTTACGGTCAAAGGGGAAGAAGAACTTTTGCCTTCTTTCCAAAAGACAGACTCTCTATGATCCCTTAGAAGATTTAGAGACAAGAGAAAATTTAATTTTAGAGACATATCCAAAAGATTTAAGATATGGCTGCCCGTAACACTGGTGCAATTTTACCAGTCCCTGACAGTGAACCCTGATAATGACCCACTGAAATGCCATGTACAAAACCAGGACTGTAAAGGATGGACTGGCATTCACTCTCATAAGTAACTTGTTCAGAAAGGGAGGGGAGGCAGAACTACCTGTCACTAGGGACCTTCTTCAAATTACTCCAGCCTGCTTGGTGGCACTCCATACATTATGTAGCCATTTTTAAACAAACACAGGACAAGCAGGAAAAAGCAGGAGATTACAAAGACATCCTAAAATCTCACTACATGGTTAGCATTTTTACTATTTTCAAGGTCCTCAATCAGATCCTTGCAGACCTATGCAAAAACTACATCTTTGCCACTCTGAAATGGGACATCTGAAAAATCTGCCAGAGCTCAACTTTAGAGGAGTATCATCTCTGCTACACCATCTTAAAGGGATACCTACTAAAATCAGGATCTATAGTCACAGCATAGGTACAATCACAATTATAGCCATTCAAAAAGAACTCTATTACAGAACCATTGTATGAACATTTATCTCTTCCTTGAACGAAAAATCAGGATGGTTGCCAACTCCTACAGTTCCTAAATGGGTTAGGGAGGAGTGGCATGCAAGACAGACAACTAAGGGAACTCTACTCAAATATGGCAAAGGAGAACGCCCTCCTTTCCACTTTAACACCTTTGACTCCTTATTCAGTGTCTGGCAATGTATACTGGATAGTACATTAGGGTATGAACTTACCATAACAATACATGTCCTACTAATCACTATTGCAGCATTCTTGACATATGGGTTGTCACTGCTGATATCTGGTAGAATATCAAAGTTTTACTCTTTCTAGGTCATATGTCCGATGCATGACCTCAGCTCATATATAATGAGGTATAAAGATGGATGTACAAACGCAGATCCACAGACTATCTCAAAGCCAGTGGCCTGAAGACTACTGGGGTAGGACACTGGTCAGCTAGGATGGCTGCAGCTCAAACTGATAAACTTCCCAGAACCCATGTAAGAAAACAAGGTTAGAGAAAAGGTGGAGAGACAACTGAAGCTGGAGGTGATAAACAGAAGTGGGGATGGAGGGTGGGATGGAATACTGCAACAGTAATCAGTAGGAAATCTCCTCTTATGGTATATTTTTATACAACTGTACTATGCCCTGACTAAAATCACTGTTGCAGTGTTACTGAAATATGGGTGACTCCCACAGCTGAAGGAGGAAGGAAGGGTGGTTGGCTTTTGAGAAGAGTTGTCCATCAGTCTGGGCAAGACTAGCCTAGCAATGGCTACCCTGGATCTAGAGAAAGCATCAATTTTGCAGTGTCTGTTAATGGTGTGTACACAGGATCAAGTGGCCACCTCCAGGATAGACCTGGAGTCTAATCCTTTGTGGAAAGCCTCCAAGGAAGTGACTGCCTTTGTTGAGTAGCAGAAAGAAAGCCTTTGAAATAAAGGCCACAATGATTTGTTTGGAGAAAGGCTGTCCCAGTTTAGGGGACATAAAAGATACCAACAGCTGATCAATCCTTCTGAAGGATATAGTTTTGTCCAGATAAAATCTCAGTTACCTGTGGATGTCTAGGGAATGCAAGAGCATTTCTTCCATGTTTTGAGGACTAGGAAAGAAGGTGGGAAGATGAATAACCTGAGAGAGAGCTCATTCGCCACCTTGGGCATGAAAGATGGGTTAGCTCTGAGAGTCACCCTGTCTTTGTAAAAAATAAGAAAAAGGAAAATAGTCACGGGGATGTGTAGCTTAGAAATCTTCCTGCTAGATGTGAGGACCAAGAAGAGGATGTTTTTTCACATACAGAATTTTAATGATGTGGAAGAACCTTGTTCAAAGAGAGGCAGAGTAAGTTTTTCTAACACAAAAGTAAAATGTATTGCAGTACCATAGAAATGTGTGCTAAGAGTGGATCTTGACAATGCTTGCAGCACCAGAGGGAAAACCTTTTCCACTCTGCAGTATAAGATTTTCAAGTAGTGGGTCTCCTAGCCTCTTGTAGCACTTCTGCAACCTCTACAGAGAAGAGGTGTCTTTGAGGGATTAAAATCCCATCATTCATAGGGTCAGGCTGAGGGAGGGAAGATTTGGGTAGAGTAGCAAACCTTCTTGCTGAGCTATCAGGCCTGGCTGTAGAGGAATTCTTCTGGAATTTCCTTTTGCCAGATTAAACAGTAGGGGGAAACCAACATTGTCTCAGCCAAAATGAAGCCAGTAACATGAGTTTGGGTGTTTCCTTTTGTGCCTTGAGGAGAATCATTGTAAGAAGTGGCAGAGAAGGGAAGGCATACAGGAGCTTCCCTGTCCACTGGAAAAAGAAGGCATCTGCTCTCCAAGCTGTGGGACAAGGATCCCTGGTGCAGAATTGCAGGAGCTGATGGTTGCTTGGAGAAGCAGAGAGGCCTATGGACTGCCACACTAAGGTGTGATGTGGAAGACCTCTCTCTGTTCAAAATCCACTTGTGGTAGTCCTACAGGAAGCAACGTAAGCAGTCTGCTAGCACACTGTCCTGAAAAGGGAAGCATGGAACTGTGAATGTGATTTTAATTTGTGTTGCCAAGTTCCATACCTCCTGTGCTAACCTGCATAGTTGGTAAGACCTTGTGCCTCCCTGTTTATGTACCACATGACTGTTGTGCTGTCTGTGTATACTTGAGTGGCCCTGGTTTCCAAAGGTGGTTGAAAATCTGAAGAGCTTGCAGAAGAGCTCATTTCCCTCAGGTTGATGTGCTCTTTCAGAAATTGGGGTTACCATTTCCCCTGCACTGTGTGTGATCCTATCCATGCCCCCCACACCTCATCCAATGCGTCTGTGTGGACCTGTTGAAGAGACAGAAGTGGCTGTAAAAGGCAAGCCTGTATTGAGGATGACCTGTCCCTTCCACCAAATAAGCTCCTTCTTGAAGCAAGGGAAGAGCGGGATCAGGGTGTCCAAGGGGTGGTAGTGCTGGACCACACAGATTTCAGATATTATTGGAATTTCCTCATGTGTAGTCTGGCCAGGAGGAGAACCGGAATGGTGGCTGCCACAAGTCCCAAAGTTCTTAGTATCTCCCTTGCAGAGCAATGGATTGCAGAGGAGAGGCCCTGGAAGTAATGGTACAAACTGAGAACCTTCTCCAGAGGAAGAAAGGCATGCATTTTCTTTGTGTCCAGTCTGGATCCCAGAAACATCAGTTGCTGTGTAGGAACCACGTATGTTTTTGTAGTTTACAGTAAAACCGAGACTTGTCAGAAGATAAAGGGTGAATTGAAGATGCTAAAAAAGAATACCTGGGGAAACAGCCTGGATGAGAAGGTTGTCCAGGTAGGGGAAATTTGAATTCCTTGAGTGCAACAGAAACCTACTACATGTGCTCAGCATTTTGTGAACACACTTGGAGCTGTGAAAAGATCAAAAGGCAGAGTAGTAAACTGAAAATGCCAGAAGCCAGAGAGAAAAAAAAACAAAGGAATCTCCTGCAACAGGGGCAAAGAAAATGTGCAGGTAGGAGTCCTTCACATCTACTGACACTAAGAAAGCTTGAGGGAGAATGAAAGGAAAGTGCAAAGAGCATTTTGAAAGATGGCACCTTCAGGTAAGTGTTCAGGATAGACAGGTCTAGAATGGGTCTCCACTGCCCTTTTTGTGGGACTAGAAAAATCCTGGAATAAAACCCTTTTCCCCTGAATTCTTTTGGGACTTCCTTGATGGTACCATGATTCAAGAGGTATTGAGTAATGGGATTCAGAAGGGGCATTTGGTTTTGAGGAAGTAGTGGCATGCCTCCTAGAAGGGGAATGTTTTACCAAGACATGGCATAGCCACCCCAGATGATGAAGAGGATCCATGTCTGTGGTAATACCTACCCACCTGGCCAGGGACAGCAATGCTCCTGTGAAAGTGGCATAAATGGGGCTGTAGACAGGGGGGAGAGAACTGCAGGGGTAGCCAAAAGGGTGGCCCTCCAGCTACGGGTTCCTTTGAGATTTTTCAGAGCGTCTTTTCCTAGCGGTTTTCCTTTGTTTCTCAACTGTTCAAGGATCCTTCTAATGAAGCATGTAGATTTAGCTGGGCAGTTCCTATGGTATCTAGGAACTAAGGAGAGTAGGATCTGTCTGTAGTCTTCCATGCTCTTACCTTGGTTTTGGACAGTTTTGATTAGAGTGGCTGCCTGAGGGCCAAACAGTAAAGCCTTTGTTCAAAGGTGAATCTAGGAGTTTTGATTTAAAATCCTCAGGATTAGGCTGACTGTGAAGCCATACATATCTTCAGTGGATTCAATGGCAGTTGCCATACAGGAAGCATCCACAGCACTGAAACTGAACTTAATGCTATGTCTGGCAATCTGAGTGGTGTGCAAAAGTAAGCTCTGCATTTGATGCTTAGAATCTGCTGAAGGAGATAACTTTATTTAAGGAGTTAAGAACAGAAATCAAACACGTTGTCATTTGAGTCTGATAATTTATAGCCCTAAAGGCAAGGGTAGCAGAGATGTAAACCTTCCACCATCTATTTATAGCCCTACTATCTTGGTCAGCAGGCAAGTTATTAGCATTGGGCAGAAGCTAAGATGGCTTTTCTCAAGAGATAGATACTGCAGAGGAGTCTGCCACTGGCTTGTTACACAGGTAATCAGGGACCTTGTAGAACTTATCTGGTTTCTTTAAGAGTTGGTGGTTGGGAATTGGGTGCAGAAAAGGTGGACTGAAAGGTGTCCTGGAAAGCCTCACAGACAGGTGGGACTGCTAAAGGGGCAAGGGTAACCATCTCCAAGATGGTGTAATACCTCTTCTAAGCAGAGATCTGCATGGATTGCCAAAGTGTTTCAGAATGTTCTATATAGTCTCCCCAAAGGAAGCTTCCTCAATAGTAGACTCTGGTGTGAGGGAATCACCTTTGTCAGAAGAGATTTGCCCTGGAGAATGCAACTGAGTGGGATAATTCAGAAAATGGTCAGAGTCAAACCTGTTCCTCATCAGAGGAAGAGGAAACCAGGGTAGGCTTTAGAGGAACAGCCTGAGGTTGTAGAGACCCAAAGGATGCAGGTTTCAAGGACATAGCTTTAAATAAACAGTGAAAATTCCATCTACTCCTTCTCTCTAGCTGCTGAGGTGGCGGCCCATGCTTAGTCTATTTTTTCTTTGTAGGAGTGATGTCCATCTTGATGAGATGTAGAGGTCTAGAACCATGTTCGACCTCTATTAGAGAGGCTAGGATCTCTTCCCTAACTAAAATTTGAGGGACACAATGTGGTACTCCTGAAATGATGACACACGGTTCCCTCTGATGTATCAGCAGTTTGCAAGGTGTCAGGAGCCCTACCAGCAATCTCATTGGAGTCAGAAAGTGGACTCTGGATCTGTTTGAGGCCTCAATTTTTTTCTTCAGTGGAAGAGGGACGTTAAAGGATGCAGACTCAGCTATCTTAGACCAGGCCAAGCTTTTAAGATGCTGTCTTGAGAAAGCTGTTGAGAGTAGAAAGCCTAGACCCAAGGGTTTTAGACTGAACTAGTAGACAGAGCAAGATCTGTGATCAAGTTGTGGGCCTAGACACTTTGTATGCAATTTCGTATGCTAGCCCTTGTACAGACTTTGCCAATCACACTTGCACTTATCCCTCCTAGTGGACATCTACAACTTTCACTGAAAAATTTAAAGATAAAAAGGAAATTTTCACAATGGGGCACTTGTCTGGATAAAAAAAAAAACGAAGCAAAGATTCCAATGACCAAACAATAAACAGCCTGATGGATGCATGAGCTGTGTTTGGGCTGGATGCAAGATAATCTGAGGATCCATGCTTTATACCTCTACACGAGTTGAAGACATGCATTAGACATACAACTTAGGGAAGGTAAATCTTTGGTACTCCAAATGGGCACGTGGTGACAACCCATATGTCAGGAATACTGTAACAGTAAATTCAGTCATGACATCAAATAGATCCTGCAGGAATTTGCCTTATGAGGATTAACAGGCACACAATTCTATTTTGCTCAGATATTGCAGAGGTCATCTGCCCTCATGGGGAACAAAAGAAACAGAATCTGAATACTTCCAGGCTGTATAGGAGGCATACAAATGAGATGATTAGAAAGTCTTCCTGTTTCACATCCAGATACTTGTTAAATCATTTATTTTCAAGCAAGGGGGGCCCACAGGCCTGTTTATAATGAAGCTCATCAGCCAATATGTCCCTTCAAGTGGGATCAACAAGATGGGAGCTGTATCGAGAGGATGACCCTCTTTAAAATAAAAAACTACAGCCTGTGGGTTTACCTTATCCTCATTCCCTGGATTCAGAAAGAAGACTTTCCCCTAACGTTAGCTCCTGGAAAAGAGGGCACAAGCATGAAATATAACTTGCAAATGGCAAACACTGAATATCACTAGACAGAAATCCTGTACCCAGAAGAATTGTCAGTGGAGCTGAAGAACCCTATGGAGGGCAGAATGCTGGCATCAGGTCATGTTGCTTAAGGTGTGCTATCAGGTTGATATTTCCCACCATACAGCTAGCATACAATCTGCTGTAGTCCACAGGGACCAGCTTGTGGAAAAACAACACTCCCTCTAAGTTAGTAAACTGGTGAGGCCTGTAGAGAAAAGTCCTTGGTCATAAGTGGTTCTTGATCATAGCAGCAACCATAAGCCCACTTCATGGGGATGTGGGTTGGGCACACACATGCTCAAGCCACTTTCAGAAACAGTGTGTGTGGCACCCTTTTCCAAAGTAGATGCTGAAGGTACACCTTTAACAGGCTTCTTCTCATTCGCCAACTATAAACATCAGCTCAATTTTTTGCTTGTCAGCAAGGAGCTGGTAACACAGGCTTACCTGGAAAATTATGTATCTGATGTCTCATTCCAAATTTTTTCACCTTCTCTCACTGTTCTAGCACTAGTCAATGATCAAGTGAGGGACAGTTATGAATGCTGCTCTCAGCACTGTCAACAGCTACTATCTTATGTGAGGTTAGATATGCCTCCAGCTTCTCTCTTGATCTCAAAACTCTGGCATGCCTTGAACTGCCTTAAGTCGTGCTGTTCTACCAGGTAACACAGACACTATTATTGTAGATCCTAGCTTAAAGAACTAGTTGTCACAGGAATATATAAAAAGGTTGAACTTTCTAGACATCACATACATGATGAACTTTACGGACAGCAGAAGAGTTAGGCAAACTCTCTTAGCCCAAGATGTGATGCAGTGGCATGCATAAAGAGGAAATGTGCAAACTCCTTAGCTCAGAGAAGTAACAAAATATTGCCAAACTGGGTCAGTAGAAGAGAAAATTCCAACAATTTTCTACTGCAGAAAGCCCAGAGTTTGATTGCAGTGTAAGACCCACTTGCTAGTTCTAAGGCTGACAAAAGCAAAAAGGTGGCCATGAAAGCAAAGGACTGGAAGTATCAACAATATCAAAGTAGCCTTGTTTCACCTGCCTCTGAGAGGCTTTGCATGTGGAATTGTATCAGGAAGGACTCCCTGATGTTACAATGGTCTCCTGTCTAAGCAAAGACTTCTTGCTTCTCTTGGGAGCTGACAGAATAGGATACTCTGGAAAAAAAAGTAATTGGGGGAGATACTCTACGTGTATTCAACAAGACAGAACTATACCATATCTTATGGAGCTCCTCAGTGAATACATAAGTGCACTCTTCACAGCAGGCCTCCATATGAATCAGGTAAAACAAGATGGCCTAGTGAAAATCACCTTGGAAAAAAGGACAGCCTCATTCATATTAATGTGGATACTCTGGCTTCTGCTTCAGCATGTTCATAAGTTCAGTGAGCAATAAAAAAACAGGGCAATGGTAAAGAAAGTACAGTTGTGTACACTTACCATAAATGTAGATGTTCGAGTGTATTCACTGTTGCAGTCATCACATTTGGCTTATCACTGCCAGGGTAGCCCTCAGCCGACACAAATACCAGAGGCTTAAGTATTTCTGCATCAGTTGCTGTCACTTCAGAACCGATGTCAGGCCGTCGGTAGTATAAAGTAAGGCAGCCAACGCCATTACATCAGTTTGTCTTGCCCTAACTCTCAGGGGCCCCCAGTGGGAGCCAGGTTCTGGTGGAAGAACCCCACCAGTAGAATGTAAATACCAAAATGTCCCTTGTAAGGAGCGAGAAGAAAGAAGAGGGGGATGAAGGGAGGGAAAAGCACAGTTGTGTACACTTACCATAAATGTAGATGTTCGGGTGTATTCACTGTTGCAATCATCACATTTGGGTTATCTGCCTGCAGGTAGCCCTCAGCCAGCCTGAATACCAGAGTATTTGGATTTCTGCGTCGGATACTGCTGCTTCTTCCATGACATCAGGTCATCAGGGGTATAAAACATGCAGCTGACGCCATTACATCAGTTTTTCTTGCCCCAGATGTCAGGTGCCCCCACAATAGGAAGCAATTATATGGTATGGAGCACCCCCAGCAAAAAGCAATACACATGATATAATATATACCAAACAAGAAGGAAAGGTAGAGCCAAGAGAAGTCAGGGGGCTGGAGGGAGGGTAACCAGGACTGCAACAGTGAATACACTTGAACATCTACATTTATGGTAAGTGTACACAACTGTACTATGTTCTTCATGTTTCAGTGCTGCAGTCATCACATTTGGGTTGATTACTAAAGCTAAGGAAGGGTGGAGGCAGTTAAAGAGCATTAGGGCTATCAATCAGGTCCTGTAAGACTGCTGTGGCAAATCCAGCTCTGGATTTAGAAAAGATAGGCAGGTAGTAATGCTTAGTGAAAGTATGTACAGAGCTCCAGGTAGCAGCTTCAAGGATGTCCCTGGTAGGGGCTCCTCTGAGAAATGGAGTAGAGGTAGATGCAGCCCTGGTGGAATGAGGTCTTATCCCCTGTGGAGTAGGCTTTCCATGGTGCTTGTAGCAGAAATGGATGCAATAGGCTATCCATTTGGAAATAGTTTGCTTTGAAATGGCCTTCCTCTCTGCCCCTGCAGCAAAGCTAACTAGCAGCTGGTCATATTTTCTGAGAGTCTTAGTTCTGTCCAAATAGAATCTAAGCTGTCTGTGCACGTCCAGAGAATGCAGTATTCTTTCCCCCTTATTTTGAGGATTAGAGAAAAAAGTAGGCAAATGAATGGACTGGTTTAGAACCACACTAGACATCACCTTGGGCATAAAGGATGGATTAGTCCTGAGGGAAACCTTGTCCGCATGGAAGATAATGAAGCGTTCCAATGCCATGAGGGCCTGCAGTTCAGACACTCTTCTTGCTGATGTGAGGGCTAGAAGTAAGGCTGTTTTCCAAGAAAGGAATTTCAACTCTGCTGTAGCAGCTGGTTCAAAGGGGGGGGGGGTGAGTTCTTCCAGTACAAAGGTAAGATCCCAGGTTGGAGTGGGAGCTCTCCTGGGGTGGGTCTTAAAATTTTGGCCCCTCTAAGGAATTGTTTTAGCAGGGGATGAGAGAAGAGGGGTGGGCTCAGTATTATAATGTGCTGAAATGGCAGAGGCATGAATCTTAATTGAAGAGAAAGATAGGCCCTTGTGGTGCATTTCTGTTAATCTAGAATATGAGGTAAGCTGGGCACCGTTGCGGCCATCCCCTGAGCCCGGCTCCAGGAACAGTATCTTTTCCACTTTTCTGAATTGGATTTTCTAGTACTAGGCCTCATTGCCTCAAGAATGACATTCAGCACCTGCTTACTGAGGGTTGCTAGAGGTGAGCTCAGGGAATTAGCCAGGCTGCAAGGTTCAGGGTTTGAAGCTGAGGGTGCAGAATCTGACCCACCTGCTGTGACAGCAAGGAAGAGGTCTGACGCAGGTGCCATGGTTGCAGCACTGTCATACTGCGTAAAAGGGGGTACCAGTGCTGGTGTGGCTAGTCTGGGACAATCAGTATTGTCCTTGGCTTGTCCTGTTTGATTTTTAGTAGAACCTTCGAGAGGATAGGCAGAGGGGGAAAGGCATAAATTGAGAGGCTTTTTCAGGTAAAGGTGGCATCCACTTTCCAAGCTTGACTTTGGGGAGTTCTAGTGCATAATTTGTTCAATTGGTAGTTCTGAGGGGAGGCAAACAGGTCTACTTCTGGTGTCCCCCATTTTTTCCTCAAGAGCTTGAATATTTTAGGTTCCACTTTCCATTCGTGTGAGTCCATGAGATTTCTGCTCAAATCGTCTGCCAGTGAATTTAGTTTGCCTGGCAGAAATTGAGCTTGCAGCTTCACTTGGTAGCTCGAGGCTGTGTTCCACAGAGCCATGGCTAGTCTTCAGAGTGAGTAGGAATGGGATCCCCCTGCTTATGTACTACATAACTGTAGTGTTGCCTGTCTTTACCAATAGTTGTCCTGGAAGAATAAGGTCTTTGAAGGCTGTCAGAGCATTCTGTACAGCTAACATTTCTTTTTGATTGATATACAGGTGCATCTGTTTTGGGTTCCATTTGCCCTGAATGCACTGCCTTGCCATGTGAGCCCCCCATGCATAGTCTGATGTGTCTGTTGTTAGGGTTTGGGCGGCACTGGGTAGAGTGAAAGGGAGTTGCTTGTTGTGGTAGCAGGCCTCTGCCCACCAAAGGAACTCTGCCCTTAGACAAAGAATGATAGGAGTCATTGCTTCCAGGTCCTGAAAATGTCGACACCATAGACTTTTTAGATACCACTGAAGTTTCCTCATATGCAGTCTTGCATATGGAATTAAGAGAATGCAATAGGCCATGAACCCCAGAGCTTGCAGGATTTTCCTTGAAGATAGCTGGGTTTTTGTGGCCAGTAGGTTGTCAAATAAACTTGTTTCTCCGGAGTGAGGCATGCCATCTTGGAAGTTGTGTTCAAGCTTGATCCCCGGAATACAATCTGTTGGCAGGGTACTAGGTGTGATTTCTTCTCGCTAATGGTGTATCCCAGTGAGGTTAGAAGTCTCTTTACAAATGCCAGGTGTTGTAATAGCAAGTCCTGACTTTCTGCCTGAATCAAGCAAGCGTCCAAGTATGGGTAAATCTGAATATTTCTCTGCCTGCAAAATGCAATGGCTGGAGCTAGGCACTTTGTGAATACCCTGGGTGCAGTAGATAAGCCAAAGGGAAGTGCAGAGAACTGATAGTGCATGGAGCCCACCCTGAAATGCAGGTATTGTTTGCAGGATTCCCTTATTAGGATGTGCAAGTAAGTTTCTTTTAAGTCTAGGGTTGCCAGCCAGGTATCCTTGGCTAGCATAGGAAGATGATGTTGAAGAGTTAGCATTTTGAATTTTGGGACCACCAGAAAGGTGTTGAGAATAGACAGGTCCAGGATAGGATGCCAGGAGTTTTCTTTTCTGGGAACCAGGAACAGTCCTGAATAAAAATCTTGACCACTTTGTTCTGCTGGGACAGGTTGACTAGCCCTGATACTGAGGAGAGAGAGCACTTGATTTTGGGCCTCCACCCACTGATTTGGGGGGAGGTCTGGCCATCCACTTGGGGTTGGTAGTGTGTGGAAGTGGAATCTGTATCCTAGGGAAACTATGTTTAAAACCCATTTGTCCTGGGTAATGAGTTCACAGTTTTTTGCATGCAGGGCGAGCTTTCCTCCTAAGGAAGCAAGTAGTTGAGCAGGGCTTGGAGGAGTTAAGGGTAAGTCATTGTGCCGTTTTTCCACAGAGGGGGGTGGCTTACTACTCCCTGCTTTGGAAGTGGGAACCCCCCACTGCTTAGATCTGTGTATAGCCTGAGACTGAAGTCTTGGTGGTCTGCTGCTCCTGGGTTTGGACTGAGAAGGCCTGGAAGGGACTGGAAAAGACCAGTTCTTTGAAGACCAATGCCTACTGAATCTAGGAGGATGTACTTGTAAGAAATATTTAACAGTTTGCATAGATCTAGCTTTTTCCTCCATCCTTTTGAGGACTTCTGCTTTGTTGCCAAAAAGGCGGTTTTGGTTTAAGGGTGCATCCAGTAATTTAGCTTTAACATGATTTGGCAAGTTTTGTTCCTTAAGCCAAGCATACCTTCTAAGTACAAACCCAGTGACAGCAACCCTGCAAGATACTTCTAAAACATCAAAACCACATTGCAAAGTATGTTTACCAACTTGTTCAGCAGAATGCATTAACTCTTGCAAATCTTTGTGTTCAGCACAGTCAGGAATCAACATAATTTTCTGTAAAGTAGTCCCATAATATATTGCTGATACTTAAACATATGAAACTGGCAATATAAAGCCCTAATGGCCAAAGTAGCAGAAATTTATACCTTCTTACTCCATCTGTCTAAAGCTCTAGAGTCCCTATCAGAAGGGGTAGGATTTTTGGCAGTAGTAGCCTTAATGCCTTTTGGTCCTTGGGAAACTGTCTCTGGATCCACAGTAGGGTTTTTGAAAAGGAATTTGTGAGAGTCTGGTACTCTGTAGTACCGGTCAGGTTTCCTGGGAGCTGGAGGCAAAGTGTCTGGGGTAAGGCTGGATTCCAAGAAAACATCATCTACAATCTCCAGAACAGGAGGGGTAGCTAGAGGCCTGTGTTGAGGCAGGAGTAAAAATTCTGTAAGCCTCTTTTTGGACTCAAAATAGTCCTGGCTTTCCCAGTGGAAATGCTCCCTAAGGGTATACAAGCTTTCAGCAAAAGAAAAATCTTCTGGAGGGTAGCAGAGGGAATGCAATCCTCTGCATCAGCATAATCATAAGTAAATAAGGGTAAATCCAGGTAGTCAGACGGAACAGAGATATCAGATTCCTGATCAGAAGAATCAAAATCAGTTCTAGGTCTCTTACAGGGGGAAGGCTGGCTTCCCCTAATTAAGGTAATAAGCCATTCTAATCATTTGTTTTTGAGGGGAAAGGAAAGCTGTTTTCCAGGAGAGAAATTTTTGGTCTGCAGTAGCAGCTGGCTTAAAAGGAGGGAGAGTGAGTTTTTCCAAAACAAAATTGAGGTCCCATGCAGGAGTTGGCGCTCTCTTGGGAGGTCTTAAATTTTTGGCCCCTCTGAGATACTGCTTTAGCAGAGGATGAGAGAAGAGGGGAGCTTTAGCAGAGTATGAGAGAAGAGGGGAAGTTTTGTGCTGTAAAGAGCTGAAATGGCTGAGGCATGGATTTTTATGGAAGAAAAAGATAGGCCCTTGTGAAGCATCTCAGTTAAATATTGCAGAAACTCTGGAATATTGGGCATTGCTGTGCTTATTCCCTGTGATTGGTTCCAGGCACAGAATCTTTTCCATTTGTCAGCATAAGATTTTCTAGTACTAGGCCTTCTAGCCTCCAAGATGACATCCATCACAGGTTTGCTGAGGAATGCCAAGGATGAAATTAGTTGATTAGCCATGCTGCAAGATTCAAAGTTTGGAGCAGAGTGTGCAAAAATTGGTAGTTTTGCTGAGACAATAAGTAAGGTGTCTGAGGCAGGTGCCACGGAGGAAGGTGTGACACATTGCGCAGGAGTGGGTACCAGTGCTGGCGAGGCCAGTCTGGAGCAATCAGAATCATTTTTGGTTTGTCCTGTCTGACTTTTAGTAGAACATTGGAGAGCAGAGGCAGAGGGGGAAAAGCATAGACTAAGTTTTTCCAGCTGAATGATAGAGCATCCACTTTCCAAGCTTTTTTTGTGATGAATTCTTGTGCAGAATTTGTCCAACTGATAGTTCTGGGGTGATGCAAAAAGATCTATGTCTGGACTCCCCCATTTGCATGTCAACATGCTGAAAATCTGTGGGTCAATAACATTTCTGCTTAGTTCATCTGCCAGAGTATTTAGCTTTCCTGGCAGGAATTGAGCTTATAGTTGTATTTGGTAGGTCAAGGCCGTGTTCTACAATGCCATGGTTAGTCTGCAAAGGGAGTAGGAATGTGTACCCCCCTGCTTGTTTATGTACCACATAACTGTGGTGTTGTCTTGTCTTTATCATTAGTTGTCCTGGATGACGGTGGTCCTTGAAGGCTGTCAGTGCATTTTGTATAGCTAGCATCTCTTTCTGATTGATATGTAGGTGCATTTGATTTGGACTCCATTTGCCCTGAATGCACTTTCCTGCCAGATGAGCCCCCCCCCAAGCATAGTCTGATGTGTCTGTAGTTAGGGTTTGGGTGGCAGGGGGTGGAGTGAATGGCAGTCCCTTGTTTTGGTGGCAGGCCTCTGCCCACCATAGGAACTCTAGTTGCAGGCAAGGTATGATATGAATCATTGTTTCCAGGCTGTGACAATGTTGGCTCCAGAAACAAGTACCACTGAAGTTTCCTCATATGCAGTCTTGCATATGGAATTAGAAGAATGCAGGAGGCCATGAACCCCAAGGCTTGCAGAATTTTTCTTGCAGATAGCAGGGTTTTTGTGGCCACCTGTTTGAAGTAAGTCACCAATTGAATTTGCTTTTCTGGCATAAGGTAAGTCATCTGGGCAGTTGTATTCAAGCTTGCACCCAGGAATGTAATTTTTTGAGAGGGTACCAGTTGTGATTTCTTTTTGTTTATGGTGTACCCTAGACAAGTTAGAACCCTTTTTACAAATGCCAGATGCTTTAGAAGAATGTCCTTATTTTCTGCCTGAATTAGACAATCGTCCAGGTATGGATATATTTGAATATTTCTTTGCTTGCAAAATGCAATTACTGGAGCCAGGCACTTTGTGAAGACCCTGGGCGCGTAGATAAGCCAGAGGGCAGTGCAGCGAACTGGTAATGCAAGTAGCCTGCTTTGAAGCGGAGGTATCCACTGCAAGATTCCCTGATTGGGATATGCAGGTAGGCCTCTTTTAAATCTAGAGTTACCAACCAGGTATCTTTGCCTAGCATAGGTAGTAACTGTTGAAGAGTCAGCATCTTGAATTTTGGAATGTCCAGAAATGTGTTTAGAGTGGATAAGTCCAGAATTGGATGCCATGATTTGTCTTTGCTGGGTACCAGGAAAAGTCTTGAATAGAATCCTTGTCCCTTTTCCTCTTCTGGTACTGGTTGAATAGCCCCCATGTTCATGAGGGACAGAACTTGCTTCTGGGCCTCTGCCCACTCATTTGGGGGCAAATCTGGCCATCTGTTTGGGATTGGTACCATGTGGAATTGAAAAATGACAAAAAGGCAGGAGTTAGAGATGGATATGGCAGAGTTAAAGATGTTAAGATTTGCACTGTGTGGGACGAGGGTGGACAGGATTAGGAATAAGTATATTAGAGGGTCAGCCCAGGTTGGAAGGTTTGGAGACAAAGCCAGAGAGGCAAGATTACATTGGTTTGGGCATGTGCTGAGGAGGGATGCTGAGTATATCAGGAAAAGGATACTAACGATGAAGCTACCAGGTAAACAGAAAAGAGGAAGGCCTAAGATAAGGTTTATGGATGTGGTGAGAGAGGACATGCAGGTGGTTGGTGTGAGCAAGCAAGATGCAGAGGACAGGAAGAAATGGAAACAGATGACCCGCTGTGGTGACCCCTAATGGGAACAGCCGAAAGATGATGATGAACGTGTGGAAATGAAATTTGTATCCCTGGGAAACTATATTTAAAACCCATTTGTCCTGGGTAATAAGTTGCCAGTTTCATGCATGAAGTGTCAGTTTTGCCCCCAAAGGGGCAGCTAAAAGGTAAGTGCTTGGTGATTGTAGAGGGAAGTCATTGAGACTGCTTACCATAGGGAGGTGCCTTGTTGTTTCCAGATTTGGAGGTGGAGGCACCCCATTGGTTTGTTCTAAAAGTTCCTTGTGACTGAAACCTGGAGGCATTTGAATGTCTGGATTTGACCTGAGTGGGTCTCGAAGGGACTGGACAGGACCAGCTCTTAGTAGGCCAATGCCTACTAAATCTTGGAGGTTGCACTTGTAAGAAATCTTTCACAGTCTTCCTATATTTAGCTTTATCTTCCATCTTTTTTAACACTTCTTCAGCCTTATTACCAAAGAGACGGTCCAGTTGTAAAGGAGCATCCAACAATTTTGCTTTACCATGGTCAGGCAGAGTTTGCTCTTTGAGCCAAGCATGCCTTCTTAGCACAGATCCAGTCACGGCAGCCCTGCAAGAGGCCTCCAAGGAATCAAAACTACATTGCAAAGTATGTTTTCCAACTTGTTCAGCTGAATGTAATAAATCCTACAAATCTTTATTTTCCACACAGTCAGAGATTAACATTATTTTCTGTTTAAGTAGTCCCATGATATGCTGTTGATATTTAAGTATATGAAATTGACAGTTTAAAGCCCTGATTGCCAAGGTTGCAGACGTGTAAACCTTCTTACCTCATCTATCCAGCGGCCTGGAATCTCTATCAGAAAAGGTAGGATTTTTAGCAGTAGAGGCCTTAATGCCCTTAGGACCCTGAGAAATTGTTTCAGGATCAGCAGTAGGATTTTTGAAAAGGAATTTGTGGGAGTCAGGAACCCTGTAGTATCTGTCTGGCTTACTAGGAGCCAGAGACAAGAGAATCAGGAGTCATACTAGATTCTGAAAAAACACCATCAACAATGTCTAGAACAGGAGGTATAACCAAAGGCCTATGGTGAGGAAGAAGAAGAAGAAGAAAATCCCTAAGTCTCTTTCAGAGAAATCCTGACTTTCCCAGTGGAAATGTTCCCTTAAGGTATGCAAAGTTTCTCCAAAAGAGAAATCCTCAGGGGGAGAAGCAGAAGGAATGGAATCTTCTGCATCAGAGTCCTCATAAGTAGGTATAGATAAATCCTGTTCAGTAGAAGAATCAGAAGAAATAGAATCCTGATTAGAATATTCATAATCAATGTCTTGCCTAGGCCTCTTAGCAGGAGGGGTTGGCTACCCTTGATCAAGGTAATTAAATCTTCAGCCATTTTGATAATTTGTTTTTTAGGCATAGGGGCCTGCACACGTGGCCCAAGCGTCAGTTTTTTTAGACACAGAAGTAGATTTTGGCCTTAGTTTTGAAGATGGCATTGGTTTAATATACAAATTTTAGGCCTGAAAACACCCTCAGAAGCCGGTGCCTTCACAGCGGCTCTGGACCCATCTAAGGTAGAGACATCCACAGGTTCAATACTTAAAGCATCTTGCGGCATACCGGACTCCGAATGGGTCTCAGTAGAGGCCTGCGAATCAAAAGTACTGGGTATCAGGGGCTGCGAAAGCACCTCACTGAGTACCGGCAAACTAGCGACTGGCTTAGGAGAAGTGTCGTCCGTTTTGGACCTCAATGGCCTGTCTCTGTCTTTTTCTTTGCATTTTTTAGGTATTCCGGTAGTCGGATTGCTAACCAACATCATTTCTGGATAGTTAAATCATGAGCCAAAATATTTAGAGGCAAAAATGTACCGACGTTTAATAGTGCGTCAATTAAATCTAGCACAAAACTGACAACAAGGTACGATCAGGGCCTAGGCAAGGAATACAGTACAAATGAAAATCCTTATGAGGCATTTGCTTCCTACAAGTAATGCAATTATTAACTTTTACTGACATCGGTAAGGAGCAAAAAAAAGTTTCACCAATGGGGTACTTAGCTTTTAGTTGAAGACTTCAGTTCTGAAACTCGAAAATGAAAATTTCAGGTGTCGGCCGACCGGCACTTGCGAACTGCTTCTGCTTCGGGCACCGTATG
The DNA here is from genome assembly GCF_019279795.1 of Protopterus annectens. Classification (NCBI taxonomy): domain Eukaryota; kingdom Metazoa; phylum Chordata; order Ceratodontiformes; family Protopteridae; genus Protopterus; species Protopterus annectens. Next base: position 1,311,268,806 of record NC_056745.1, on the reverse strand, counting down.
GCAAGAAAGGCTGATGTAATGGTGTCTGCTGCATGTTTTATACCTCTGATGACCTGACGTCATGGAAGAAGGGACGACGACTGACGCAGGACTCAAGACTTTGTTAATCAGGCTGACTGAGGACAACCTGCCAGCAGATTACCCCAAATGTAATGACTGCAACAGTGAAACACGAAGAACATCTGGCAATTTAGTGCTCTGATAGCAAGAGTAGCAGAGGTGTATACTTTTTTTTACCCCATCTGTCTAGTGCTCGGGAATCTCTACCTGAGGGGTTGGGATTCTTAGCAGAGGTTGCTTTAATTTCTTTAGGCCCTTGAGAAATTATCTCGGGGCCAGCAGTAGGATTTTTAAAAAGAAATTTGTGAGAGTCAGGGACTCTGCAATACCGGTCAGGTTTTTTGGGTGCAAGAGGGAGGGTGACAGGAGTCAAACTGGATTCCAGGAAAACATTGTCCGCAACATCCAGGACTGGGGGAATGGCCAGGTTCTGTGCTGTGGAAGATCTAAGAATTCCTGAGGGTAGTCCTGACATTCCCATTGAAAATGCTCCCTTAAGGTATGAAGGGTTTTCCCCAAAGGAAAAGTCCTCTGGGGGAGAGGCAGAAGGAATGGAGTCCTCTGCATCAGAATCCTCATAAGCAGTGAGGGGTTGCATGTCTTCATATTCAAATGCACCAGAGTCATCAGACTCCTGTTCTGACAAAACTACTGGGGACAGATCTCTTTCTCTTGGAAGGGGGTCTTCTGCCATTTTAAGCATCTGAGACTGATGCAAGGAAGCAGGTGCCTGAGATTGGGTCATTGGTTTCTTGGGTGTGGTTCGTACCCTGGGCCTTAGAAACTCAGTAGTTTTCAAAAGAACGGTAGATGCGAAAGAAGTCGTCAGTTTCTGTCGAGAATCGGTAGTGCAAAGTACTTCCTCTGAAGCTGGTGCCTGCTCAGCGGCTCCAGACCCATCCAAGGGAGAGACAGCTGCAGGATCCTTAGTCGAAGAAGAGTTTTGCGGCATGCCAGACTCTGAAAGGATCTCAGTAGTGGCCTGCAAATCCACAGAAGTAGGCATCAGGGGATGCGAAAGTGCCTCACTGAGGACCAGAGAACAAGACGACTAGCTTAACGAAAGCGTCGTTGGTAGGTTTGGACCTGTGCAGTCTGTCTCTGTCTTTATCCTTATGTTTTTTTGGAAGATCTGCTGTTGGACGGTTTATCAAAGTCATATTGGCATTGAGGACTGTAAGGGAAAATATCTAGCTACAATAAGGGCCTGACGATGTACAGTTGTGGCGTTGAACAAAGCACAAAAGTGATAGCGGGAGACGTCATGGTCTGGGCCTAAGCAAGTGACGCAGTAAGAATGAAAGTCTCGGTGTGGTATTTGCTTTCCATAGGCGAGACAATGGTTAACTTTCTGACATCGGTTAGTGCAAGAAAAAAGGATCCCCAATGGGGTACTTAGCTTTAGAAGACTTCAGCTTCAATTCGGAAGACGAAACTCAGGTAGCGGCTGACCAACACTCATGCAAACTGCTTCTGCTTTGAGCTCCGGAGCAAGAAAGACTGATGTAATGGCGTCGGCTGCCTTACTTTATACTACTTATGACCTGACATCAGTCCTGAAGTGACAGCAACTGACGCAGAAATACGAAGCCTCTGGTATTCGGGCTGGCCGAGGGCTACCCTGGCAGGGATAACACAACTGTGATGACTGCAACAGTGAAACAAGAAGAGCATCAAGAGCTTCTCCCACCAGTTTCTTGATTCCAGAGTTATGGTTAGTAAATGTTTTCAGTGCTTGGTCAACAGGAACAACTAGAATTGGATCACATGAAACAAGCCATTAAAATACTCTCAAAATACCCTGGGAACAATGTTGCAAAAAAATTCATGTCCATAGCTCTGGGTTGCTTATTCAGATGAAGCCTGATCAAATGTCTGGGAATAAGAACTCTTCTACTGGGTTATGGAAATAGACAAATTTAAGTATGCCTACAACACTAGGATACTATTCAGTAGAGGGTTTACTGAGGGCTCTTGCCCTCTTAGAAGCATATGGACAGCATCAGAGTACTTCTCAAATACTTTCAGTGTCCTTCATGAGAAACTTCAAATAAAAGATGACACAGGACTCCTTTATCTGTTTCACTGACAAAGAGAAGCCACTGTCACGGCAATCAAGGACCTCAACAGCTGGAGGACCTCCTCAAAAGGAGGGTCATTCAAAAGTGCATTAGCAACAGAGAAAGTACAGCTGTGTACACTTACCTTAAATGTAGATGTTCGAGTGCATTCACTGTTGCAGTCATCACACTTGGGTTATCTGCCTGCAGGTAGCCCTCAGTCAGCCCAAATACCAGAGACTTAGTATTTCTGCGTCGGTTGCTGTCACTCCAGGACTGACGTCAGGGGTATAAAAACAGGCAGCTGATGCCATTACATCAGTTTTTCTTGCCCCAAATGAAAGGAGCCCCCCAAATAGGAAACTAAGTTATGGTGGGAAAAAAAACACCAGTAAAAAGTAAATACCAATACAAATACTCCTGAAAAAGGGTGAGTAAAAGACAGAGAGGTGAGAGAGACAAGGGGGCTGGAGGGAGGAAACCAGGACTGCAACAGTGAATACACTTGAAAATCTACATTTATGGTAAGTGTACACAACTGTACTATGTTCTTCGTGTTTCACTGTTGCAGTCATCACACTTGGGTTGATTCCCAAAGCTGAAGGGTGGAGACAGTCAAGAAGAATTGTGGCTGGCTAGTATGCCCTGCAGGACTGCTGTTGCAAAACCTGCCCTGGATTTGGAAAAGATAGGCAGGTGGAAATCCAGGTATCAGCTTCCAGGATGTCCCTGGTAGGGACTCCCCTGAGGAATGCTGTAGAGGTAGACGTTGCCCTAGTAGAATGTGTTCTGACCCCCTGAGGGGTTGGTTTCCCATGGTGCTTGCAGCAGAAATGGATGCAGTGTGCTACCCATTTGGAAATGGTTTGCTTTGAAATTGCCTTGCCCTCTGCTCCTGGTGCAAAGCTGACTTGTAACTGGTCAGATTTCCTAAAGGGCGTAGCCCTATTAAGGTAGAATCTGAGCTGGGCTTAGCCCTATTAAGATAGAATCTGAGCTGGGCTTAGCCCTATTAAGGTAGAATCTGAGCTGGGCTTAGCCCTATTAAGGTAGAATCTGAGCTGGGCTTAGCCCTATTAAGGTAGAATCTGAGCTGGGCTTAGTCCTATTAAGGTAGAATCTGAGCTGTCTGTGCACATCCAATGAGTGCAGGATCCTTTCCCCTTTATTTTGAGGATTAGGGAAGAAAGTTGGCAAATGGGCAGATTGGTTGAGAGCCACACTGGACACCACTTTAGGCATAAAGGAAGGGTTAGTCCTGAGGGAAACCCTGTCAGCATGGAAAATAATGAAGGGTACCACAGCCATAAGTGCTTGCAGCTCAGACACTCTTCTAGCTGAAGTGATGGCCAAAAGCAAGGCTGTTTTCCAAGAGAGGAATTTTAACTCTGCTGATGCTGCATGCTCAAAAGGGGGTAGTGTGAGCTTTTCCAGTACAAAGTTAAGGTCCCAAGCAGGGGTGGGTGCTCTCCTTGGCGGCCTTAAGTTGTTAGCCCCTCTCAGGAATTGTTTGATAAGAGGGTGAGAGAAAAGAGGTGGCGCAGTGCTGTAATGAGCCGAAATGGCAGAGGCATGAATCTTAATGGAGGAGAAGGATAGGCCTCTGTGGATTAGATCTGCTAAGTAATCCAGGATCAGAGGCAGGGAGGACAGAGTTGTGTCCTCTCCTTTAGAGTGAATCCAGGAGTAGTACATTTTTCACTTATCAGCATATGATTTCCTTGTACTGGGTCTTCTGGCTTCAAGGATGACGTCCAGCACCTGCTTGCTTAGGCTGGTTATGGGGGAGAATTCAAGGAATAAGCCTGGCTGCAAGATTTAGGGTTTTTAGTTGCAGATGCAAGATTTGTCCCCCTTGCTGAGAGAGCAGGGTTGGGTTCTGGTGTAGGTGACAGGCTGCACAGGAGTGGGTACCAGTGCTGGTGTGGCCAGTCCGGGGCAATCAGAATTGTCCTTGGTCTGTCCTATTTTGAGCAATACTCTTGAGAGAAGGGGTGGGGGGAGACAGGAAGGCATAGATTGAGAGATTTACCCACTGGAAAGATAGAGCATACATTTTCCAGGCCCTGCTGTGAGCTGCCCTGGTGCAGAATTTGCTGAGCTGTTGATTGCACAGGGAGACAAAGAAATACACCTCTGGGCTCCCCCATTTCTGAATCAGAAGGTTGAAGGTGCTGAGCTGTAATTGCCACTTGTGTGGGTCTAGGAGATTTCTGCTTAAGTCGTCTGCCAGTGAGTTTTGTTTGCCTGGCAGGAATTGAGCTTGCAGATGGACCTGCATGTTCAAGGCCGTGTTCCACAGGGCCATAGCTAGCCTGAACAGTGGGTAAGAGTGGGTTCCCCCCTGCTTGTTGATGTACCACATAACTGTGGTGGTGTCTGTTTTTATTAGCAGATGTCCAGGAGAGAGTAGGGATCTGAAACCTGTTAGAGCATGCTGCACTGCTAGCATCTCTTTTTGGTTGATGTGCAGATGAATTTGACTTGGGCTCCAGTGGCCCTGAATGCACTTGCCATCCATGTGTGCCCCCCAGGCATAGTCTGATGCATCTATGGTAAGGGTCTGGGTGCCATGGAGTTGAGTAAAGGGCAGTCCCTTATTGTTGTTGCATGCTTCTACTCACCAAAGGAACTCTGTCCTTAGTCAGGGTATAATAGGAATGACCATTTTCAGGTCCTGAGAATGTTGGCAACCAAAGACTTTTTAAGTACCATTGAAGTTTCCTCATATGCAGTCTTGCATATGGAATTAGCAGTATACATGAGGCCATGAACCATAGAGCCTGCAGTATTTTTCTTGCAGATAGCTGGGTTCTGGTGGCCATTTGAAGTAGGCTGTCAGACTTGTTTTTCTGAAGTGAGGAATGCCATCTGGGAAGTTGTGCCAAGCTTGCTCCCAGGAATACAATATTTTGACTGGGTACCAGTTTTGATTTCTTTTTGTTGATGGTGTACCCAGGAAAGTAAGGTTTTTCACAAATGTCAGGTGCTGCAACAGCAATTCCTGACTGCCCACCTGAATCAGGCAGTCGTCCAAGTATGGGTAAATCTGGATATTTCTCTGCCTGCAGTATGCAATGGCTGAAGCCAGGCATTTTGTGAATACTCTGTGTGCAGTAGATAAGCCAAAGGGAAGTGCAGAGAGAACTGATAGTGCATAGATCCGGCCCTGAAACGAAGATATTTCCTGCATGACTCCCTTATAGGGATGTGCAGATAGGCTTATTTTAAGTCTAGGGTAACACAGCAGGCATCCTTCGCTAGCATAGGTAGAAGCTGTTGCAGGGTAAGCATTTTGAATTTTGGTACCACCAGGAAGGTGTTGAGAACTGAAAGATCCAGGATTGGGCACCGAGAGCCCTCTTTTCTGGGTACCAGGAAGAGTCTGGAATATAATCCTTGACCTATCTGTTCCACTGGAACCGGCTGAATAGCTCTGGTGGATAGCCGGGATAGAACTTGGTTTTGAGCCTCTGCCCACTGGTTTGGAGGAAGGCCTGGGAATCCTCTTGGGGTTGGCAGTGAGTGGAAGTAAAATTTTTACCCCTGGGATACAATGCTGAGGACCTACGGGTGTTGTGTGATGGACATCCAGTTCTTTGCATGAAAGGCAAGTTTTCCACCTAGGGGCACAAGCAATTGGGCAGAGGTGGGGAGTGGAGTAGAGAAGTCATTGTGAGTTTATTCTGTAAGGAGGTGGCTTAACACTCCCTGCTTTGGGGGTGGGGCACTCCATTGCTTAGATCTCGGCATACCCTCAGACTGTAGTTTAGGTGGTCTGTTTCCCCTGGGTCTGGTTTGAGATGGCTTGGAGGGGGCTGGAAAGGACCAGTGTTTGGAATGGCAATGCCTACTGAATCTAGGGGGTTGCACTTGTAAGAATTCTTTAACTGTCTGCATAGACGTAGCTTTTTCTTCCATCTTTTTAAGAACCTCTTCTGCTTTGGTGTCAAACAAACTGCCCTTGTTCAAAGGAGCATCTAGTAACTTAGATTTGACATGGTCTGGCAAGGTCTGCTCCTTGAGCCAAGCATGTCTTCTCAGTGCAGAACCAGTGACTGCTGCCCAGCAAGATGCCTTTAGGGCATCAAAGCCACACTGCAAAGTATGCTTGCAGATTTGGCTTGCAGAGTGCATAAGCTCCTGCAATTTCTTATTTTCTGCACAGTCTGTAAAAGTTGCCACTTTCTGTTTAATAAGTTCCATAATATGTTGCTGGTACTTCAGCATGTGAAACTGACAATTCAATGCCCTAATAGCAAGAGTAGCAGAGGAATATACCTTCTTACCCCATCTGTCCAAACCTCTGGAAACCCTGTCCAAAGGGGTGGGATTCTTGGCTGTAGTTGTTTTGATACGTTTTGGCCCCTGGAAAATGATCTCTGAGTCAGCAGTAGGATTTTTGAAAAGAAATTTGTGAGCGTCAGGTACTCGGTAGTACCTGTCTGATTTCCTAGGAGCAGGAGGTAAAGTATCGGGAGTAAGACTGGATTCCATAAAAACATCAACAACCTCCATGACAGGGAATATTGCTAAAGGCCTGTGCTGTGGCAAATCTAGGAATTCTCAGAGTCTCTTTTTGGACTGAGGACAGTCTTGGCATTCCCAGTGGAAATGCTCTCTTAAAGTATGTAAGGTTTCACCAAAAGAAAAATCCTCTGGAGGGGAGGCAGAGGGATTGGATTCCTCTGCATCTGAATCCTCATAAGGAGTTAAGGGCATGTCTTCATAATCAGATACCTCAGAGTCATCGGACTCCTGGTCTGTTGAAGCTACAGGGGCTGGTCTCCTTTCCTCTTAGCAGGGGAAGGCTGACATCCCCTAATTAGCATAAGGTCTTCTGCCATTCTAAGCATTTGTCACTGTGAAAAGAGAATTGTCCTGTAGCAACTAAACAACTCTTGTGATATGCACGAAGCACCAAATAACAGGACAGCTGGATTCCAAAACAGTTAGTTTCCTTTATTCTCACAACCAAACGAAGATGCAATAATGAGGTTGAGCGCTTTCATCTAGGTAACTAGACTTCCTCAGAACATAGATAATAACAATTCTCCCCATTATATACATAAAAAGCCCGCCATTTACATCAATCATTCAATTTTATATGCAAATGTCATTCCTATCAGGATTTAAAGAATTAAAATATATTGTATAATATTACAGTTGGTGTCTTTCATTTTAAAAATAACACATAACTTGAACACTGAAAACGTACAATTAAAAACTTACAATCATTATCATATATTTCCCAATTAAAAATTAGAAATAAACTGTGATTACTTCTAACAAGGTAAATTCCTATCTGGGTATAATAAATGATAAAAGTTCAAAATTTCCTACGTGGAACACTTTGTAAAATGTCTCATATGCAATGTTATCCATCCCTATACATGCATTCTCCAGTACTTTATATATCGGATAGTGCATGTAAGAATTTTTATGTTGTTATTGTTTAAATTGTACACAACAAACTACAAGTTGCAGAAACAGCAGCGAATCAATACAAAAATTCAGAACTACTAAATATTTTCCACCCATTCCTTATTTTATCTAAGCTGATAGTCTAACACCACATACACTATCTTATAGACATACATATTATGCAATGAATATAAGAACCTATAGCTATATCACATATGGAAATATGATGTTTAGTAGATACATAAAAACAAAAAAACAAAAAAACAATACGTCCACATAGGGATAAAGATGCCAGCCAAACAATTAAGATGGTGCAGACAATAAAAAGTGCTGGGAAAGCAAAATCAAGGGGAATGAAGAAAGAGAACTTAATTGCAAGTGAAACAACTCAAACATCTACATTTATGGCAAGTTTCTAAAACAACTTTATTACGTTCATCATAGTATTTATTGCTGTCATCTTCACTTTTTGGGAAGACTGTCAATGCAATGAGAATAAGGCAGGAAGATGGATTACTTGCAAATAAGGCCCTGCAGGACAGGAGATGTGAATCCTGCCCTGGCTCTCAATGCAGACCCACAGATTATCATACTTTGACAAATGATGATGCAGCTGCTTCAAGGATGACCTGGAGTTGACACCCCCCCCCCTCAGGAAAGCTAATGGTGGCAGCTGTGGCTGTAATGGAATGCACCTTAATATGGCCAAGAACCATCATTTCTATGATGTAGACAAAAGGATATTCAATCTGCTAGCCACTTGGAAAGGGTTTGTTGTCAAGTCTACCTTTTTTCCTTTGCAAATGACAGAATTAGCTGGTCAAATTTTCTATATTTCTTTGTTCTGTGTAAATACAATATCAGCTGTCTACAAACACTAAATATAGGGTTCATTCTACAGTTATGTGGCTTAAGAAAAGAACAAGAAAATTGTATGGTCAGATTAAGCGTCAACTTCAGAAATCTTGAACTTCCAAGATGGCTGCAAACTAAGTAACAGCTTACTTTGGCTCTATATTACATAGTCGAAGTTCCATAACCATTATGTTCGAAGTTACAGAACTTCAAGTATGCAAAAAAAAAAATAAAATAACTACACAATGGACAAAACAATAACTTGTTGTAAAGCAGGGGGGCTTGCCCACACCCCCCGCTACTTAAATATACCAACTCCGAGATCTCACCACATTGAAGTGAATGGAAACCTCCGTTTACGGAGATTTCCATTCAAACCCTTGAACTTTTACAAATTCAAAGGTGTGGTTCGAACTTGTAAAAGTACGACTACGTCATAGGAACCGGCTTACTTTCAGCTCTCCCAGTGTGAAAACAGAATTCAGGAAAAAAAAAAGCCAATGAATTTGTCTTTTGGGGTACATTTCAGTAAGTGCAGTGCCTGGATGCCAGCAAAAAAGAAATTCAGAGAACATGGAAGAAAATCAATCACAAAAAGTGAGGAGAAAATACTGGGAAGAATCCTGCAGCTGTTCAGCAAAAAGCAATTCAAGCTCCAGCTTTGGTGCAAGACATGACTTCCAGTAATCTAGACTAAAAATAAGTCAAATGTGCTCAGAGCTGAATCAAATAAATAAAACATTGGAGTAAATCAACTCAAACAACAAATGGCTGGAACAAATGAAAGAAGCTTTAAACATATATTCAGGTGAGCTGATACAACTGCAAAAATTAGAGGTTGAAATGAAGAAAAGGCTGGCTGAGTATCTGCTCAAGAAGAGATGTTTAAAAAAATAGTAGAATTAGTAGTGTACACAGCACATAGGAAAAAACTGAGAATTTCTGCTGCACCACAGAAATTGGAAGGAACAGACTATATTAATGTTATGAAAGCACAAACAACAAACTGGACTGATATTCGAATCACAGCAAGAGTTAATTCAAAGGGTACATCATGTGTATGCTCCAAACCTGGCCATGAGAAAGCAGTCCAGACCTTTACTATGACAGATGCAATCCTACCAGCAAAAACAGTTGATTCTGACATAACCGTGGCAGAAGGACAAAGTACTAAAAGCAGACAGTAGTGTTTGCGGAAAATGATTACTCACTGTACACCAGAGAGAAGAGGAGTACATTTATTCCAGAAATGAGGGAATGTCAAGAAGCAGGTGAGAGATTCAAGCTGCCATGTCCAGCTATTTTCAGAACATTTTTTCCTGGAGAGTCAAAGTTATTTTTTGATGCAAAACGTTCTAAGGAGGAAATAAAGTTTGTCCAACAAAAAGTGAGCAATCAAACAGAATGATATTCTGCTTCTTTTTCTTCGGATAATACAGCCCATAAAGAGACTATGCCATTGAAACATTTTCCAATGTTTCAAAGGAAAATGCATGAGACACAAAGCACAAGAGTTGACTAGAAGACCCAGGAGTTCGTTGGAAATTAACCAGTGACTGGATATGGGAGATGGAGTTCAACAGGAAAACTAGCAACTCAGAAAATGATGAATAAATGTGGGATTACAAAACATTAATTACATTTCTGAACTATGACGGAACAAGAAAACATGAAAACATTGGACTTTTTTTTTTTTTTTTACTTTGTTAAACTTGTAGCAAACTCCAAAGTATATGGACTATTTTGTCTTATTGTTTGGAAGAACATTTAGGAAAGTGAAAGAGAAGGAAGAGAGTTAACCAAGTAAAAAAAAAAAAAAATTGTGATAGTGTTTTTATAATGCATGACATACACAATGCTATTTTCAGTTATTTTTCTGCTTACCAGGGATACTAAAATAAACAGGAGCCCCTATTTTTATTCCTTCTTTCTTCTTGTTCAGTTTTAAGAAATGTGGGCACTGCAATGTAAAAAGAAAAGAAAGCCTGGACAAAAGAGCATGATACAAGAAAACCTGATAGGCTTTTTCCTATTTTTGCATAGGGGAAAGACTGGATTACGGCCCTTGTCTTATTTAATAACAAGTTTTAATGGGAAGCAAACAGATAAAAAGAACACTGAAGATGATGAATACGTAGTGTTTCCCTCTAGCATGTAAATGTTTAGAGTGCAATATGTGTAGTGGAACGCAAATGTGTATCTAGTTCCCATGTTTCTATGCAGACAATCTGCCAAGGGGCAATAAAAACTGAATACTTCTTTCTTTCAATGGCTAGGAGATAATGTTTTCTGAAAGCATTCAAGCTGTTTTCTTCATTTGGGACAGGAATAAAGATACGCCAAAAACAGACAGCACTTAGTGGAAATAGAAGCACAGCCTACATCATGTGTCTTAGCATGGATAATAAGAAGTTATGTACTCAACATAACGTTCCATGTTTGCTGTCCATTTCACCTATATTCTTGATGGTTGGGTTCAGAACAGAGCATTGGTTCTGACTCGGCCTAATACAAAAGCTCAAGAGCTTCCACTGGCTGGAGGCGAACCCCTATCCCATGATGCACTGGGTAAGTTACCCAGATCTTGTCTGCAAGTGAAAGCAGTAGTAGTATTTTTACATATTCATAGAAACAGGTTGCCTAACTGTATAAGGAAGGGAGAGACTCCAAAACCAATATAACTATATGCATATATATATCTACAAGATTATCTGCCCGGTCCTCCAGGAACGAAGGAGGGGGAAGGTGGGTGGGAAGCAAGAATATAGGCGAGATGGACAACAAACATGGAATGTTATGGTGAGTACATAACTTCTTAATGTTATGTTGTCCAATCTCACCTCAATTCTTGCTGGTTGGGACAGCGTCCCTAGCACCTTTATCCTAGGGTGGGCTCATGAAAACAAGCTCTTTAATACAGTGGAACCAAAGGAAGACCTGTTCTGGGAGACCATGTCTACTTTGTAGTGAGTAATAAAGGCATGAGGCCTCACCCATTTGGCAGCTGCATAAACAGAGTCCATAGGAAGTCTAGCCTGGAAAGCAGAGGATGTTGAGACAGCCCTTATGGAGTGGCCCTTCACTTTGCCTGGTAATTGTCTGTTATTATTACTGTATGAGAAGGAAATGCAGTTTGTAAGCCAATCCTTTCCTTTTGTCTGAAAAGGACACAAAAGTCTGGTCACACTTTCTGAAATCTTTGGTCCTATGCAAATAAAAGTGCAGCTGTCTGTGCACATCTAGTTGATGCAATCTGTATTCTACCTTGTCGCTATAGTTGGGAAAGAACATTGGTAATTCAATAGATTGATTGTGATTGTTTTCTGAACAGACTTTTGGTAATAAAGAAGGATTAGTTCTTAGGGATACTCTGTCTTTCTGAAAAATTATATAAGGGGGGTGTATAGAGAGAGCTTGGAGTTCCGACACTTGTCTGGCAGAAGTAATGGCTACTAAGAAAAGAGTTTTCCACGACAAAAACTTTATATCACAAGATGATGCAGGTTCAAATGGTGGCAAGACTAAGGCAGAAAGAACAAAATTTAGGACCCAAGGGGCTGGAGGTTCTCTGATTGGTGGTCAGAGTAAGAAGGTACCTTTCAAAAAGGCCTTGCATAACCTGTGGAAAATGACAATCTCATCTCATCAGTATGAACATTAGAGATGGCTACTAATTGTAGCCGGATGGTAGCTGCTGCTGCCCCTTCATCAAAATGTTTGGAGAAAAATTCTAGAACTGCCATGATAGGAGCCATAAAAGGTTCTATATTGTGCTTAATAGCCCAGCAAGAAAATCGTTTCCACTTACTTGAATACAGTTTCCTCGTAGATGGTTTGTGAGAAGAAACCAAGATATGTTTAAATGCAGGGGAAAAATCGTAACACCTGACTAAATGTGGAATTAGAGCAGCCATGCTGTCAACTTGAGGGTCTGGATGGACGGATGGATTGTTCCCGATGAGTGGATTAAAAGGTCTGGAACTGGGTCCAGAATCCATGGTTCCTCCAGAAATTGGGCCCACAGAAAAGGGGAACCAAATTTGATGAGGCCAGTAAGGTGCAATGGGTATCATAGTGCTTTTTAATGTGCTGGCTTTCTGAAGTACTTTGGGTATTAAGGGGAAGGGGGGAAAGGCATAGAGAAGTCCCGGGGCCAATTGTGAACAAGTGCATCCCTTGCTGACTTCCCCGGAGGGGGAATGAGGGCAAAGTAGCTGCTGCATTTGCCGTTCACAGAGGTAGTAAAAAGGTTGCAGCAAGGCTGGCCCCATTTCTGGAAGATCTCTTCCGCAATTTCTAGTTTTAGGGACCACTCATGAGGCAACAGAATTGCTCTGCTGAGTTTGTCCGCTATCACGTTGGACTTGCCTGGGATATGCGTTGCTATCAGAAACCACTGAGAAGTGACAACCCATTGCCACACCCATTGAGAAGTGACAGCCCATTGCCACACCCATTGTGCCTCTTGACATAGGAGATACGATTTGGTTCCTCACTGCTTGTTTACGTACCACACTACTGACATGTGGTCTGTTTGAATTCCAACTGTTTCTATCGGAAGAGAGTCCTGAAATGCCTGCAACGCATACAGCACTGCCCTCATTTCTAGGACATTGATGTACAAGTTGCTCTCGTGTTCTCGCCATAAGCCTTGGACAGTCTTTCCCAGATAATGCCCCCCCACCCGATCTGGGAAGCATCCGTGATCAGTACTGCTGCTGGTTCTGGAAATACAAATGGGTGGCCTAAGAACAACTGTTTTGTTTGTAGCCACCAGAGAAGATCCTTCTTGCATGATTCCGTAATAATTATCTGGTGTGATAGAGGAAGATCCTACATGGATCACTGGGCAAAGAGTAACCACTGTAGAACCCTCATGTGCAGCTGTCCTACAGGAACTAGAAGAATTGCAGCTGCTATGGTGCTCAGAACCTGTAATACATACCTCGCTTGAACCCTTTTTTTTTGATTTGCCAATGACTGTATTCTTTTGGGGGTAAGTTTTGCCACCATCTCTGTTAAATCCAATTCTGTGCCTAGACATGGCAGACTTTTTGAAGTTTATTGCAATGCTAGCCTGGAGCAAAGTAGTATTATTTTGTCCCTCACTTGCAGTAGTAGATGCTTGGTGGTGGCGGTTAGGAGCCAGTCATCTAGGTATGGAAACACATGGAATCCCCAACGTCTCAAGTGAGCTGTAACCACTGCCATGCATTTGAACACTCCAGGGGCTGTAATGAGACCAAACGCCAGGGCTTGAAATTGGTAATGACTGGTTCCCAGCCAAAAGTGCAAGTGTCTCCTGGATCGCCTGTCCATTTTTATATGATAGTACATATCCTGGAGATGTACTGAGCACATCCAACCATCTTTCCTGAGAAAGGGGAATATAGACTGCAGTGTCATCATCCGGAACTTTGACTTTTTTTTACAAATTTGTTCACTCTGCTGAGATTCAGAATAGGTCTCTAGTCCCCTGTCATTTTTGAAACTAAAAAGAACCTTGAGTAAGTTCCAGATCCAATTTGGTCTGTGGGGGACCTCTTGGATGACTCTTTTCTCTAGCAACTTGTGTATTTCTGCAGTTTCGTCTCTCTGACTGGGTGGGGCATCTGGAATGGACTGATTTACGGGAGGAGTAGAAAAGGGAATGTGATAACCTCTGGATGTGATTGACTGCACCCAAAAAGGGAAATGTAATAACCTCTGGATATGATTGACTGTACCCATTTGTTTTGAGTGATTTCCAGCCAGGCATTTGGGTACAGTGACAAACGTCCCCAGACTTCCTCCAGGGAAAAGCAGGTGGGGCTCCTTTCAGGAACATTGGAAGGGTCTGCCAGAAAATGTATCTCTGTTGCCCTGATTCTACAGACCCCTTCTGTCGTGAGGTCGGCAACTTCCATTATTACCTCTCCCTCTGCTCCTGGGAGAAGTGTCACCATGTGCATCAGAAAAACCTTTTTGGGACTTGTGGAACCACATTTTACCACCTTTCTGGTCTTTGGGATATGGTCTAGATGGGGCAGAAAAATGAACTCCAACAGCAGGCAAGGTTTTTCCCTCCTGCTTGCACCTAGTCAAAGTTTCTTTCACCTTTGGTGAAGGAAGACCTGAAGGGTTCAGCAAAGTTGCAACAACGCATCCAGGAATGCCTCCTTAGGGAATTTCCTGTTGCTGCTGTTCTGCTCGCTCCATCAGCTGCATATGAAATCAGTCTCATGGAGGAGTTGACAATTGACAATTGAGTTGAGGGTGGAGAGCTGTAAGGAAACTTTGTCAGTGATCCCCGAAGCTATAGTACCCTGAAGAGCATCTCCTAGCTCTTGGAGGAGATCCAACTGAAGCCTTGTAAAGTCGGTCAGGTAATTCAATGACAGCAGAGTAACAGCTGCTGAAGATAAAGCACACTTTACATATCTGTCCACAGCCCATGATTCTTTATTGGGAGGATGAAGAGATGAACAGCCTCCTTAGTGGCCGCCTCTGCCGCCACCACCATCGCATCTACAGGGACACCCTTGGTTAAGAACTCTTTCTCAGTAGGGGCATGATAAATTTATTGGGCCTCCGTGGAACAGGCTCCACTGTATCAGGGGAAGTCCAGGCCTTATGAGATACAACATTAAGCAACTGGTTGTAAGGGGGAGTCACCTAGGAGGTGGGAGGGTGAGAGGCAAAAATCTCCAGATATACCGATTTGTCCTCTGAAGGGTTGGTGGGCTTCCAGCCACCCCTTTGTTTCAGGATCTCAAGGATGTCAGCAAAAGAAACATTCTCAGATGGGGACTGTGGGGACCCTTCTGAATCATCCAGATTAGTATCGGACGTGACAGACTCAGGGGAGTCTTTGTGCTTTCTCTTGCAGTGTCTCTTCTGGGTGACTTCCTCAAAGGGATACTCAGGTGAAGTTCCGGAGGAGACGATGCCACCTGCAGGGGCTTCCTGAGGCTCCGGGTCTCTACGCTTGGGAGGAAGAGGTGATGAGACAGACACTAGCGCCTGGGAGGGAAGAGAAACTGGGTCTGAGTGTGGAGCTGTCTGGGATGATGGCACCCTCTCCATCAGTTCAAAAGCCCCCTCATTCCACCCCAAAGAGATCCCCCACTCTGGAAAGGCAGAGGACCAACTCTGAGGCAGAGCGGGTGGCTCAGAAGCCGATGTAGGACCAGAGCTCAACCTCGCTGAGGCACCGAGGGATAGAGTCGGACTAGACAACTGTCCACGCAAACTCCCCTCCCCGGACCCAATGGGTGAGCTTCAGCTCCCAGACCCTTTGAAATCCAATGGACCCGAAAAAGTTGGAGCAGATGTTGGAACCGGTGATCCTGAAGGAGGTCCCGGTTTCGACAGTTCCATTACTATCGGACCCACAATCTCTGGCTCCAAATCCACAAGCTGGGTCGGAGGAGGAATTGGAGATGGTGCTTTGGCCAGTCCTGATTCCTTTGGGGTTGGTGACAATAACATTTTTGCTAGTGCCACTGTTCGAAGCAGTCTCTTTACCACCCACTCCACATCATCATCATATAAACTCCTGGAGGAATGGGAGGATAAGGAAGGAGATCTAGCCCTCTCCAGAATGGGTGATCTCAAAGTTGGAATTATCGGCTCCAAGATAGGAGACTGTGTCATAATCGACAACTCTATTGGCTTCATGGAGCCGAAGTGGTTGACTTTATTGGAACGATGAGTCCTTGGTTCCGATGCCATAATTGTTTTAGGTGGCTCTGAAACTGGAGTCATAATGGCAGATCTTTTGGATCCTTTTGGGTGGGAAGTACAGGAAGAAGTAGGTTTGGAGCTCTGAGAACCCTCTAATGATTTCTGGAAAGGACCTTTTAACAACATCATTAATTTATTTCTTCGCTCTTGAAGAACCCTGCTTCTGAAACCATGGCAAACAGTACAAGGGTCCTGCAAATGGATGGCACCAAGACAATACACTCAGCTAGTGTGTCCATCCATAAGAGACATCTTTTATGTACACTGATCACATTTTTTAAACCTTGATTATCTTGGTTCTTTTGGATCCTTATCTTTTTCTTTCGACACTGTTTACAATTAGGAAAAAACACCAGCAAAAAACAGCAACACTCCTAAGTTTGTAAAAGGTAGAGAACCCTTTCAAAAAATGGCTCTAACACACAATGGAGCCTATTAACTACATCACACCACACAAAAAAGTTAAACCAACACGCTGCAAGGCTTTCCAGAAAGGTTGTAAAAATGCCAAAGCATGGATTTAACTATTTTAAACATACTATCTAAATAAAGAATACTATAAGCTACTTTAATGACAACAACCCTACAAGAAAGTAAGATAAGTATATAGGGGAATTCTCCAACTTAAATGGATTCTCCAGGTAAGAAAAAAAAAAAACGCTGGGAAGGGGAGTGGCCATCTAAGTTAAACAGGCCGCCGAGAGCCCTCTAACCTAAATGGGTCTCACACAAGAACAAGGGGGGAAAATACACACTAGAAATGATGAACAGGGGTTGTAAATCTATCACACACTACAAAAAAAAGTTTAATCTGAAACTATTGCAAAATATATAATAATACACTACTTAGCCAATGAGCCAGTCATAAGACATCCCGGTCGCTTGAGCAGCAAATGATATCTGGGTAACTTACCCGGTGCATCATGGGATAGGGGTTAGCTTCGAGTCAGTGGAAGCTCTCGAGCTTTTGTATTAGGCCAAGTCAGAACCAGTGCTCAGTTCCAAACCCAACTAGCAAGAACTGAGGTGAGATTGGACAACATAACATCATTCATTATAGGTTAACTCATTAACCCTGAGTACCATCTCACAGTGCCTCTGTGCTTACACTTGAGTGCGCTGTGAGACGATAGGAATTGCAAGTAGTTACCACAGAGTGCCTTCCACTGACGTGACAAATTGCAATGTAGATTTTTAATGTAAGCAGTATGTAAAACACACTTAAATCGTAGTCTAACTTGTTGCTTACATCATATACCTACGATTCAGTGTGTTTTTACATGCTGCTCACATTGAAGTTTTTTAAGAAAATCAACTTGTAAAGCTGTTGATTATGTAAGTGGTAGCAGCCAATCAGATTATTGCAATCCAAGCCACCACTTGCATAACATCTCCACCCCAAATCTAAATTTATTTTGTTCTTCCCGAATAGAGGGTCCAGCAGCAGGCATTTCCTTTCTTTTTTTCTGAGATTTGCAGATTCTACCTGCTGCTGGATCCCTCTATTTATCGATCACAATTGGAGACACCTGTTTGGTGGTTTTTGCTTTGACGGTCTCATTGTTTTTCTTCTGCTGGTGACAAGAATATTCTAAATTGATTTAGACTGTGGTAAGGTAAGCTTCCTCCGACAAAGCCCTTTTGATCTTCTGTTAAATATCAGATAATGTTAGCTAGTCATTGAGCCAGTATGGCCAAAAACCTTTGATGTTGTGGTGTAAATCAGAGGATAGGAGGAAGAAAGTGCTGGATCTTTACCCTTTTTGTGGGTTTCTATTGTTACTTTCCACTAAAATGTGACTTATTTAGTCATCAGGACCTCAATGAAAAAAATGTTTTAACCCTATGTAAAAAGGCTCTCATATCCATTTCCAAAGGCCTACTGGTAGACCATCTGTTCCTGGGGATTTTCCTCTTGGCATACTCTGTGTTCGTTCTTCACTCTCCTCCTTTATTCTCTCTTTCCACAATGGTTACGACTGCTCTGGGTCTAGAACTGGGCTATTTAGTTCTCCTAAAAATAAATCCATCTCCCCATCTACCTGGCCTGCTGCTACCGGCTTTGCATATAGTTCTAAATAATATTTTGCAAACTATCTGCATGCGAAGAGAATGAAGTGTGTGTGAATGTATGTAGAAGTGCCTGCATGTGTGTATGACATAGTGAACTGTAAAGGGGTGCATGCAGTGTGTGTGTATGAATGTAGAAGTGCCTGCTTGGGTGTATGGGAGCGCAAACGGTAAAGGAGTGAATGCAGAGTGTGTGTATGAATGGCGAAGTGCCTGCTTGTGTGTATGAGAGAGCGAACGATAAAGGAGTGAATGAAGATTGCATGTATGAATGGCGAAGTGCCTGCTTGTGTGTATGTGAGAGCGAATGGCAAAGGAGTGAATGAAGAGTGCATGTATGAATGGTGAAGTGCCTGTTTTTGAACATTTTCTAATGTCTGCTTTAGTGTAATTTATTAAAGACACAATGAATGACATTTAACAAAGGAAATGCCCTCGGCAAAAATTATTCAAGAACTCATTCAACACCCTTGGATATATATTAATGCAAATATGCATGACAATTATATGAAAGTTGGTAAAGCATGCAGTTTCTTTTTGTAGTTCACCCATAAATGCATCCAGAAGTGTAATTTTAATAACCCAAGCCCTATGAGGCAGCAACATCCAACTGCTACTCCGCTATGCTGATTAGCAATGAGTGCAAAGTAAATGCTTTGAGCACACTTTTAACATATGATCAGTTCTTTAGATTTAAATTACTGTTACTGAAAAGAGAATGATGTAGACCTTTTAGGTCATCAGAGGCTAAATGACTATCGCTGCTATTCATAGTTCTGCAATGCAGCCTACCCTGTACCACTGTGCTAAGCTACATTGTTTCATTTAGCCATACCTTGCCATCCATATTTACAAGAGATCATCATTTCATTACCTCGAAAATGCAATGCAGATGTAATGTGCTTTTGAACAGCTGGATTTTCTATGCAGCAGAGTACCTGCCACCTGTTGGTAACAACAGATATTAATAGCATGGATATTAAACATATGGTAACACCGTTATTGTGAATGGCAAAATGGGATTTGATATTTATTAGAGACAAGGTAAAGCATGCCATTTTTGCATTGACAGTCATTTAGTATAAGACTGCAATAAAAGAAAGTGAGGACAAGGTATGGAGAGGAGACATGCTGCAATAAATTACAAGCCATTCTGTAGAAAGTGTAAAGAATCTAGGGATTTCTGGTATGATTGTCCCATACTGGAAATAGAAACAGTATATTAAAATTAAAGTTCAAAGGAAAGACAGAGTTTCAATACATAACTCAGCAAGAAAATTAAGACCATTTGGAGTTTTTGGAGCATGCTCAGGCTGAATGAGAGGCTAAAGTGAGAAGTTTGGAGGAAGAAAACAAACTCTAGAAATAATTGCAATAATGTGAAATTAGGATCTAGAAACTAATTTAATAATGTTACATTTTCCATGACCTTGTGCAAAAAATCAGTCATTATTAACTACTGTTTATAAGTGAATGACAACTATATGTCTTGATTTGGTAGAGGCTGAAAAATGTAAATAAATTTAATGGTTTTCGGAAGCAGAAGGAAACAAGTTAGGACAGCTCTCTAGTTTTTTTTTTTTTTTTGGACAGGTATATATGGGCAGGTTTTCATGGAACAAACTGAAAGCAAAACATCAAAAAAGGGTACATAATTTCAAAATTAATCTATAATAACTAATACTGCAGCTATGATTAATACTCTGAATAACTCTGAGATTTATATATTCTAAACTGATATCAATGAGAATTTATTGCAATGCTTGCTGAATATCAATCTGACAACTTGTTTGGTATGTGTTGATATTGGGTAAAGACAATTACTCTTAAAAATATTCTGGATAATGTACATCTTACATTTTATAAGGCATTTCAAGACATTTTGACTGTTTGCTCATTAAAAACAATCTCTCTCTAGTATTCCAGAATGGCCATTGCTGCCATTCTAGCATCTATAAAAAGTCTTGTCGCAGTGGTTGTTAGCAGCAGCTATGTACTGATTTTACATTTGTTTATTTCTTTCTTCTGTCTTGTTGACACATATCCTGAACCATTCAGCACATTGGGCAGCAAGTGCCCTTCAGCACTTTTTTCCATCGCAGGTATGGGTTTTATGGGATCAGGTTGCTAGCCTGAGGCCTAATCCTCCCTCAGGGGGTGCACAACACACTTGCATACACACTCACACCCAGGGCCAATTTAGAAGGACTGAGTTTGTCAAGGCAGTATAGGAGATGCATGCAGACATCCAGAGTACAAAGAATTCTTTCCCCCTTGTCTTGTGTTATAGAAAGAAGACAGGGAGCTGAAGAGACCGACTTAAGTTAAACGCCTGTTGGTTATGTGTTCCCTAGGTGATTTCCATTCTGCTTTCTGGTATTTAGGTTTTATGCAATTAATATGTATAGAGCTCGTGCATTTGTTACGAGTTGTAGTTGATATGACAGGCAGTTCACACACACTGAATGGTGATGTGTTATTATTTAATATGGATTTTAAAGCAGTATTTCTTTGGCTGTGAATAGTTTGTGATGCTAAAAATTTGTTTTGACCAGCAATGTTTTTATACTGATAGAGGGCACCCAGCATCCAGATTTTAGCCAGTAGATTGATGAGTTCAGCCTCTTTTTCAGCATGTTGCACTTGAGTACTAATAACAAAACATGATTTATATATTTATATAAAGAGACAATAACTCCTTAGCTAGTGTGTCAACATTAACTTTTTAAGCATTGCTTTTGTCTTTAAGATCTTTTAACAATGCAAGTAAAACACGAAAATGGGTGATATATATAGATGCAAATGACGTTTTTAGATTACATGTGCAACAACTGGATTGATTGTTCGTAAACCCATGCATAAGCACTGCCAGTTGGTTGAAATGTTGTCTAATGGCCTTCTTTTTCAGATACAGATCTGTAGAGTATTTGCTTATTTTTGTTTATATTCAGAATCTTTACCGTCAGAGATTGATTGCATTATTAATAATGTAGCATATGTCATTTCTCAGAAATGATATGAACCCACTGTTTGTACATGAATGTTAACACATTAACAATAAGTGCAGTTACAATGTAGCACTGAGTCATTATCACTTTTCAGGTAAAACTCTCAGCAGCTGTGCAATTTTGAGAAATGTAACAAACATATGAAGCAAATTTTGGTCCCACTTGTCTATACTGATTTAATAATTCACAATGTTAACTGTTATTTTAATTGTTTTATTTAATTGGACATTTCTTAAACATTACTGTTTGGTGCATGTACAAACATTAGGTCATTGATGAAAGCATAGCTACTTTCCTTCAGTTTGTCTATATTTTCATAAGTAACATACAGATGCAAGTATCCATCCTAGTAATGTGGTTCATATCTTTGTGAATTAATGTAACTGAAGCACATATGATGTTACAGTTTAATGTCTCAAAAAATCACTACATAGTGCCTGTTGTGTTGCTTTGCAGCTACCTCTGCGCAGGTGAGTAACATTATATTGTTCTATACCACTGTTTTTCAACTTTGCATTCACATCACACCCCTCAGTGAAGATGCCATCTGCTAAAAAGTCAACCAACATTTAGTTGGCCGAGGATACCGATTCTGAAAGTAATACCAGTGGGTCCGAAATGGAACTGAACCTTATAGGTTCATACTAGGCTATCTGCCCTAGGGCATTTATAAGCCTAGCCAGAGTGTGTATGGCTTTCGCCACCCATTTTAAATTAATTTTGCTATGCCCTTTTTCGAGGTTAGTATACTGTGCCTCTGTCTAACAGTGACACAGAAGTGATACCTGGGGTAAACCTACGATCTCCCATCCACTCATCAAGATTCCTCTTGAAGACAGTCAATGAGGGACTCTGCCTAACCTGGACTGGGATTTTATTCCAGAGTGAAGGGAGCCTCTGGGTTATGAATCTGTCCCTCCAGCATGTCCTATTTATTTCAGTGCTGAGGTTCAAGTCCCTAGAGCGCGTAGCTCGATGGGATTTGGATTTTCTGAGGTGCAGCATGTCCATTAATTCCGGGTTGGACATGGCTTTATACGTCAGGCATAGATTGCCTCTGAGCAGGCGGTATGCCACTGAGTAGAGCTGGAGTTTCTTTAACTGGGAAGCATACGGCATCTGTTTCAGCCCTTTGATCCTCTTGGTGAGGTACTTTTGGGGACTTTCCAGTTGCTGCAGGTGTCTGGTAAGGTACATCCCAAAAGGGGCATTGTACTCAATTATGGGCCTGATGAGGGATGAGTAAAGAGGCACGATGACTTCCTCTGATCTAGATGTGAATCCCTTCATGATTAGGTGGGCTATATAAAATGTTTTTCTAACCACTTTGGCCACGTGGTTGTCAAATGAGAGATTGCTATCAACTTGGGTCCCCAGGTCCCCAATTACTTCTTCTGTACTTAATGGATTACCACCTATGTGGTAATTTGTGGGCACTTTGTTTTTGCCAAAGGGGATGACTATACACTTTTTGGCGTTTAGCTTGAGGCCAATTTCTCTGGCACCAGTTGTCTGTTTCTATGAGGCCCTTTTGGAGGATGCTTGTATCGGCTGGAGAGTCTATTATGGCGCCCAGTTTGCAGTCATCTGCGAACTTGGTCAGCCACAGTCCTTCCATGTTGGCCTGTACCTCTGAGAAATATAAACTGAACAAGAGAGGTCCCAGGACTGAGCCTTGTGGGACGCCACTTGTAACTGGTTTGGAGTCTGACATGGCTCCAGCTATTCTAACCATGTGGGTTCTGTCCTTGAGCCAGTTTGCAACCCATCTAGTGACATGGGGGTTTATATTTAAGCTGGTGAGCTTATCTATAATGCCTGAGTGGGGTATTGTATCGAAGGCTTTTGTGAGGTCCAGGTAGGCTGTGTGGACCACCTTCCCCTTGTCAATGGCCTTGGTGACTGTTTCAAAGAAATCGACCAGGTTTAAGAGGCAGGATCTGCCCTTAACAAAGCCGAACTGGGTAGTATCCAGTGTCTGTAGGTCTCCAATATCTTTATTTATAAGGTCCATGATGATCCTTTCCATAGCTTTGCAGACCAAGCTAGTGAGACTTATGGGGCGATAGTTTCCAGGATCCGTTGAGGCACCACCTTTGTGGAGAGGGACCACTGTTGCTGCACGCCACTCTTTGGGTACATATCCTGTAGTAAGGCTGAGATTGAACAGTAGTTTTAGGTTTGGGTTTAGCTCTTCTTGGAGTTCATGTAGGACGCAGCCCGGGACACTGTCTGGTCCCATTGATGCTGTGTTTCTTGATTTGGAGAGAGCAGCTCTTACCTGAGCATCTGAGATGTCAGGGGGGCAGCACTCTGCTGGGATAGATATTAGCCCTTTTGGTGGGGAGGGAGGGGAGAAGTTTGCGCTGAACCTGTCAGCTAGGATGTTGGCAATGTCTGTGGGTTCGGTGTATTTTTTGTCATTTTGGACTAATTCTGAGCATATCTGGGAATTCCCACCCAGGTTCCTAACATAACTAAAGAAAGCCTTGTGATTATCCTTAGTGTCCTGTGCAATTTTTCTCTCGAAGCTGGGCTTAGACGATTTTATGAGTGCCCGTAGTTTTTTGCTAATACTGATCAGAGATGCCTTCCCTTTTTGGGATTTTGCTCTATCATGTAGTAGCTTCTTCCTTCTATTATATAGTTTGTTTACGGCTGGGGTCCACCAGACAGGACGTCTGCCTTTGGCGGATTGGGTCTTGGTTTTATTTGGGATTGCATGATCCATGCATTCCTGAAGGTGTTCATAGAATGCGTTTATAAAGGATTTTTGGTCTGGGCAGATTATCCACAGGCCTGGGGGCTTTGAAGGATTCCACCTCGGTTTTGAGGAGTGTGAAATTTGCTTTAGAGAAGTTTTTCACTGTGGTTTTCTGGGCATGGGGTGGGGTCGGGATGTGAATATCCAGTGAGATTAGTTTATGGTCTGATCTTACCAGTGAGGGATACACTTCTGGTCTAGAGAATAGAGTCCCCATGTTGGTGATGATCAGGTCCAGTATGTTTTCCCCTCTTGTGGGAGTGGTAATAAGTTGTTCCATAGCATTTGAGTTTATAAATTCTAGGAACCTTTGGGCTAGGGTGTTGGAGCTAGAGTAATGCTCCCAGTCTATGGTTGGGTAGTTGAAGTCACCCAATATAATGGTGTTTGGAGAGACCTTCATATTTTCCAGTGTTCTCAGGAAGGCCAAGTGGGGTTCCTGGGTTTGGGTGGGTGGTCTGTAGCAGGCTATAAACTGGAAAGCAGTTTTATATAAAATAAATATTAATAAGGCCCAAGCTTTAACCATTAGGTAGGTACTTCCCTCCCTACCAGGTAAAGGTTTTAGTCTCTGCAATCATCAGGTGCACTAAGTATGAATTTATCTTGACTAACAAACTCTTGAACTGGCAACCTTTGTGTTAACCAGAACTCAAAAACAATCCATTCCTTTCCTACTGTTTTTGTATAGAGTCCTGGTTTTCCCTTCCCCAAATGACATAAAATAATAGGCATGTATTAAAACTAGTAAAACATTTTTAAAGTTTCACTCCTACAAATGTTTCCAACTATATGGGAGGGAAGCTTGGACAGAACTATTTGTTATGTTTTTCCCCCCCAAGAACACCTCAGAAAGTCTCTATACAGGAGGGACCTCCCTAGTTTCTGTATCTGGTAATGCAGTAGCAGGACTTACTAAGACCCACTTTGGACTGTCTGCATCTTGCCAAAGTAAATAATTGCCCCATCTTGCAGAAAGTAGCTATTAAAATATTATATGCCAACATGAGCTGGACTACTGCTTAATGGCCTTGAGTTACAACGTAAAGCAAACCAGAGTGAAGATGACGATTATGACGCAGATGATGACATTCCACTGGCATGTCTGCATGAGAAGGCCATTACCGCTGATAAAGACGATGCCCCTTGTCCCAGCCATTCTTGACAGACCCCTACGCTCTGCCATCCCCGACCTCATCACTGTTGATGAAACTGACCATAACAGTGAGGATGACATGGCCACTAGTCCAGCTAAGGAATGATGGTCATCAACTTGAATCCAATTTTGACACGGAGTATGAATTGCCTCTATCGGAGTTCAGGCAAGGACATGGCCTGACTGACGGACTTCTGCAGTCCTCCATAGGCCAGGCCAGGCCAGGCCAGGGCTACTGCTGACAAGGAAGTGGATATGCCTCCCACTGTACACAAGTTCAGGGATAGTCCACAGCAGGTTTATTCTGATGGAGAAAGTCCACTGGATCTGAGCCGAAGTAGCTCCTTGTCAAGCAATGATTCGAGTGTGCCACAGCATGGAATGTGTGCGAGTACTCCATTCAGAAGTGCATACAAACCAGTGGGTACCTAAACTGATAACAGGGTACCATCTCTTAACCACCCCGTAGTTTCCGGTCCAAAGTGTGGGAGGCTAACCAGAAAGATACGGCGTGCATGCCTACCACATAACATATCGTGGGAGAAATGCCTAACAGCAGTTTGCATTGAGTGTGTGTGTCCGGTCGGCCCAGTAACTAACCTGGACTCAGACAGCACAGAGATGGACTTCCTCAATTTGATGTTCCCAGAGGAACTCTACTCAGTTATTGCTGATGAAACTAACCACTATGCTGCACAGAGGCAGGCTGCAGCAGGCAAGGTTGATAAGCGGTGGAGTCCTGTTTGTCCTGGAGACATACGCACATTTCTTGGTCAGAATATACGTCTACTGTACATGTTCCAGAATACAGGCAGTACCGGGAAACACACCATGTGTATGGTCATTTCCCAATAGCTAAGTACATGACCTGAGAGAGGTTTGAAAAAAATTCAGCAGTATTTCCACTGCAATGACAAAAACCTCCGACTGCCACAGGGCTCTGTGGGTCATGACAAGCTACATCATGTACGGCCAGTACTGGATGTCGTACTTCATGCATGTAGGACACAGTATAATGTGCATTGTGAGGTGGCAGTAGATGAAGCCATGGTTGGCTCCCATAGACGTGTGACATTCAGATAGTTTATGCCTGGCAAGCAGGAGAGGTACAGCATTAAGGTATGGGTGCTGGCTGACTCACATAATGGTTATTTGCGTGAATTCCAGGTATACACTGGAAAGGCAGAGCAGACCACAGAGGTTGGACTGGCACTCCAAGTTTTGGTTGACCTAACATGGGAGCTGATTGGAAAGAAGCATCACATTTACTTTGACAACTTCTCTTCTGTCCCTCTGGCACAGCAACTGCTGCAAGACATTCTGTACTGCTGCAGAACCATGCGCACCAATAGGTCAGGATGGCCTGTAATGTTCAACAGACTGGCCATTGGTAAAGCACCTCGAGGGTTATACAAGCGGTTGCAGAGTGGACCACTGCTTGCAACTGAATGGAAGGATAGCAACCCAGTATTTCTACTGTCAACTAATAGTAACCCAACCTTGCCAGTCTCCAGCACACGCAGGAGACAGCACGATGGGACAAAAGCTTCAGTGCCATGTCCACCAGTCATAAACATGTACAACACATACATGAATGGGGTAGACCGAGCCGATCAGCTCAAGACACAGTATCCAACTGCACGAAAGGCAAGGAAATGGTGGCTGTACTTGTTCTGGTTCCTATGGAATGTGGCCAATATGAATGCTTACATCTTATTCCGTGAGAGTAGCAGCCACTGGCAGCTTTCACGTTCTGGCCATGTTATTGCGGCAGGCCAGTTACAGTTTATAAGAAACCTAGGCATGCACCTCCTGGCCACCTACAAGAAAAGGAAAAGATGCATTGAGATTACTGTCCTAGAGCCCATGGAGCCGATTTGAACAAGACTCACACTTCTCAGTGAAATGGCGGAAGTCACAATGCAAACACTGTGCCAGCAAGGGTAAACGTGCTGAACCATCATGGGGATGCCAGACCTGCAAGATTAACCTGTGTGTGGAATGCTTTGGCGAGTACCATGGCTATAAGGGCCTAGCAGATTGCTGACAGCAGTAAGATGTGCAGTGCACACTGTACAACAGAAAGTTGTGTCCAGGCTGTTGGGTGCATCACTGTGTGTCATATCCCACCCCCATGGATGTTATGATCCACCTGGATCACAGTTGGGAACTTGCAGACTCTTCATCTCAGTCCCATAGTGCTGCTGCCCTAGGTAAGCAAGGCCTTGAGGGGTGCCACTGTGATGCAATGTTTCCCTCCAGGAAAGGACACATGCAAAAAGACAAGGTCAGAGTCAGTCTTGCTTTTTACATTTAGATGCGACCTTTCTGCACCCCCCCCCCGTCACTTACCGGCCAAGCCCTTATGCACCAAGGCCAGGAAGGTCCATCTTCAGTCTTTTGTGCCATCTGCTCTTGTGCTGGTGGATGCATCACAGGGGGGCATAACCAGCCACCATGGATCTTATGATCCGCCTGGATCGCAGCTGGGAACTTGGAGACTTTTCAGCTCAGTCCCATAGTGCTGCTGTCCTAGGTAAGCATGGCCTTGGGGGGTGCCACTGTGGTGCAATGTTTCCCTCTGGGAAAGGACACATGCAAAAAGACAAAGCCCGGGTCAGTCTTGGTCTTTTCACATGTTGTCTTGGTGTAGCTCTCCAGTCAGTCTCCCTCCCTTTAGGTGTAGTCAATGTATGCAGGTCAGGGCAACAGGGTTTACACTAGCTCCTCACTTCCACTTCTTATGGTCATTGCCGAAAGGACACATGTAAATGGAAAAGGCAGAGGTAAAGCAGAGTGCCTCACCCTGCTTCTTCAGTGTACATGTACCCTTTCTGTGCCCCTTGTCAGTTACCAGCCAAGCCCTTATGCACCAAGGCCAGAAGATCCCTCTTCAGTCTTTTGTGCCAACTGCTTTTGTGTTGGTGGATGCATCACGGCAGGCATAACCAGCCACCATGGCTCTTATGATCCAACTGGATCGCAGCTGGGAACTCGGAGACTCTTCAGCTCAGTCCCATAGTGCTGCTGTCCTAGGTAAGCATGGCCTTGGGGGTGCCACTGTGATACAATATTTCCCTCCGGGAAAGGACACATGTAAAAAGATACAGGCTGGGTCGGTCTTGGTCTTTCACATGTTGTCTTGGTGTAGCTCTACATTCAGTCTCTCTCCCTTCAGGTGTAGTCAATGTATGTACGTGAGAGTAGTAAATGTATGAAGGTCAGGGCAGCAATTAGCGAGTTACTTCAGTCCCTCATCCCTTAAGTCCATTTCTGAATGGGCACATGTAAAGAAAAAAGGCAGAGGTAAGGCAGACTGCTGACACTGAAGGTGGTTGTGAGACAATAGTGGTATGAGCAGTCTGAGTGGGCAGCCAGGACAGCTATGGGACACTTCAGATAACCAACATCTGGAGCCACATGCCTGTCCTTGGCATATTAGTGGAGCGGTGGTCCTTACCCTACTTTTTCCCTTTACATGTGCCCTTTCTGTGCCCCCTTGTCATTGTGTGTAATTTGGTGTTTTCATGGGTAGTAGGTATGTACCTCTGAAGCGTCATCACCACTTATGTACCTAATGCAAAGAATACTGCCCCTGTGGATTGGATGGAAGATTTGGATGGGCTAACCAGGTAATGCATATGATATACATATATATGTAGTCTTCCAATATATCTGTCAAATATCAGTAGTAATCTGTGTGCATTTTCTTTCCTCTGCAGGTTTATCCACCTTCTGAACACAGACATGCCTTCATGACCAGGAGAATGACAAGTGTGTGTGTGGGTATGTGGCCATTCCTACCTTCTCTGGGCTGCCAGCCATGCCTCCGAAACTGAAAAATGGTACAACTTGAGCTTCCCCACATCCAGTGTGAAGGTATACTGGACTGCAAGAAGAGGTATGCATTGGAGCGGACTGCAGTTGTTGGAAGAGAAGTGTTCCATCTACCCTGAGCCCGACATTCTTGTGCTGCACATTAGAGGGAATGATGTCATCAGTCAAACACTCGGAAGGCTATGGTTTCAAATCACAGCAATGTTTGAACACCTGAAGTCTTGGTGGCCACGTTGTCATTTTGTGTGGTCTGATATAATTCCTCGACAGATATGGAAAACAGCAAACAGTCAACAGGCAGCTCACAAGGCCAGACATTGACAGAATGGGTTCATGCATGGCTTGATGCACAGGGTCGGTGGATCTACAAAATCTGCCATGACAGCATCACCGTGGAAGATGTTCACCTGTTCAGAAGGGATGGCATTCACCTGAGGAGGGCATTGCGTTGTTCTTGACCGACCTCTACAATGGCATGAGGTGAGCTATGCAGGATTGGTAACATGCAGCTTGTGAGAAGAATGGAAAACATCCATGACCAAGTAGGACCAGTATAGTAAGTAAAAATCTACTATGAAATGAGTTGTGTAAAATATATTTCTCTGAGTTTGGCAAATAACTGTGGTAAGGAGCTGGTGAGGATGCTGAGAAAGAACAACTGTTTCAGGAGAGTGCTAAAACATACAATCTAATATGTCAGTGACCATCTTGCAATAATTTTTTTAGTCTGCTTTTATCAGGCATGTGTAGAGTTTAGATGATGGGAAGGGCTGACTAATACAGAACTTGATCCCTTAGGTCCATTGCTGAATGGAAAAGGCATAGGTAAGGCAGACTGCTGACACTGAAGGAGGTCGTGACACTGCAGTGTTATCGGTTGTCTGAGTGGGTAGCCAGCACTGTGTGTGAGGTATTAACTGGAAATTGTCCACTTTTATTAAGCATCTGTTGGATTGTTTGTTTCTGATAACTTGTTGCAGTTAAACTCTTTTTCTAGAGGCTCCTTTAACTGTTTAAAACTTTCATTTAAAGGCTCACTGCTGCTTTTCTGCTGTGAGAAACATTTCTGCAGTTTGTTTCTAAGTAGTGGGGATATTTGTAGCATTTCCATATTCAGGCTTGTATTTGGGCCTAGTGTTTGTGGAGGCTGTGTGTCTGAGCACATATTCGGGGACATCTTGGTTTAGCCAAAGCCATCAGGCATTTCAGTGAGAGAGAATTGTTTAAGGTCATTGGCTGACTGAGGACACCTGGACTACAGCTTAGACTAAGCACCTCATTGGTTCTTTTGAGCTTTTTTCTTAAAAGTTGTCTCAGGTTTCAACTTTCTGTTACCTAAGAAGTTAAGTTGTGAATGTTTCTGTCATTTCACCCTCAGCTAATTGAAGGAAGGACACTGAGCAAACTTGGATCTATAATATATAACATTAAGTATCCTGTTTTTTTTCTTATTTTGTTCTTTATTTCTTTATTTATAGCACTTTGTGTACTGTACATTTTTCTAGCTAGTTTCACTGTGTGAGGTATTAACTGGAAATTGTCCACTTTTATTAAGCATCTGTTGGGTTGTTTGTTTCTGATAACTTGTTGCAGTTAAACTCTTTTTCTAGAGGCTCCTTTAGTTGTTTAAAACTTTCATTTAAAGGCTCACTGCTGCTTTTCTGCTGTGAGAAACATTTCTGCAGTTTGTTTCCCACCCTCCCTCTTGGTATGGTGTTTTTATAGTTGGTGGCTTTGCAGTTGCCCACCCCTAGTGTAAATTTGATCTGGGATCCTCCTCCCAGTCTAGTGTCATTACCTCATTCTACCCAGTACAGGCAGAACATTTGAGAAGGCCAATCAGCTTAGTTTCTGCTTCTCCTTTCTCTCTTTCCACTACAAAAAAAAAAAAAAAAAAAATTCTAAGCTTGTTTCCTGCCTTTCCTGTGGGTAGTCTAGCCTGGATATAGATTTGCTGTGTCCAGGACTATTTGTAGGCTTCTAGGCCCCCAAGCCTTTCTGTGTTGGAGGGAAGCCTTCTAGCTTAATTTTGTTTCTTAGAACTAGC
Source organism: Protopterus annectens (assembly GCF_019279795.1). Classification (NCBI taxonomy): domain Eukaryota; kingdom Metazoa; phylum Chordata; order Ceratodontiformes; family Protopteridae; genus Protopterus; species Protopterus annectens. The sequence continues at coordinate 1,311,237,800 of NC_056745.1, read as the reverse complement.
CAGTTTTTTTGTTTCAGCACTTGTTCAGAACTTATTGTAAGCACTAAATAAGCTACAAATTATTACAGCACTCAACTTTCCTCACTGTCTAGAGAAAAACAGTTTCTAGTACTTAACAAATAAGCACCTATTCAGGCATGTCTAAGGGTCAGCTCCCGGTGTTTTCTCCTGTCTACCTGATGAATCTGGGCATCTTGGGGCAATGTAGTAATTGCCTCATGTACACAGACATCCCTCTCCTGCTACCACCCAACACTACAACCTGTGAGAGATGCACTTGTATAGCCAAACTGGAAGCAAAGCTCTATTCACCCAAGACTGGACTAGACAGTCAAGAGGAGAAGGTAAACACTTGCACCACACCACACTCAGCACATAGTCCCTCCAAACCTACACCACCAAAACACACACACAGAAACACAAAACACACACCTACATTCGCGGAGGCTCTCAGTACAAACCTGCCCAAGCAACAGGGACCGCCAAAGCAGAAACACAAGCAACCTCCACCCCCCAACACAACCCAAATGACACATAGCCCACAAACTCAGTGTGCCACTCAACCACAGCCCATAAGGCATAACAATGTACCCAACACTCTAGTCATAGGTGACTCTATAGTCAGGCACACTGATGTTCCACTCACCAGGCTAAACAAGGAGAAAGTTACTGTCAGCTGCCTGTCGGGTGCCAGGATCCGCCACATAATGCATGCACTCAGGTCACTCCACAACAAGTACAAATATGACTCTGTCATAGTCCATGTTAGTGTGAATGACCTGAGACGTACCTCCTTGGACTACATGAAAAGGGACATGGAGGAGCTGTCTGATCTTGTAGCCCAGGCAGGTATGACCCTAGCCCTGAGTAGCATCCTGCCATCACCCAGAATTATACCACAGTACAAGGACAAAATGATTGACTTCAACAATTGGCTAAGCTTCTGGTGTCATTCTAAGGGGATCCAGTATCTGTCTGCCTGGGATGACATGATCGACAAGCCACCATGCTTTGCCAGAGATGGCCTGCACCTGTCATCCCTGGGATTCTGGATACTGGCTAAGGCTCTAGCCACCCCTATAGTGCCTTTTCTAGGCAAGGTTCAAATGACAAATTCACCACCCTAACAGGTACAGGCAAGAAGAATCGGAGGGTATTGCTACTCAATGCTAGAAGTCTAAACCTCAAAATGCACTCTCTCGAGGCACTCCTTAAAATGGAGAACATCAACATCTGTGCAGTGACAGAGACCTGGTTCAAGGCTCCAGAGAGTACCCCTGCATTACCAGGCTATAATTCATACCACACCTTTCGGCCACATAACCTGGACCGAAACACTAAAGGTGGAGGCGTGTCCATATTCATTAAGGATATCCACACCTCCAGGCTAGTTGCTCAGCATAATGCATCCGAAATTATCCAAGTGTAACTAACTCTGGGCAAGACCGCAATCCAAATTGTAGCTTGCTACAGATCCCCCACCATGCCCCATGATTCCCACTCCTCATTTCTTGATACACTGGAAAGTATTAGAGTACAACCTAACACCCTAATAATGGGCGATTTCAACTACCCTACCATTAACTGGGAAAACTACTCATGTACCAACTCTTGTGCTCAACGTTTTCTGGAATTCATAAATTCCAATGCCATGGATCAACTTATCCACACCGCCACCAGGGGCAGCAATATCCTAGACTTGGTTATTACCAACATGGGCAACCGGTGCTCCACACCAGAAGTCAATTCCTCGTTGGTCAGATCCGACCACAAGCTAATCACCCTAGACATCCACATCCCTCCCCCACCCTCCATTAGGGAAACCACAGTAAAAAAATTTCTCCAAAGCCAACTTCACGCTTCTTAAGACAGAAGTGGCAAACTTCACAACACCCATGCTGACGGACAATAGAGGTATGACTGCTGAGTCCTACACAAATGCACTTTATAAGCACTTACACGAGTGCATGGATCGTGCAATCCCTAACAGAACCAAGATGCTATCCTCCAAAAAAAGGAAGCCAATCTGGTGGTCCCCCTGCCATAAACAAACTCTACAACAGAAGAAAGAAACTGGAAAAAAAAGTGTAAAATCCCATGATTGGAGAAACTCCCTGGTCAGCCTCAGTAAGAAGCTGAGATCCCTCATAAAATCCTCCAAAGCTAGTTATGAAAACAAAATCGCCACTGACTCTAAAGACAACCACAAAGCATTCTATAGCTATGTCAAGAATCTCAATGGCAACACTCAGATCTGCTCTGAGTTACAGCACAATGGCACTAAATATACAGAACCAACTGATATTGCCAACATCCTGGCAGATAGGTTCAGTGCTAACTTTACCCCTCTGTCATCCCCTAAAGGGCCCATCTCTATACCAGAAGAATGCAAAGTTCCTGTAATCATGGCTGCACAGGTAAAAACACACTATCCAAAGCCAAGAACACAGCATCCATGGGACCTGACGACATCCCAGGCTGTTCTACATGAACTACAGAATGAACTGGCACTCCACCTAAGTACCATGTTCAATCATAGCCTCACCTCAGGCTATGTGCCCACTGAATGGTGCACAGCAACAGTTATCCCACTCCACAAAGGGGGAGCCACCACAGACCCCGGAAACTACCGCCCCATTAGCCTAATGAGCCTGGTCTGCAAGGCTATGGAGCATATCATCATGGAACTTATAAATAATGACACTGGTAATCTCCAAACTCAGTACCCCACCCAGTTCGGGTTTGTAAAAGGCAGATCATGTCTCCTAAACCTGATAGACTTCTTTGAAGCAGTCACCAAAGCTGTAGATGGAGGGTAAGGTGGCTCACACAGCCTATCTAGATCTCGCCAAGGCTTTCGACACCATCCCCCACTCTGGAATTCTAGATAAACTCACTAAACTAGGTATAAATCCCTATGTCACAAGATGGGTTGCCAACTGGCTCACTGACAGAACCCACACTGTGAAAGTAGCAGACTCCAAATTCAACTTCAGACCAGTGACAAGTGGAGTACCACAGGGTTCAGTTCTTGGTCCTCTCCTGTTTGGTATCTACTTCTCTGAAGTACAGGCCAACACAGAAGGTCTTTGGCTAATGAAGTTCGCAGATGACTGCAAACTAGGAGCCATAATCAAAACTAAAAAAGATGTGGACATCCTACAAAAGGGCCTCACTGAGACAGATGCCTGGTGTCAAAGCCATGGCCTCAAGCTCAATGCCAAAATGTGCATTGTCATCCCTTTTGGTAAAAACTCAGTACCCATGAACTACCAACTTAGGTGGTAGTCTACTTAACACCGAAAGTGTGATAAGAGACCTTGGGACACAGGTGGACAGTAGTCTCTCCTTTGATAATCACATCACCACAGTAGTCAGGAAATCCTATGTGGCACACCTCATCACAAAAGGTTTCTCATCCAGGAAAAAAGAGGTCATTGTTCCCCTCTACTCATCACTCATTAGATCCATTATAGAGTACAATGCCCCTTTTGGTATGTACCTCACAAGACATCTACAACAACTGGAAAGGCCACAGAAATACCTCACAAAGAGGATTACCGGCCTCAAAGAGATGCCCTATGCAGACCGTCTCAAAAAACTGCAGCTTTACTCCGTTGCACATCGCCTACTCAGAGGCGATCTCTGCCTAACACACAAAGCTATGTCAAAACCAGAGCTTTTAGACATACTCCACTTAAAGAAATCCCAATCCCTGCGAGCTACACGCTCTAGGGACCTAAACCTCATCACCACAATAAGAATAACATGCAGGAGGGATAGATTCCTGTCCCAGAGACTTCCCATACTCTGGAACAAACTACCTATCTATATCAAAGCTCCTCATTAGCACTCTTCAAGAAAAATCTTGATGACTGGATGGGAGATAGTAAATTCACCACGGGGATCACTTCTGTGGCTCTGCTCGACAGTGGCACAGGAAAATAATTTTCTTGGGTGGCGAAAGCCAGGGTACATTTGGCTAGGCTTATAATAGGCCCTAGGGCCAATAGCCTAGTACCTACCTATGAGATGGCCTTGCCTGCCACTGAAGTCCCATGCCTGTCCTGGGTTCATTAGTGGAGTGGCAGTCCTTAGCTTGCTTTTTCTCTTTACATGTACCCATTCAGCAGTAAGTTGGCTACACCAAGAATGTGTATATTTACAATCATATGTGTCTACATGGTAGAATACCTGCTTCTGAATGCTATACACATGTACAGATATCAGTTTTGTTAGGACTCAGGTTATGGAAATTATGCTTTTTTCATATTTTGGTAAATAACTTTGCAAGGGAGCATCTGAATATGCCAAGTAATACATCGTTTTGAAGACAGTATTGCTCATTCCAACAAGGTAAAAGAATTGTGCCTGTATGTTGTACACATGTGCAGATATCAAAGTTTGTTTTGGACTTAGGTTATGGAAATTATGATTTTGTTTCATATTTTGGTAAATAACTTTACAAGGGAGCATGTCAGTGTGCCAAGTAATACCTCATTTTGAAGACAGTGTTACTGCTTACAACATGGTAAAAGAACTGTCTGTGCACTGTACACACGTACAGATATCACAGCTTGTTTAGTCTTACACGATTATGAAAATTATATATTTCCAATACTTTACACACGTACAGATATCACAGCTTGTTTAGTCTTGCACGATTATGAAAATTATACATTTCCAATACTTCTCATTATTATGCCCACATCTTTGCAAGGGAGCATGGTGATGCATCATTTTGAAGGTGACATTCAGACGCACAACTTCTACACTGATATGTAGGCTCTGTCTGTTGCAGGTGATGAGATAGTATGCTTTATCAATTATGAGAAATACTATATTAATCATATTTCTGTGAATATCTCCATAAAGGAGTATCACACAGTGATGGTTAAGGTATCATTTTAAAGCTGACATTCATACTAACAAATGAAATCCAAATTGTATGGGTCTACATGGTACATTGAACAAGATATTGTGCTTTTCTTTTCCAAAAAGGTAAAATATATGCACAATATCAACATTCCTTGCCAAATATTTAATAATGACTTCGATGTGCACTATCAACATTTACACTGTTGGAAAGATCAGTGTCTGCTGAACAACTTTCGCATTTACATTTTTAGTCTAGCTCTTACAGTTAAAAGAGTTATGAACATTTGTATGGTGATGATAACCAGGCTCTCTCACCACGAAATAGTAGAGACTCTGACAAAGTCTGTAAAAGACTCAAAGTTCGAATAAATCAGCATGAACCAGTCAACAAAGTAAAAACAGTTGCTTTACTTTTCTAGTAAGAAATCCAGTATGTAGACACAAAAGAACTTTAATTATATGTAAGCGCTTTCGCGTAGTCACCACTACGCTTCATCAGACAATACACATAACATTTTTAGAACATCTATTTATACAAATGAGTAAGAAAAGGCGCCAAATTAAAACCAGTAAATTGTGCAATTTTTCAATTAAATAATTAATTAATTAAAAACTTTAGGTTAGTGCATACTACTCAGAAAAAAGAGACTCAAAATTCTAAGGTGGACAAAGTTATTTACAAACAGTCTTCCAGCTGATGATCAAGACCGCAACATAAGGCTTACAGCGAGTGATAGTAATGATAATTAATAAGTGACTAGATAAATAGATAACTACATGAATAAACCATCATGTATAAATATAAATATAGAAAAGCACAATAAATACACCTAATAAAAACAAACAAATACACATAATGAAACGAGGTAGATTGAGTTTAAAACAGATTAATGAAGTATAATAAATGTTAATGAACACTAATAAATACCTTGTATAGACAAATATGGTTGTTTATATGAAGTAATGAATCATATATATATTTATTTATTCATATTTATCAACTTAATGAATGTAAAGATAAACTTAATGATTATGGTAAAAATAAACCTTGTATTACTCATAATTATTTTAGAGTATATATAATATATTGTTTGAACATTTGTATGGTACTAGAAATGGATTTTCTGAAAATGAGCTCAGGCTGCACTGTTGTTCCTATGGTGGAAGTTAGCGGGCAACATTTTCTGAGCTGCTCCAGAGTGAATGAGTTAATTCAAGCCTGTGAGTGACTGTCAATTGGGGACAAGTGTTCCTAATTGGAGGGTTAAACTTCATTATTTGAGGCTGTACATGGTTTTGTGTCCTAATATTAAGTTAATAGGTTTTGGCGTGTGTGTGTGTATGTTTGATGGCTTTCATTAAAACAAACAGTTGTGTAAGATGTGACAAAGGTTTAAATGGGTATGTCAAGAAACAACTGTATAAAAGATCAACCTGTCAAACATGAGTGCATGCATGTAATACAAAAGTTGTAAATAGACATTTAAAGAAAGCTGTTTTACAAAGCAGGTGAAAATAATAACTTATAATGACATGCTCCATGTTTTCTTTAAATGTGAATGGTCTCACAGATATATATACAAAAAAGAAAGAGTAGTGAACTATATTAAAAAAATGCAGTGTGCAAATAACTATGCTACAGGAGACACATTTGGAAAGAAGCGAGAATACAAATTTAATAAAGGATTTCAGAATGGTTATTCAGCAGAATAACTGGGACAGAGAAAAAGAGGAGTACTTATATTCACTGTAAGAAAAGCTCCAACAGTAATAGAACAGTAAAAAAAAGAAAGAATGGCAGATTTGTAGTACTAAGGGGCTACTGGCAAGCGAGAGAGAGAGGAGGATTATACTGGCATGTATTTATATTCTTCCCAAAACTGCCACAATGTACCTTAAGAAAATTCTGGGAGAAATAATAAACTTTCAGCAGGGAATATTACTTATAGGTGGGGACTGGAATTTGATTTGCAGCAGTGAGAATGCATCTGGGGGGTCTAGAAGGGAAATGCAACAAAAGAGGGTAGATTTTTGAAGAAATCTATGAAAATATTTGGTATGAAAATTCTGGAGAGGGTGATTGATAAATGGATATGCAGAGTAGTAGAATGTAAGATGGGAAATGAGCAGTTTGGATTCAAATCAGGATGCAGCACAATTGACCCGATGTTTGCATTGAGACAGATACTTGAGAAGAAGCTAGAGATGGAGTCTCTCCAACTGGGCATTCCTAGACTTGGAGAAAGCATATGACAAAGTCCCAAGAAAACTGATCTGGGCAGTACTGCAGTGCTTTGAAGTCCCAGAAACATTGGTAGAATTAGTGCAAGCTATGTACAAGGACCCAATGACCCAAGTACGAACAGTGTTCAGCCTCACAGAGGGGTTCCCAGTGGGAGTACATTAGGGTTCCACTCTGAGCCCACTGCTGTTCATACTGGTGATGGTCTACATTAGCAAACAGGCTGGAGGGGACGGATCAACAAAGTTGCTCTATGCAGATGATGTGGCAGTAGAAGCAGGCTCTAAGCTAGAACTTCAGCAAAGGATAGGAGAATGGAATGCAAATCTGAAAGTGCATGGGATGAAACTAAGCACAGATAAGATGGTGGTAATGGCAGCAAATTGGGGAAATCAGAAGAGGCTGAGAATACAGATAGACGGGAAGATAGTGGAACAGGTATACAGTTTCAGGTATCTAGGGGGGTTGTTGAGAAAAAGGGTAGTCTGAATTAAGAGGTCAAAACTAGAATCAGAGGGGCTGCAGCCAACTGGCATAGAGTATCAGGTGTAGTCTATGACAGAAGAATGCCAAAGAAGCTGAAAAGTAAGGTGTACAAGACAGTGGTGCGACCAGGGTTTACTATTGAAATATCGAAAGGCAGAATAAAATAGGGCCTCAACAACAAACTATATAGCCAAAATTACACATACATGAACGGAACCAATGTCGAAAAGTAGCTGTTAATGCCAAAAATGTAGACTATGACATTTTATAGCATTAACAACAATACCACCCTTGCCGTAACTCCCTAACCTCTACACATAACATCCCATTTATGCAGGGGGCAAGCCCCCTGCACCCCCCTAACTATATAGCCCAACTCCAAGATCGCACTAGAGTGAAGAAAGGGAAGTATTTCCCTAACCGCACTGTACCGCGATCCCTGTACATAATCAAACGTTATTTATGTGAATGCACAGTACATTCGCAAATATAACGTTTAGTTTCGTAGCTTGCATACAAATGAACAATTCGAACATCTGTAGTTCAAATAGTACATAGGCATACAATGCTACGTTGATATTGTAATGGTAAACCGTGACCAGTACTACTGTATGTTTCAGAAACCTGGGCAGTAAAGGTAGAACAGTTGAAGAAGCTAGAGGTGATGGAAATAAAATGCCTGAGAAATGTGGCAGGATACACACAGTGGGATAGACGAAGAAAAGAGGACATAAGAGCAGAAGCCAAAATATCTCCATTGCAGGAAAGATCAAAGAGAAAAGATTATGGTGTTTCAGGCACATGTGTAGAAAAGCAAAAGACAATCTGGTGAGGAAGATTTGGGACATACAGGAAGAAGGTAAGAGGAAGTGAGGACATCCAGCAAAGAGGAGGAAGTGAGGACATCCAGTAAAGAGGAGGAAGTGAGGACATCCAGCAACGAGGTGGATGGATTGTGTGAAAGAAGATCTGCGACAATCAGGCATGAGTGTTGAAGAAGGCAGGAGTGTGGCACTGAATTGAGACAGTTGGCGACAGTTAACACGACACCCTGACCCCATGTAGATAATGGGGAAAAAAATGGTGTCATTCTAAGGGGATCCAGTATCTGTCTGCCTGGGATGACATGATCGACAAGCCACCATGCTTTGCCAGAGATGGCCTGCACCTGTCATCCCTGGGATTCTGGATACTGGCTAAGGCTCTAGCCACCCCTATAGTGCCTTTTCTAGGCAAGGTTCAAATGACAAATTCACCACCCTAACAGGTACAGGCAAGAAGAATCGGAGGGTATTGCTACTCAATGCTAGAAGTCTAAACCTCAAAATGCACTCTCTCGAGGCACTCCTTAAAATGGAGAACATCAACATCTGTGCAGTGACAGAGACCTGGTTCAAGGCTCCAGAGAGTACACCTGCATTACCAGGCTATAATTCATACCACACCTTTCGGCCACCTAACCTGGACCGAAACAGTAAAGGTGGAGGCGTGTCCATATTCATTAAGGATATCCACACCTCCAGGCTAGTTGCTCAGCATAATGCATCCGAAATTATCCAAGTGCAACTAACTCTGGGCAAGACCGCAATCCAAATTGTAGCTTGCTACAGATCCCCCACCATGCCCCATGATTCCCACTCCTCATTCCTTGATACACTGGAAAGTATTAGAGTACAACCTAACACCCTAATAATGGGCGATTTCAACTACCCTACCATTAACTGGGAAAACTACTCATGTACCAACTCTTGTGCTCAACGTTTTCTGGAATTCATAAATTCCAATGCCATGGATCAACTTATCCACACCCCCACCAGGGGCAGCAATATCCTAGACTTGGTTATTACCAACATGGGCAACCGGTGCCCCACACCAGAGGTCAATTCCTTGTTGGTCAGATCCGACCACAAGCTAATCACCCTAGACATCCACATCCCTCCCCCACCCTCCATTAGGGAAACCACAGTAAAAAAAATTTCTCCAAAGCCAACTTCACGCTTCTTAAGACAGAAGTGGCAAACTTCACAACACCCATGCTGACAGACAATAGAGGTATGACTGCTGAGTCCTACACAAATGCACTTTGTAAGCACTTACACGAGTGCATGGATCGTGCAATCCCTAACAGAACCAAGATGCTATCCTCCAAAAAAAGGAAGCCAATCTGGTGGTCCCCCTGCCATAAACAAACTCTACAACAGAAGAAAGAAACTGGAGCAAAAAAGTGTAAAATCCCATGATTGGAGAAACTCCCTGGTCAGCCTCAGTAAGAAGCTGAGATCCCTCATAAAATCCTCCAAAGCTAGTTATGAAAACAAAATCGCCACGGACTCTAAAGACAACCACAAAGCATTCTATAGCTATGTCAAGAATCTCAATGGCAACACTCAGATCTGCTCTGAGTTACAGCACAATGGCACTAAATATACAGAACCAACTGATATTGCCAACATCCTGGCAGATAGGTTCAGTGCTAACTTTACCCCTCTGTCATCCCCTAAAGGGCCCATCTCTATACCAGAAGAATGCAAAGTTCCTGTAATCACGGCTGCACAGGTAAAAAACACACTATCCAAAGCCAAGAACACAGCATCCATGGGACCTGACGACATCCCAGGCTGTTCTACATGAACTACAGAATGAACTGGCACTCCACCTAAGTACCATGTTCAATCATAGCCTCACCTCAGGCTATGTGCCCACTGAATGGTGCACAGCAACAGTTATCCCACTCCACAAAGGGGGAGCCACCACAGACCCCGGAAACTACCGCCCCATTAGCCTAATGAGCCTGGTCTGCAAGGCTATGGAGCATATCATCATGGAACTTATAAATAATGACACTGGTAATCTCCAAACTCAGTACCCCACCCAGTTCGGGTTTGTAAAAGGCAGATCATGTCTCCTAAACCTGATAGACTTCTTTGAAGCAGTCACCAAAGCTGTAGATGGAGGGTAAGGTGGCTCACACAGCCTATCTAGATCTTGCCAAGGCTTTCGACACCATCCCCCACTCTGGAATTCTAGATAAACTCACTAAACTAGGTATAAATCCCTATGTCACAAGATGGGTTGCCAACTGGCTCACTGACAGAACCCACACTGTGAAAGTAGCAGACTCCAAATTCAACTTCAGACCAGTGACAAGTGGAGTACCACAGGGTTCAGTTCTTGGTCCTCTCCTGTTTGGTATCTACTTCTCTGAAGTACAGGCCAACACAGAAGGTCTTTGGCTAATGAAGTTCGCAGATGACTGCAAACTAGGAGCCATAATCAAAACTAAAAAAGATGTGGACATCCTACAAAAGGGCCTCGCTGCGACAGATGCCTGGTGTCAAAGCCATGGCCTCAAGCTCAATGCCAAAATGTGCATTGTCATCCCTTTTGGTAAAAACTCAGTACCCATGAACTACCAACTTAGGTGGTAGTCTACTTAACACCGAAAGTGTGATAAGAGACCTTGGGACACAGGTGGACAGTAGTCTCTCCTTTGATAATCACATCATCACAGTAGTCAGGAAATCCTATGTGGCACACCTCATCACAAAAGGTTTCTCATCCAGGAAAAAAGAGGTCATTGTTCCCCTCTACTCATCACTCATTAGATCCATTATAGAGTACAATGCCCCTTTTGGTATGTACCTCACAAGACATCTACAACAACTGGAAAGGCCACAGAAATACCTCACAAAGAGGATTACCGGCCTCAAAGAGATGCCCTATGCAGACCGTCTCAAAAAACTGCAGCTTTACTCCGTTGCACATCGCCTACTCAGAGGCGATCTCTGCCTAACACACAAAGCTATGTCAAAACCAGAGCTTTTAGACATGCTCCACTTAAAGAAATCCCAATCCCTGCGAGCTACACGCTCTAGGGACCTAAACCTCATCACCACAATAAGAATAACATGCAGGAGGGATAGATTCCTGTCCCAGAGACTTCCCATACTCTGGAACAAACTACCTATCTATATCAAAGCTCCTCATTAGCACTCTTCAAGAAAAATCTTGATGATTGGATGGGAGATAGGAAATTCACCACGGGGATCACTTCTGTGGCTCTGCTCGACAGTGGCACAGGAAAATAATTTTCTTGGGTGGCGAAAGCCAGGGTACATTTGGCTAGGCTTATAATAGGCCCTAGGGCCAATAGCCTAGTACCTACCTATGAGATGGCCTTGCCTGCCACTGAAGTCCCATGCCTGTCCTGGGTTCATTAGTGGAGTGGCAGTCCTTAGCTTGCTTTTTCTCTTTACATGTACCCATTCAGCAGTAAGTTGGCTACACCAAGAATGTGTATATTTACAATCATATGTGTCTACATGGTAGAATACCTGCTTCTGAATGTTATACACATGTACAGATATCAGTTTTGTTAGGACTCAGGTTATGGAAATTATGCTTTTTTCATATTTTGGTAAATAACTTTGCAAGGGAGCATCTGAATATGCCAAGTAATACATCGTTTTGAAGACAGTATTGCTCATTCCAACAAGGTAAAAGAATTGTGCCTGTATGTTGTACACATGTGCAGATATCAAAGTTTGTTTTGGACTTAGGTTATGGAAATTATGATTTTGTTTCATATTTTGGTAAATAACTTTGCAAGGGAGCATGTCAGTGTGCCAAGTAATACCTCATTTTGAAGACAGTGTTACTGCTTACAACATGGTAAAAGAACTGTCTGTGCACTGTACACACGTACAGATATCACAGCTTGTTTAGTCTTACACGATTATGAAAATTATAGATTTCCAATACTTTGCACACGTACAGATATCACAGCTTGTTTAGTCTTGCACGATTATGAAAATTATACATTTCCAATACTTCTCATTATTATGCCCACATCTTTGCAAGGGAGCATGGTGATGCATCATTTTGAAGGTGACATTCAGAAGCACAACTTCTACACTGATATGTAGGCTCTGTCTGTTGCAGGTGATGAGAAAGTATGCTTTATCAATTATGAGAAATACTATATTAATCATATTTCTGTGAATTTCTCCATAAAGGAGTATCACACAGTGATGGTTAAGGTATCATTTTAAAGCTGACATTCATACTAACAAATGAAATCCAAATTTCATGGGTCTACATGGTACATTGAACAAGATATTGTGCTTTGCTTTTCCAAAAAGGTAAAAGATATGCACAATATCAACATTCCTTGCCAAATATTTAATAATGACTTCGATGTGCACTATCAACATTTACACTGTTGGAAAGATCAGTGTCTGCTGAACAACTTTCGCATTTACATTTTTAGTCCAGCTCTTACAGTTAAAAGAGTTATGAACATTTGTATGGTACTAGAAATGGATTTTCTGAAAATGAGCTCAGGCTGCACTGTTGTTCCTATGGTGGAAGTTAGCGGGCAGCATTTTCTGAGCTGCTCCAGAGTGAATGAGTTAATTCAAGCCTGTGAGTGACTGTCAATTGGGGACAAGTGTTCCTAATTGGAGGGTTAAACTTCATTATTTGAGGCTGTACATGGTTTTGTGTCCTAATATTAAGTTAATAGGTTTTGGCGTGTGTGTGTGTGTGTATGTTTGATGGCTTTCATTAAAACAAACAGTTGTGTAAGATGTGACAAGAAACAACTGTATAAAAGATCAACCTGTCAAACATGAGTGCATGCATGTAATACAAAAGTTGTAAATAGACATTTAAAGAAAGCTGTTTTACAAAGCAGGTGAAAATAATAACTTATAATGACATGCTCCATGTTTTCTTTAAATGTGAATGGTCTCACAGATATATATACAAAAAAGAAAGAGTAGTGAACTATATTAAAAAAATGCAGTGTGCAAATAACTATGCTACAGGAGACACATTTGGAAAGAAGCGAGAATACAAATTTAATAAAGGATTTCAGAATGGTTATTCAGCAGAATAACTGGGACAGAGAAAAAGAGGAGTACTTATATTCACTGTAAGAAAAGCTCCAACAGTAATAGAACAGTAAAAAAAAAGAAAGAAAGAATGGCAGATTTGTAGTACTAAGGGGCTACTGGCAAGCGAGAGAGAGAGGAGGATTATACTGGCATGTATTTATATTCTTCCCAAAACTGCCACAATGTACCTTAAGAAAATTCTGGGAGAAATAATAAACTTTCAGCAGGGAATATTACTTATAGGTGGAGACTGGAATTTGATTTGCAGCAGTGAGAATGCATCTGGGGGGTCTAGAAGGGAAATGCAACAAAAGAGGGTAGATTTTTGAAGAAATTTATGAAAATATTTGGTATGAAAATTCTGGAGAGGGTGATTGATAAATGGATATGCAGAGTAGTAGAATGTAAGATGGGAAATGAGCAGTTTGGATTCAAATCAGGATGCAGCACAATTGACCCGATGTTTGCATTGAGACAGATACTTGAGAAGAAGCTAGAGATGGAGTCTCTCCAACTGGGCATTCCTAGACTTGGAGAAAGCATATGACAAAGTCCCAAGAAAACTGATCTGGGCAGTACTGCAGTGCTTTGAAGTCCCAGAAACATTGGTAGAATTAGTGCAAGCTATGTACAAGGACCCAATGACCCAAGTACGAACAGTGTTCAGCCTCACAGAGGGTTCCCAGTGGGAGTACATTAGGGTTCCACTCTGAGCCCACTGCTGTTCATACTGGTGATGGTCTACATTAGCAAACAGGCTGGAGGGGACGGATCAACAAAGTTGCTCTATGCAGATGATGTGGCAGTAGAAGCAGGCTCTAAGCTAGAACTTCAGCAAAGGATAGGAGAATGGAATGCAAATCTGAAAGTGCATGGGATGAAACTAAGCACAGATAAGATGGTGGTAATGGCAGCAAATTGGGGAAATCAGAAGAGGCTGAGAATACAGATAGACGGGAAGATAGTGGAACAGGTATACAGTTTCAGGTATCTAGGGGGGTTGTTGAGAAAAAGGGTAGTCTGAATTAAGAGGTCAAAACTAGAATCAGAGGGGCTGCAGCCAACTGGCATAGAGTATCAGGTGTAGTCTATGACAGAAGAATGCCAAAGAAGCTGAAAAGTAAGGTGTACAAGACAGTGGTGCGACCAGGGTTTACTATTGAAATATCGAAAGGCAGAATAATATAGCCAAAATTACACATACATGAACGGAACCAATGTCGAAAAGTAGCTGTTAATGCCAAAAATGTAGACTATGACATTTTATAGCATTAACAACAATACCACCCTTGCCGTAACTCCCTAACCTCTACACATAACATCCCATTTATGCAGGGGGCAAGCCCCCTGCACCCCCCTAACTATATAGCCCAACTCCAAGATCGCACTAGAGTGAAGAAAAGGGAGTATTTCCCTAACCGCACTGTACCGCGATCCCTGTACATAATCAAACGTTATTTATGTGAATGCACAGTACATTCGCAAATATAACGTTTAGTTTCGTAGCTTGCATACAAATGAACAATTCGAACATCTGTAGTTCAAATAGTACATAGGCATACAATGCTACGTTGATATTGTAATGGTAAACCGTGACCAGTACTACTGTATGTTTCAGAAACCTGGGCAGTAAAGGTAGAACAGTTGAAGAAGCTAGAGGTGATGGAAATAAAATGCCTGAGAAAGGTGGCAGGATACACACAGTGGGATAGACGAAGAAAAGAGGACATAAGAGCAGAAGCCAAAATATCTCCATTGCAGGAAAGATCAAAGAGAAAAGATTATGGTGTTTTAGGCACATGTGTAGAAAAGCAAAAGACAATCTGGTGAGGAAGATTTGGGACATACAGGAAGAAGTAAGAGGAAGTGAGGACATGCAGCAAAGAGGAGGAAGTGAGGACATCCAGCAACGAGGTGGATGGATTGTGTGAAAGAAGATCTGCGACAATCAGGCATGAGTGTTGAAGAAGGCAGGAGTGTGGCACTGAATTGAGACAGTTGGCGACAGTTAACACGACACCCTGACCCCATGTAGATAATGGGGAAAAAAAAAGGGGCTGATGATGATTTGGTATGGAAAATGTGAATAGAGTAGTAGGAGTTGGGAAAGAATTTACATATTATTCCCCAAGGTACAAAACTGGGCTAGGCTAGAAAGAAATTTTATATTACAGGAACATGTACATTTAATTGAAAGTTTTGATATGCATCCATTAACTATTTCAGATCATGCGCCAATAATAACTAAAATAAAAATGCAGGGTAATGAAATAAAAATGAGACACTGGCTCCTTCCCAAATATCTGTTAAAAAGTGAGGAATTTAAGGAATGGGTAATGGAAATTATTTGGGAGTTATTAGAGTAGAAATTTCTTCTGAAAATATAGCTAGGGAGTGGAATAAAATTAAAGTGAAGTTTAAAAATAGGGTGGAAATAAAAGAAAAATATATGGTTAAGAAGTAACAAGAATTATTTAGAGGGACTGACAAAGGTTAAAGTACTGCAGAATAGGGGGACTCGCACAACAACAACAAGAGGTGCAACTGCAGTGTGTTACACAGAAAATAAAGGACTACCAAGTTTAGAAAGACTGCTGTTAAGCAACTGTTTTTTGACAACTCCAAGGCACAAAAACTTTTAGCATAATAACTGAGGCAACAGAAAATAGAAAAGTTTGTTGCGAAGCTTGTGAGACTATAACAAAGAAAATAACCTGAGATACTGTAGAGATATTAGAAATATTTTGGAAATTTTATGGAAATCTGCATAAAGCAGAGCAAAGTAGAAATCAAGAAAAAGTATAAATGGATTTTTTTTGGAAGAATTAAATATGCCTAGGTTAAAGGTAGATGAGGCTCAATTACTATTAGGACAGGAGGCGATGAAATATAAATGGTGATATATAACCAATCTACACGAAAGTCCCAAGGAATAAATGGTATTCCTGTAGAAGTTTGGAAACTAAGAGGGAATATAGTAAAATACTGTTAAACAAAACCTTCCACATCTTTGTCAAATGGAGGAGAAGCATCAACACTGTGGAAGAAAGTGGTGGTGACTAATAACTAAATATGCTAAAGACCTATCAAGATATCCAGCTTCTTATAAGCCTATTTCGATTGGAAACAATGATTATAAAGTATTTTTTCTTTAGCAGCTAAAAAATGGCAATGGTGATGCCAAAATTTATAGATATGATCAATGTGGTTTTATGGAGGGGAGGAAAACATTTGACATTAATAGAAAGAATAGTTGTGTAAAATCTTACCATAACCATAGATGTCCTTCTCTTCACCACTGCAATATTTTTAACCTGAAAATGTCTGGCCTGAAGGTGACCCAATGCTGGCCAGTATTCAAAACTCTTGCAGTTGGATGTAAGCCATAAAAGCGACGTATGCATATACCATCTCAGAAAATAATGCCCCAGCAGGAATGCCAGACTAAGCAAAACAATCGACCGGGGTGAAGGAGGATGAGACTGAATACTGCGGCACTGAAGAGAAGGATATCTATGGTTATGATAAGATTACAGAACTATTCTATGTCCTTCTCTTCACTTGCTGCAGTAATCTTAACCTGAGGGAAGGTGCCAAAGCTCAAGAAGGAAGGAAGGAAGGAAGGAAGGAAGGAGGAGCACAGGTGCTCTCAATGAAGCCATGTAAAATGGCTTTAACAAATTTGTCTATGGAGATGCCATCCAATTTGTAATGTTTGGTAAAGACATGAATAGAAGACCAGGTGGCTGCTTCAAAGATGGCACTGTTATCGAAGCCTTTCAAGAATGCCATAGTGGAAGCCACTGGCTTGGTAAATTGGGCCTTCATGGGAAACAAGGCTCTTCCTATGGAGTGTGTAACAAAGGCAAATAGTCTTTGAAATCCAAGAAGAAATAGCTTGGAAATGGGAAAATCCAGAGCCCTGGGATGAAAGTTCACAAACAGCTGATCAGATTTTCTGAAAGCTTTATTTTGTCCAGGTAAAACCTAAATTGTCAATGTACACCTAAAAAGTGTAGTACCTTCTCACTGTGGTTTTGAGAAGGAAAGAAATTGAATGGACTGGTTAAGGGATAACTCAATAACTACTTCTGGCATAAAAAGAGGATTTGTTCTCAAGGAAATCCTGTCCTTATGAAAGACAAGAAAGGGGGGTACCACCATAAGGGCTTGGAACTCTGACACCCTTTGGCTGATGTCAAGGCCACTAGTAAAACAGTTTTTCAAGAGAAATGTTTGAAGGAGGCCAAAGATGCTGGCTCAAAAGGGGCCATGTTATTTTTTCTAGAACAAAATTAAGGTCCAGAGGAGGAGGAATATGTTTCCTGGAAATCCTAATGTGAAGGATGCCCTTAAGGAATTGTTTCACCGCAAATCTGGACACTAGAGTGGAGACAGAGGCAGACAAGCAGAAACAGCTGATAAGTGTGCTTTGACAGAAGAATAAAGCAAGCCAGCAGAGATCAATTCACACAAGTAAGACAGAATCACTAGGATTCCCACTCAGTGGGTCTTGGTTCTTAGAGAGACATCAGAGTGAAAATCTTTTCCACTTGGAAATGTAAGATTTTCTGGTATTGGGATTTCTGGCCTCTTGGAAAACCCTGAGCACATCTTCTGAGAATAGGTGTCTAAAGGGGATTAGAATTCGATTACCCACAATGGCAGCTGTAGTGTTGACAGGTGTGAGTGTATCATAGATCCTTTGTTGTATGTGAGTAGGTCCACTCTGTAGGGTAACTTGTGGTGATGGCCCTTGGCTAAATGCAGAAGGAGGGGCAAACTAGTGCTGTCTTGGCTAAAAGAAAGTCACCAGCAAGATTTTTGGTTGGTCCTGTTGAATCTTGAACAGGACTGTTGGTATTAGGGGAAGGAGAGGGAATGCATACAGAAACATCCTCTTCCAGGGATGGTTCCCTTCCAAACCAGAGGACATGGGCCTCTGGTACAAAAGTTTGGAAGTTGTCTGTTCAGGGGGTAGGGCAAATAAATCTATTTGAGGAATAATCCCATTGGTGGACGATGTCGAGGAACACGTCCCTGTGAAGCATCCATTCATGGGACTGAGTCATGGACCAGCTCAGGGAGTCTGCCACGAGATTCCTGTTGGAGGGAATGTATTCTGCCTAAATAGTTATGTGGTACTGGGCAAGAACTTCCCATATCAGGACAGCCAACCTGCAAAAGAGATAGGATTTGGTTCCTCCCCCCACTTGTTCACATACCAGAGGACTATCATGTTGTCTCTGAACAGTTGTAGAGAGCCTGGGCAAAAAAAACAGGGTGGGATGCTTGTACAGCTAGTAGCAGTGATAACATTTCCCCGACATTGATGTGTTCTGTTTTTTTGAGAGACCAAATTCCCTGAAAGATTTGTGCAAGGCTGCTCCCCAGCCCATGTCTGATGCATCTGTGTAGAGATCTAGGACTGGGGTGAGAGGATGCGGGGATAGTCCTGGAATTAGGTCTATCTGTTGGACCCACCAGACCAGTTCCCTCTTTAGTCAAGGAATAAGGGGAACTTTTAATTCTAGTGGGTGAGAATGTTGGGTCCACACTGATCTGAACCACCACTGGAATTTCCTCATGCGGACTTTTGCCATTGGTACCATGAGACTGGTTGAATCCATGAATCCCAGCACCCTGAGGAGTTCCCTGGCTGTAAGGTGAGTCAAGGGGAAAGGGAGTGGGAAAAGGACTGAAGATTCTGCAACTTCTGAGGTGGAAGTGACATTCTCACAGGATCATAGGAGGTTACTAGGCTAATGGCCCTGGGGCCCTTACATGCCTAGCCTAGAGTTTATTCCCCAAAATAAACCTCAGTCAGCACCTGTCACGCCTGGAAATAAACACCTCTGACAAGTATTAAACCCAGGCCCCTCTCAACTATAGCACACTGCATTAACCCACCACATTGCACAGGCTCTCTATGTCTGTCTGGATGCAACAACTCAGGAAAATGTGGTCCTGCGAAGGGGTAATGACTGACTTCTTGAAGTCGAGGGTGAATCCCAGTTTTCCAAGGAGGGATTTGGTGGTCTCCAGGTTTTGGAATACAGTGTTGGAAGTTCGGGCCTATAAGAGCAGGTAGTCCAGGTATGGAAAAATCTGGATGCTCAAAAGCCTGCGATGGGCACTCATTGGAGCCAGGCATTTTGTGAAAACCATTGGAGCTGTAGAAAGACCAAAGGCAAGACAGAGAATTGAAAATGTCAGGAACCCACAGAAAAAAAACATAAGAATTTCCTGAACATGGGGTGAATTTGTTGTGAAGGTAAGCATATTTTATATCTAGAAATGCCATGTATCCTTGTGGGAGGTGTGATAATGCTAGGTATTGCCAGCTATGCCAGGAAAAGTAGGGCAGTGTATATGTAACCTATGCCAGCACAGCTAGCTGGAATTTTGTAAAGAATTATGTCATTCATACATCAAACTGATTGGTACAGGTGCTTGTGTTGAAAAGTATTTGTAAAGTTGCTTGTGTTAAAAATGTATCAACAATGTGTTCTGCTGGACAGAAGAAGAAATGTACATGTATTATTGTAACTGCTGAAATGTATATATTGTAAGAGAGGACACTGGAAGAGAAGAGGTTAATCCATCTGACTTTGACAATTAGTAAGAAATTAAATTATTTAATTTAGGCCACAAAGACTGTATCTTACACTTCTTAGTGCAGCTAGAGACAAATGGTCTGTACTAGGAAGCTTCCTGCATTGTCATTGGGGTGAACTAATTTGCGACTCTGGAATGGTGGAGGTTTGAAATTGTTTTATGACTTCCAGGAGCTGCAGCAGATCTTAGCAAGGATCTGTGTGTGTATTACTGGCGCACATCATATATAGTAAAGTTGTGTACACTTACCATAAATGTAGATTTTCAAGTGTATTCACTGTTGGCAGTCATTACATTTGGGTAATTTGCTGGCAGGTTGCCCTCAGTCAGCCTGAATAACAAAGTCTTGGGCCCTGCGTCGGTTGCTGTCTCCTCTTCCATGATGTCAGGAGTATAAAACATGCAGCCGACGCCATTTTATTATGTATTTCTTGTCCCAGATGTCAGGTGCCCCCTAAATGGGGAGCAAATATATATATATATATATATATATATATAAAATATAAACAGCAATATATGTAAATGCACTTTTAGCAACATAAACTTTACCTTCATCTAAAAGCAAATACACCACAAAGGCTTTACAATATAGTGAAGGAAAGAGAAGTTATAGAAAAGAAAGGGGGATGGCGGGTGGGTAACCCGGACTGCACAGTGAATACACTCGAACATCTACATTTATGGTAAGTGTACACAACTGTACTATGTTCTTCATGTTTCACTGTTGCAGTCATTACATTTGGGTAGAATCCTAAAGCTATGGATGGGAGGATGGAACTAAATAGCATTTGGAGCGGCTATAAGGCCCTGCAGAACTGCAGTCGTAAAGCCTGCGCTGGATTTGGAGAAGAGAGGCAAATGATAATGCTTTGTGAAGGTATGCACAGAGCTCCAAGTATCAGCTTCTAGAATGCCTTTGGTTGGAACTCCTCTGAGAAAGGCTGCTGAGGTAGAGGCAGCCCTGGTGGAATGTGACCTGATTCCCTTGGGTACAGGTTTACCATGGTGCATGTAGCAGAAACGAATGCAGTGGCTTATCCACTTAGAAATAGTCTGCTTTGATACAGCCTTCCCCCTCTGATCCTGAAGCAAATGCCACCAGTAGTTGCTCAGATTTTCTTAGAGATTTGGTCCTGTTTAAGTAGAATCTTAGTTGCCTGTGTACGTCCAATGAATGCAGAATCTACTCCCCCCTGTTCTGCGGATTTGGGTAAAATGTTGGCAGGTGAATAGTTTGGTTAAGAGCCACAGTGGATACCACCTTAGGCATAAAGGAAAGATTATTCCTGAGGGACACCCTGTCCAGGTAAAATGTAATAAAAGGCTCCACCGCCATGACAGCCTGTAGTTCTGAGACCCTTCTTGCTGAAGTGATTGCCAAAAGGAAAGCTATTTTCCAACATAAAAATTTTATATCCGCAGTAGCTGCTGGTTCAAAAGGAGGCAGGGTGAGTTTTTCCAGCACAAAATTGAGGTCCCATGCAGGAGTTGGTGATCTTCTGGGAGGCCTTAAATTTTTGGCCCCTCTAAGATATTGTTTTAGCACAGGATGAGAAAAGATGGGAGGCTCAGTGTTGTAATGAGCCGAGATGGCAGAGGCATGGATTTTTATTGAAGAAAAAGATAGGCCCTTGTCAAGCATCTCAGTCAAGTATTGTAAAATTCGAGGGATGTTTGGTTTTGCTGTGTCTGTTCCTTGTGCTTGGTTCCAAGCACAGAATCTCTTCCATTTATCAGCATAAGATTTTCTAGTACTAGGGCTTCTGGCTTCCAAAATGACCTCCATCACAGATTTACTGAGAGGTGTTGATTGAATAATTAAATGATCAGCCATGCTGCAAGGTTCAGAGTTTGGAGCTGGGTGTGCAGAATTTGACTGTTCTGCTGAGACAGTAGAGGTATTTGAGGCAAGTACCACGGAGGGAGTTGAGACATATTCCTTAGAATTGTGTATCATTGCTGGCGGGACCAGTCTGGAGCAATTAGGATCATTTTTGGTTTTTCCTGTCTGACCTTTAGTAAGACCTTGGAGGGAAGAGGCAGAGGGGGAAAAGCATAGACATAGACTGATAGGTTTTTCCAACTGAAGGTTAGGGTATCCACTTTCCATGCTCGTCTGTGATAAGTCCTTGTGCAGAATTTGTCCAGTTGATAATTTTGGGGAGAGGCAAATAGATCTATGTCTGGGCTCCTCCATTTCTGTGTTACCATGCTGAAGATTTGTGGATCCAGTTTCCACTCGTGCGGGTCCATAAGATTTCTGCTTAGGTTGTCTGCCAGAGTATTTTGTTTTCCTGGCAGGAATTGAGCTTGAAGATATACTTGGTAAGTCAAGGCTGTGTTCCACAATGCCATGGCTAGTCTGCAAAGGAGGTAGGAATGTGTACCCCCCTGCTTGTTTATGTACCACATAACCGTGGTGTTGTCCATGTTTATCAGTAGTTGTCCTGGATGAAGTAAGTCCTTGAAGGCTGTCAGAGCATTCTGAACTGCTAGCATCTTTCTGGTTGATATGCAGATGCATTTGTTTTGGGCTCCATATGCCCTGAATGCATCTCCCCGGCAGGTGGGCCCCCCAAGCATAGTCTGATGCGTCTGTAGTTATGGTTTGGGTGGCAGGGGATAGACAGAATGACAGTCCCTCATTTTGTTGACATGTCTCTGCCCACCAAAGAAACTCCTATTGTAGGCAGGGAATGAGAGGAATCACTGTTTCCAGACTGTGACAATGTTGACTCCATAAACTTTTTAGGTACCATTGAAGTTTCCTCATATGCAGTCTTGCATATGGAATTAGTAGAATACAGGATGCCATGAACCCCAAAGCCTGCATAATTTATCTTGCAGATAACTGGGTTTTTGTTGCCATCTGTTTGAAGTATGTTGTCAGTTGCCTTTGTTTGTCTGGTGTTAGGTAAGCCATCTGGGCAGTTGTATTCAAGCTTGCACCCAGGAATGTAATTATTTGAGAGGGCACCAGTTGTGATTTCTTTTTGTTTATTGTGTACCCTAGGCATGTTAGAAGCCTTTTTACAAATGCCAGCTGTTGAAGAAGAATGCCCTTGTTCTCTGCTTGAATGAGACAGTCATCGGATAAATTTGTATGCTACTTTGCCTGCAAAATGCAATTACTGGTGCCAGGCACTTTGTAAAGACCCTGGGCGCAGTAGATAAGCCAAAGGGCAGTGCTGAGAATTGGTAATGCAAAAAACCTGCCTTGAAGCAGAGGTATCTTCTGCATGATTCACTTATTGGGATATGCAGGTATGCCTCTTTTAAGTCTAGAGTCACTAACCAAGCGTTCCTGCCCAGCATAGCAGTAGCTGTTGTAAAGTCAGCATTTTAAATTTTGGAATGTCCAAGTATGTGTTCAAAGTCGATAAGTCCAGTACTGGATGCCATGCATTGTCTTTTCTGGGTACCAGGAACAGCCTTGAATAAAAACCTTGTCCTTTTTCCTGTTCTGGAACTGGTTGAATACCCCCCATCTCCATGAGGGACGTAACTTGTTTCTGAGCCTCTGCCCATTGATTTTGTGGCAGATCTGGCCAACCGTTTGGAATTGGCAAAGTATGGAAATTAAATCTGTACCCCTGGTTTACTATGTTTAATACCCACTTGTCCTGGGTAATTAACTGCCAATTTTGGGCATGAAGTGCTAATTTTCCCCCCAAGGGGGCTGCCAAAAGATAAGTGCTTGGTGAATGTAGAGGGAAGTCATTCAGACTGCTTACTGTAGGGTGGTGCTTTGTTTCCTCCAGATTTGGAGGTGGAGGCACCCCATTGCTTTGACCTGTAAGAACCCTGTGATTGGTATCTAGAGCCTTTTGAGCACCTGGATTTGCCTTGAGAGGCTCTGTTGGACACAGGAAAGGACCAATTTTAGTAGGCCAGTGCCTACTGAACCTGGGTGGCTGCAATTGTAAGACATCTTTTACAGTTTGCATAGATTTAGCTTTGTCTTCCATTTTCTTTAAAACCTCTTCTGCCTTTTACCAAACAAAGTATCATGCTGTAAAGGGGCATCCAACAATTTAGCTTTAACATGATCAGGCAGATTTTGCTCCTTGAGCCAGGCATGCCTTCTAATCACAGATCCAGAAACTGTGGCCCTGCAAGAGGCCTCCAAGGAATCAAAACTACATTGCAAAGTATGCTTTCCAACCTGTTCTGCTGCATGCAATAATTCCTGTAATTCTTTATTTTCCACACAATCAGAAATCAACATCATTTTCTGTTTCAATAAGCCCATAACATGCTGTTGTTATTTAAGCATACGAAACTGGCAGTTTAAGGCCTTAATTGCCAAGGTTGCAGACGTATAAACCTTCTTTCCCCATCTATCCAGCGCCCTGGAATCTCTATCAGAGGGGGCAGGATTTTTGGCTGTAGAGGCATTTACACCTTTGGGACCCTGTGAGATGGTCTCAGGATCAGCAGCAGGATTTTTGAATAGAAATTTGTGGGAGTCAGGAACCCTGTAATATCTGTCTGGCTTACTAGGAGCTTGATTCCGAAAACACATCATCAACAATGTCTAATACAGGAGGTATAGCCAAAGGCCTATGCTGAGGAAGGAGAAGGAAATCCCTAAGCCTCTTTTTTGATTCAGAGAAATCCTGATTCTCCCAATGAAAATGTTCCCTTAAAATATGCAAGGTTTCACCAAAAGAATAATCCTGAGCAGGAGATGCAGATGGGATGGATACTTCTGCATCTGAATCCTCATAGGGTGGAATAGAAAATTCCTGATCAGAAGAGGAATCAGAAGAAATGGAAACCTGATCTGAAGATTCATAAGAGTCTTGCCTAGGCCTCTTATCAGGGGGGGTTGGGAACCCCTGATCAATGTAATTAAGTCCTCAGCCATTTTGATCATCTGTTTTTTTAGGCATAGGGGCCTGAGCACGTGGCTCATGCGTCAGTTTTTTAGACTTAGAAACTGTTTTTGATCTTGTTTTTGAAGCTGGCGTCGGTTTTATATAAAAATGTTGAGGCCTGAAAACACCCTTATAAGGCGGTGCCTGCTCAGCAGCTCCGGACCCATCCAAGGGAGAGACATCCGCGGTTTCAGTACTCTGAGAATCTTGCGGCATACTGGACTCTGCATGGGTCTCAGTAGAGGCCTGCGACTCAAAATTAGCGGGTATCAGGGGCTGCGAAAGCGCCTCACTGAGTACCAGCGAACCGGCGACTGGCTTAGGAGAAGCTTTGTCATCAGTTTTGGACCTCGACGGTCTGTCTCTGTCTTTTTCTTTGCGTTTTTTGTGAACTCCAGTAGTCGGATTGCTAACCGACATTTCAGAGTAATTAAATCTGGATCCAAAATATTCTGAAGCAAAAATATACCAATGCTTGATAGTGCATTGGTTAAATCTAGCACAAAACCGACAGCAAGGCACGTTATGATCTGGGCCTAGGCAAGGGATACAGTACAAATGAAAATCCTTATGAGGTATTTGCTTCCCACAAGTAATGCAATTATTAACTTTTACTGATATCGGTAGGAGCAAGAAAAAGTTTCCCCAACAGGGTACTTAGCTTTAGTTGAAGACTTCGGTTCAGAAACTCAAATGCGAAAATTTCAGGAGTCGGCCGACTGGCATTTGCAAACTGCTTCTGCTTCAGGCACCGCGCGGCAAGAAAGACTGAATAAAATGGAGTCAGCTGCACGTTTTATACCCGTGATGTCATGGAAGAGGAGACAGCAACCGATGCAGGACTCAACGCTTTGTTATTCGTGCCGACTGAGGGCAACCTGCCAGCAGATTACCCAAATGTAATGACTGCAACAGTGAAACATGAAGAACATCCTGACAGCTTCTAGCTAATGGGGATTGCATGGGAACCAGAAGTCAGATGACCGGATGTATGTGATGTCATTCTGTAATACATCACTAAAATCATTTTTAATACTGAGACTGAAGTCTCACAGTGCTCTGCTTTTGTAACCTGACAGAGAAGGATCTCTCACCTACTTTATCTTGCCTTGCTCAAGGAAGTAACCAGGGAATAATAATTCTTTAAATTAGGAAAATATAGTGAGATTAGTTAAGTATTGTTTTTTATGCAACTGTGTGAACCTGTCCACCTTGTTATTTTTAATATTTTCTGGGACTGAAACTCTGGTGTTTATTGTAAATAGTTATTTAGTATTTTCATGTTCTTTTCTTATTTATTATTAAATATATTTAAGCTTTTTATTGTGGCTGGTCTTTTAGAGAATATTTTAATCTCTGAGAGTACTTGTATTTACTTGGTAACTGCTCTGGCCACTCCTGAAAGCCTTACCACATTGGCCAAACACTTTAATTTGTATTAATATTAATTTCTCTCAGTATAATTGGGTACCCTTGCAAGAGCCTTAGAGCAGCTGGCTTTGGAGTGTCTGGTAGCGCTGTAACTACCTTACAGTCAGGGCAGAAGGGTCATATCTTGTAAATCTGTGCCAGCCTTTCCCTGGAGTGAGTGTGAGTGTGTAAATCAAATCTCAGAGTCTGTATGTCAGCTGCTTGGAGCAGGGAGACAAAGCCCAGGTTTCACAGACAGGGTGCTGGAGGACTTGGGTTTGAACACTCAGCTGAGGATCCAACCCTATAGCTGCGTCAGTGGAAAGTCTTACTGGGGATCAGGAAAGAAAGAGAGAGAGGGGGAGAGGGAGGATCCAGCCCCCAGACTGACTGTGTTCTCTGTGTGCTCTTAAGGGAAATTGTGCATGATGCAGAAAGCTACATCTGGAAAAACTGAGCATATCCATTTTGTTCCAAGTGAATGTGCCTCTCCAGTGCCACTGGTAAGGATTCAGGCTCCTTGACTGCTGACCAAGAGTGGGGACGTCACAGAAGGATAAGAGGAAATAGAACTTGGAATGTAGACATTCTGAAGGTAGGAACCTTTAAGAAGGTTTTGAGATGGGATAAATCCAGGATTGGTCTCCAGGGGACATCCTTTCCTGGCACCAAGAACATTCTTGAAGAGAAGCCTTTCCTTCTTAAGGTGTGAGGAACCCTTTGAATGGAGCCCGGTTGCCAAAGCACCCAAAGAAGCTTTGGGAAGAGGGGTAGCTGGTCTTGGGGTGGGGGTGAGGGAAGCCTTTTTTGATTATGGAAAGAACCCAGGTGTCTTGGGTGATGCTTTCCCAGACCCTGTGAGCATTTGAAAAGCAACAGAAAGAGGGGAAAAGGAGACATCTGTAGGGTAGTCACAGGCTCCCTGCTGAGGGAAGCCTTTTTTGATTACGGAAAGAACCCAGGTGTCTTGGGTAATGCTTTCCCAGACCCTGTGAGCATCTGAAAGGCAAAGGAGACATCTGCAGGGTAGTCGCAGGTTCCCAGCTTTGACATGAAAGGACTGCCTTTGTTGTGAGGGTGCTTGTGAGCCCCTAGGCTTCTGTTGTCTCTTGCCTCCTCTGGAGCACTTACCTGAGGAGTGCTGGGTGCAGCTATGGATGAAAACAGGCTTTGATGGGAAATTCCTATGAAACCTGGGCACAGGAGAAAGCAGGATATGTTTCAAGTCTGAGTTCCTTGTTTTTTTTTTTTCCTGTAAGGATTTAAATAGAGAAGCTGCTGCCTTACCAAATAAGAATTATCTAATGGTGCATCCATTAACTTAGATTTGAAGTCATCCTGGACAGGCTGCAACCTAAGCCAGGAAAATCTAAGAAAGTACAGTTGTGTACACTTACATAAATGTAGATGTTCGAGTGTATTCACTGTTGCAGTTATTACATTTGGGTAATCTGCTGGCAGGTTGCCCTCAGTCAGCCTGATTAACAATGTCTTGGGTCCTGCGTCAGTTGCTGTCCCTTCTTCCATGACGTCAGGTCATCAGGGGTATAAAACATGCAGCTGACACCATTACATCAGTTTTTCTTGCCCCAGATGTCAGGTGCCCCCCAAATGGGGAGCAAAATATATAAATAATTAAAAACACAAAAATATACCTCCAAACAAAAGCAAATACACCAAAAAGGCTTTTAAGCATAGTAAAAGAAAGTAGAGGTATAGTAAGACAAAAACAGAGGGCTGGAGGGAGGGTAACCAGGACTGCAACAGTAAATGCACTCGAAAATCTACATTTATGGTAACTGTACACAACTGTACTATGTTCTTAGTGTTTCACTGTTGCAGTCATTACATTTGGGTAGATTCCCAAAGCTATGGTTGGGAGGATGTATTTATACAGCATTAAGACCAGCTATAAGGCCCTGCAAAACAGCAGTGGCAAAGCCAGCTCTAGATTTAGAGAAAATTGGTAAGTGATAATGCTTGGTGAAAGTATGAACAGAACTCCAGGTAGCAGCTTCTAGAATATCCCTGGTAGGAACACATCTGAAAAAGGCTGTAGAACTAGATGCAGCGCTGGTGTAATGAGATCTGATCCCCTGGGGGATAGGTTTTCCATGGTGCTTATAGCAGAAATGAATGCAATGGCTTATCCATTTACAAATGGTTTGTTTTGAAATAGCCTTCCTCATTGCCCCTGCAGCAAATGCTACCAGCAGTTGTTCAGATTTTCTTTGAGATTTAGTCCAGTCCAAGTAGAATCTAAGTTGTCTGTGTACATCCAATGAATGCAGAATCCACTCCCCCTTGTTCTGTGGATTGGGAAAGAAAGTTGGGAAATGAATGGACTTAAGAGCCACACTGGATACCACCTTGGGCATGAAGGATGGATTGGTCCTGAGTGACACCCTGTCCGCATGAAAGATGATGAAAGGCTCCACTGCCATAAGGGCCTGTAATTCAGATATCCTTCTAGCTGAAGTGATTGCTAAAAGGAAGGCTGTTTTCCAGGAAAGAAATTTTTAAGTCTGCTGTAGCAGCTGGCTCGAAAGGTGGTAGAGTGAGTTTCTCCAATACAAAGTTAAGGTCCCAAGCAGTGGTTGGAGCTCTCCTGGGTGGTCTTAAGTTTTTGGCTCCTCTGAGATATTGTTTGAGCAGAGGATGAGAGGAGAAGGGGGGTTCTGTGTTGTAATGAGCTGAAATGGCTGAGGCATGGATTTTAATGGAGGAAAAAGACAGGCCCTTGTGAAGCATCTCAGTTAAGTATTGCAAAATCCAAGGTAAATTGGGCGCTGCTGTACTCATCCCTTGAGACTGAAGAATCTTTTCCATTTGTCAGCATAAGATTTTCTAGTACTAGGTCTTTTCGCCTCCAAAATGACATCCATCACAGATTTGCTGAGGGATGCTAAGGGGGAATTTAAATGATTAACCAAGCTGCAAGATTCAATGTTTGGAGCTGAGGGTGCAGAATTTGGTTCTCCTGCTGAGACAGTAAGGAAGGTGTCTGAGGCAGGTGCCACAGAGAAATTTGTGACACACTGCGCAGGAGTGAGTACCAGTGTTGGCGTGGCCAGTCTGGAGCAATCAAAATCATTTTTGGTTTGTCCTGTTTCATTTTAGTAGAACTTTGGAGAGCAGAGGCAGAGGGGAAAAGGCATAGACTGATAGGTTTTTCCAGCTGAAGGACAGAGCATCCACTTTCCAGGCTTTTTTATGAGGAGTTCTTGTGCAAAATTTGTCCAACTGGTAGTTCTGGGGTGAGGCAAAAAGATCTATGTCTGGGCTCCCCTATTTGCATGTCAACATGTTGAAAATCCGTGGTTCCAGTTTCCATTCAAGTGGGTCCATGAGACTTCTGCTTAGATAGCCTGCCAGAATATTTAGCTTTCCTGGCAGGAAATTGAGCTTGTAGTTGTACTTGGTAGCTCAAGGCCATGTTCCACAATGCCATGGCTAGTCTGCAGAGGGGGTAGGAATGTGTACCCCCTGCTTGTTTATGTACCACATAACCGTGGTGTTGTCCGTCTTTACCATTAGTTGTCCTGGATGAAGGTAGTACTTGAAGGCTGTCAGAGCATTCTGTACAGCTAGCATTTCTTTTTGATTGATATGAAGGTGCATTTGATTTGGGCTCCATTTGCCCTGAATGCACTTCCCTGCCAGATGAGCCCCCCATGCATAGTCTGATGCGTCTGTAGTTAGGGTTTGGGTGGCAGGGGGTGGTGTGAATGGCAGTCCCTTGTTTTGGTGGCAGGCCTCTGCCTACCATAGGAACTCTAGGCGCAGGCAAGGTATGATAGGAATCATTGTTTCCAGGCTGTGACAATGCTGACTCCATAAACTTTTTAAGTACCACTGAAGTTTCCTCATATGCAGTCTTGCATATGGAATTACAAGAATGCAGGAGGCCATGAACCCCAAGGCTTACAGTATTTGTCTTGCAGATAGCAGAGTTTTTGTGGCAACCTGTTTGAAGTCAGTCACCAAATGAATTTGCTTTTCTGGCATAAGGAAAGCCATCTGGGCAGCTGTATTCAAGCTTGCACCCAGGAATGCAATTTATTGAGAGGGTACCAGTTGTGATTTCTTTTTGTTTATGGTGTACCCTAGACAAGTTAGAACCCTTTTTACAAACACCAGATGTTTTCGAAGAGTGGCCTGGTTTTCTGCCTGAATTAGGCAATCATCCAGGTAAGGATATATTTGAATATTTCTTTGCCTGCAAAATGCAATTACTGGAGCCAGGCACTTTGTGAATACTCTGGGTGCAGTAGAAAAGCCAACGGGCAGTGCAGAGAACGATAATGCAAGTAGGCTGCTTTGAAGCGTAGGTATCTTCTGCAAGATTCCCTGATTGGGATATGCAGGTAAGCCTCTTTTAAATCTAGAGTTGCCAACCAGGCATCCTTGCCGAGCATAGGAAGTAACTGGTGAAGAGTCAGCATCTTGAATTTTGGAATGTCTAGAAAGGTGTTTAGAGTAGACAGGTCCAGAATTGGATGCCATGATTTGTCTTTTCTGGGTACCAGGAAAAGTCTGGAATAGAAACCTTGTCCCTTTTCCTTTTCTGGCACTAGTTGAATACCCCCATGTTTAGGAGGGAAAGTACTTGTTTCTGAGCCTCTGGCCACCTGTTTGGAGTTGGCAACGTGTGAAAATGAAATCTGTATCCCTGGGACACTATATTTAAAACCCATTTGTCCTGGGTTATAAGTTGCCGTTTTTTTTGCATGAAGAGCCAGTTTTCCCCCAAAGGGGCGGCTGAAAGATAAGTGCTTGGTAATTTTAAAGGAAAGTCATTGAGACTGTTTACCATACGGTGGTGTCTTATTTCCAGATTTGGAAGTGGAAGCACCCCATTGCTTAGTTCTGAGAATCCCTTGGGACTGTAACCTGGTGCTTTTGGAGTGTCTGGGTTTGGCTTGAGTGGCTCAGGAAGGAGCTGGAAAGGACCAGTTCTTAGTAGGCCAGTGCCTACTAAATCTTGGAAGTTGTACTTGTAAGAAATCTTTCACAGTTTGCATAGACTTAGCTTTATCTTCCATCTTTTTTTGAACTTCTTCAGCCTCATTACCAAAGAGACGGTCCTGATGCAAAGGAGCATCCAACAGTTTTGCTTTAACATGATCAGGCAGAGATTGCTCCTTAAGCCAAACATGTCTTCTAACCACAGACATAGTAACAGCAGCCCTGCAAGAGGCCTCTAAAGAATCAAAACCACACTGCAAAGTATGTTTTCCAACTTGTTCAGCTGAATGCAATAAATCCTGTAAATCTTTATTTTCCACAGTCAGAAATCAACATCATTTTCTGTTTAAGCAGTCCCATTATATGCTGTTGATATTTCAGCATATAGAATTGACAGTTTAAAGCCATGATTGCCAAGGTTGCAGAAGTATAAACCTTTTTACCCCATCTATCCAGCGCCCTGGAGTCTCTATCAGAAGGGGTAGGATTTTTAGCAGTAGAAGCCTTAATGCCCTTGGGACCCTGAGAAATGGTTTCTGGGTCTGCAACAGGATTTTTGAAAAGGAATTTGTGGGACTCAGGAACCCTATAGTATCTGTCTGGTTTACTAGGGGCCAGAGGCAGGGAATCAGGGGCCATACTGGATTCCGAAAATGCATCATCAACAATGTCTAGTACAGGAGGTATAGCCAAAGGCCTATACTGAGGAAGGAGGAGGAAATCCCTAACCCTCTCTTCGGATTCAGAAAATTCCTGACTTTCCCAGTGGAAATGCTCCCTTAAGGTATGTAAATTTCCCCAAAAGAAAAATCCTCAGGGAGAGAAGCAGAGGGAATGGAATCCTCTGCATCAGAATCCTCATAAGTAGGTATGGACAAATCCAGGTCATTAGAAGAGTCAGAAGAAACAAGAGTCCTGTTCAGAAGATTCATAGTCAAGTTCAGCCCTAGGCCTCTTAGAGGGGGGGGGGGGTTGGCTACCCCGATTAGAGTAATTAAATCTTCAACCATTTTGATCATTTGTTTTTTAGGCATAGGGGCCTGAACATGTGGCCTGGGCGTCGGTTTTTTAGACATAGATTGAAATTTAGGCCTTAGTATTGAAGGTGGAGTCGGTTTAATATGCAAGTCTGTAGGCCTGAATACACCTTCAGAAGCCGGTGCCTGCACAGTGGCTCCGGACCCATCCAAGATAGAGACATCAGTGGGTTCCATAGGTGAAGCATCTCGTGGCATACCGGATTCCGAATGGGTCTCAGTAGAGGCCTGTGAATCAGAAGTAGCAGATATCAGGGGCTGCGAAAACGCCTCACGGCGAACTTGCTTAGAAGAAGCGTCGTCTGCAGTTTTGGACCTCAACGGCCTGTCTCTTTTTCTTTGCATTTTTTTGGTAATCCGGTAGTCGAATAGCTAACCGATGTCATTTCTGGATAACTAAATCGAGAACTGAAATATTTAGAAGCAAAAATGTACAGATGACGGATAATGCGCTGATTAAATAAAGCACAAAACCGACAGCAAGATACTTCGTAGTCAGGGCCTAGGCAAGGACTACAGTATAAATGAAAATACTTATGTGCTTACCACAAATATTGCAATTAACTTTTACTGACAACGGTAAGGAGCAAGAAAAAGTTTCCACAACTGGGTACTTAGCTTTTAGTTGAAGACTTCGGTTCTGAAACTCAAACGAAAATTTCAGGAGTTGGCTGACCGGCACTTGCAAACTGCTTCTGCTTCGGGCACCGCACGGCAAGAAAGACTGATGTAATGGCGTCCGCTGCATGTTTTATACCCCTGACGTCATGGAAGAAGGGACAGCAACCGACGCAGGACCCAAGACTTTGTTAATCACGCCGACTGAGGGCAACCTGCCAGCAGATTACCAAATGTAATGACTGCAACAGTGAAACACGAAGAACATCTGAACCATTAGCAGCTGCCCTGGCACAAGCCTGTGCAGCATCATAGCTGCATTTAATTGAATGTCTAGCCACTTGGGAGGAAGCTCCCAGGATGGATAGAGCCAATACTTTTCCTTCAGAATCTGGAAGCTCTGCAATGGCACTAGATGGCTGAGACAAACGCTCTAAGGAGTACTTGGTCATATGTGTCTGATAACTGACGGCCCCGAAAGACAAGGTGGCTGAAGCATAGGCCTTTCTTTCCCAGTCTCTCAAGGGTTCTACTCTCTTTGATTGGATGTGTGGTAGAAGGAAGAATCCTAGATGGTTTATCTGTAGCTATAGAAATGACTATTGGATCTGCAGCAGGACACCTAAACAGGAATTTACAATCCCTAGGGACTTTGTAGAAGTGGGTCTGGCTTCTTGAGAGCTGGGGCCTGGGAGTCTGGGGTTTAGGAAGCATTGTCAAAGGCATCCAGAAATGCAAGGTGCACTGAAGGAACTGCCAAGGGGGCAGGGACATCAACTTGTACAAGCCGATAGCATCTTTTCTGGACATCAGAAATTTGGGACGTGTCCCATTTAAAGTCTTCTCCCATTTTCAGAAGAGTTTCACCAAAAGATATCTCTTCCATATGGGAATCACCACCGATTGACTCCACTTCAGGGAAAACATATTCCTGTGGACAGAGAATTTCTGTTGAATAAACCATAGATTCCTCTTAATCAGAGAAAAAGTCATTAAAGGAGTCATTGTCCCCAATCCTTTCCTGAGAAAGTTGGGGAGTAGTTGTAGGAGCAGGCAGGGAGGAAGGTGGCTCTGGCAATACCCAGATTTGCTCAGAGCTACTGTACAATGATACCTCCTATACTGAGCCAACAGATATTGCCAATATACTGACTGAAAGATTCAGTGCCAACTTTATCCCTCTCTCCCTCCCCAAAGGACCAATCACAATATCATAGATTGCCAGACACCCAGTATTACTGCTGCACAGGTTAAAACAGCACTGTCCAAGGCCAAGAATACAGCTTCTATGGGACCTGACAATATCTCTGGCTGTGTTCTGCATCAACTACAGAATGAACTGGCACCTCATCTGTGTGCCCTGTTCAATCACAGCCTCACCTCAGGCTTTGTCCCTACCGAATGGCACACTGCTATAGTCATCCCTCTCCACAAAGGAGGAGTGACTACAGACTCTGGGAACCATCGTTCCATTAGCCCAACAAGTCTGATATGCAAAGCTATGGAACGCATCATCATGGACCTAATAAACAAGGATACAGGGAATCTCCAAACTCTGGACCCCACACAGTTTGGTTTTGTGAAGATCATGCCTGCTCAACTTGGTTGACTACTTTGAGTCAGTCACCAGAGCTGTGGATGAAAGCAAGGAGGTTCATACAGCCTATCTTGATCTGGCTAAGGCCATTGATACCATTCCCCACTCAGAAATCATAGAAAAACTCACTAAGCTAGGCATCAACCCCTATAACACTAGGTGGGTTGCAAACTGGCTCACAGATAGAACCCACAGTATGAAAGTAACTGACTCCAAGTCAGACTGCCGACCAGTCATGAGTGGAGTCCCACAGGGATCAGTCTTAGGCCCTCTCCTGTTTGGTATCTACTTCTCAGAAGTCCAGGCCAACACGAAGGGACTCTGGCTGACAAAGTTTGCAGATGACTGCAAGTCAGGAGCCATTATTAACTCCCCAAGTGATGCTGACATCCTACAGAAAGGCCTCACTGAGACCATTGACTGGTGTCAGAAATATGGCCTTAAGCTCAATGCTAAAAAATGTGTCATCATCCCCTTTGGGAAAAACCTGGTTCCCATGAATTACCACATCGATGGTAGTCCACTGAACACAGAAGGCATTATAAGAGATCTGGGAACACAGGTTGACAGCAACCTCTCTTTTGACCATGACATTGCTACTATGGTCAGAAAGTCCTTCTATTTGGCACATCTCATCACTAAGGGTTTTGCATCCATGAAGAAAGAGGTCATTGTCTCCCTCTACTCTTCCCTCATTAGGCCAATCATCAATACAATGCCCCATTTGGCATGTACCTCATTAGACACCTGCAACAACTGGAGAGGCCACAAAAGTACCTCACAAAGAGAATCCTAGGCCTTAAGCAATTGTCCTATATGGACAGACTCAAAAAACTCCAACTATTCTCTGTCTCATATCACCTACTTAGAGGCGATCTTTGCTTGATTTACAAATTTACAAACTTACCCTTCTGCTAGAAATGCTACATCTAAAGAAATCCCAATACCTCCACACCACATGCTCCAGAGACCTCAACCTCATTACCACAATCAACAGAATGTGCTGGAGGGACAGGTTCATAACCCAGAGACTGCCCATGCTATGGAATAGACATCCCATACATGTCAAACAGAGCACCTCACTGGCCCTCTTCAAGAGAACTCTTGATGAGTGGATGGATGGGAAATAGAAAATTCACCCTGGGGATCACTCCAGTGGTTCTAATCGACAGAGGCACTGGGAACTAAGGCCAGGTGGCATGATGCCAAGGTAATCCTATGGGCTAGGCTTGTAAAGGCTCCAGGGCCATTAGCCTAGTACACACCTATGAACCTATAAGTGCCACAAAGACCTGAAACAAACTATGAAAAAAAGGCCAATCTCTACGGCCCTCTTTGGCTGGGGATAAATGCTTAGCTTTTTGTTTATTTCTTTGCAGGAGAAACAATCCTATCCAATGTTGGAGGACCGGACGAAAGCCTGCATTCAAGAAGGGGCTGACTCAATCTCCTTTCTTACTCAAGTTCGTGGTACCCCCCCTAGGGTCCTCAGTACTTTCGAGCCTAGGCTACCCCACTACATCCAGATTGGACATCTCTTCCATCTCCAAAGATGTGCTTGCGGCTGAAGTCAAGGTGGCCTCAGAACAGGGCTCAGCCTGTGGATCTGTGCCTGAAGTCAGATGTACCTCCAGGTTGACAAGCACCTCGGGAGAAATATCGGACAGCGGTGGTGCAGCGGAAGCCACAGGCCGAGGTTTCTTGGCCTTTTGCTTCAAAGGCTTGGCGTCGGACCCTGACATACCTTCCATATGCTTAGCTAACAACTTAAGCCACTGGTTCTCTAAATAATCAGCAAGAGAAGAGAGCCTGCTTCTAAGGGACTTGAGGATGAAGGACTGGCAAATGCTAAAGAACTTGTGGTCATGGCTAGGTTCTAAGCAAAAGAGACCGTGTGAATGGCTGTCCTTATGTAGAATTTGTCTTCCACACTGGCATTTGTCCTTCTTGGATGACACAACCAAACAAAAGTAAAAAGAAAATATTCCCCAAAGAGGCACTTATCTAGCAAAGGCTGAAGTAGCAATCACTGAAATGATCAGACCGAAAGTTGGAACGGTGTTCTGACTGGCAGCAGAAAAGTTCTGAGGATATGTGCGTATGCCACTTTTATGGCCTACATCCGACTGCAGCCGACATGCGACGCCCCACGTACCCTACAATAGTATAAGACTTTTACATACTACTCGCCTTCAGGCATGAGATCCCTCAGACTAAGAATACTGTAGCAAGTGAAGATAAGGACATCAAATCATGATCTAGAGGGAAGAAGAATATAAGAAAATACCATGCTGTTATGGGTCTTAATGTAGACAAAGCATTTGAAAGATTAAACTGAGATTTTATGAATAGAGAAATGGAAGCATTTGCATTCCCTGATAAAATTAGAATGTTGATTAGGATGATATATGAGAGATTGGAGGCAAAAATTAAAGTAGGTGAGTCCCTCTCTGATAAGTTCTGTATCAGTACAGGAACCAGGCAGGGATGTGCTCTCTCTCCTTTATTTGCGTTATGTTTTGAATCACTGACAAAGAAAATAAGGGACTCAGATCAAAGGGTATAACTGGTAAGGTAGTCAAGAAAAGTTGGTTTTATTTGTAGACATTATTTTAGTCAAGAAAAGTTGGTTTTATTTGTAGACATTATTTTATATCGCATAAAACCAGAAAAGGGCATTTCAGTGTTTTGGAAAATTCTGAGACAGTTTCAAGTCTATTCTGGACACAAAATAATGAAAATAAAACAAAGGCAATAGCAATAAACTATGTACCCACACACAAATCGGTTCAGCAATACCTACAGTTATGGGGACGTGATAAAATGAAGCACTTACGAATATGGATTAAAAAATTCTGTTACGGCAGCTAAGGATATGAGGGGAAGAGACTAAACAAAAGAGAATAAAAAAATTGAGAAATTGGAAGCTCCTTTTTATGAACATGGATAGCAAGACATCAGCAATGAAAATGTTTTAGTCCCTTTAGTTTTATACAAAGGTCAGGCTTTTTTTTTTTTTTTTTATCAACCAGAGGAAAACTTGTGGATAGCAAGAGTTGAAGGATTTTAACTGGGAGTGGAAGAGGGCGAGAGTCAAGTGGGATAAGCTGTTCCTTCCACTAGAACAAGGTGGTTTGCTATAACCTGATTTGAAGGGGTATTGCAGAGCTACACAGTTAAAGCTCCAATACACAGCACAAGCAGAAATCGATAATTCAAAGAGCAAAGGATTGATGGTGAAACGGGAGAAAATCAAGAAATGAGAGACTGAGATTTTGGATTAAGGAGAACAACAATAATCATACAGAAGATTACATTCATAATGTAGCAGAAAGTATTCCAAGAACTAAGCTAACACGGGGATGCAGAAAGGAGATTCTGCTGATAGGGGCAACTACAATTAGGGGTACAGAGAATAGCCAAGATGTGGCTGGAAGTTACTGGAGAAAACTGGCAAATGAACCACAGCATTAGGAGCAACTAATTAGAGAGTGAAAGGTAACAGACTACTAAGAGGCCAAGAATTCATTTGGAGTGCAGGCTAGAGACTACTACCCTCCCCATCAAGGACTGATATCAAAGTATAGGTAAAGAAGAAGAACTGGATATCACTAAGTAAAAGACCAGCAATGGTAGAGTTGTAGTAGAATCTAGAACAGAAGCTGCTGTTAAAAAGGGGGCAATTTGTAGGGCATATAAAAGACTGTATGATAACTATAGGAATCAAAGGAGATTAGAAAGGATTGGGAAGGGAGACTGGATACGCAATTCACAAAGAAACAATGGGGATATATGTATGGCTCCCAAATATGCATCATGATCTAAAAGATTCCTGATCTTTGCTTGGAAGTGTTTGCATATGTATTTTTATACCTAAAGCAGACTACAAAGAATTTTTCCTCATGTAGATTGCAAATGTTGGAGATATGGGAAAAAAAAAAGAAATTGAGAATACAACTTTTGTGTAAAAACTTACCTTCTAACAATATAATATATACAATGGAACTGATGCAGAATGAGTTCATAGTCATTTAGAAGAAAATCATGGCAAGAGAACAAAAGGCTAACAAGCAAAAGTCATATGGAATAAAGGATCATTTCTTGTTAAATAAAGTCACAATGGAGAACTGTATAAAGGGGAAGAATCTAAGTATGTACGGACAGATTACAAAAAAAAAAGCACCTGACAGCATCCCGTATTCATGGATAAAGGAATATAATGTATAAGCTGTACAAGACACACCCTATATCGATCAATGACATTACAGTAACCTGAAACAGTGGCAAAGGACTTTAGAGCTAAGCCATGATAAAAGACAAATTATTACCCCAGGGATAAAAATTCAAAGGGTTATATTCCAGGGTGACTCTCACTGCTGCTCTCTTGTCTTGCCCTTAATACGTTATGCTGTCTACTTAATAGATTGTTGTCGTTGCCCAATTGCAACCATGACCTAATGTATAAAGATTTATCTGTGAATGATTTAAAATTTAAGTTAATCAGATGTGGAGCTGAAAGTAGATAAGCCACGGTGGTGCAGCGGTAGCATTGTTGCCTCACAGCAAGAGGTTATCATGTTCGATTCTCGGCTGGAGCGCCTTCTGTGTGGAGTCTGCATGTCCTCCCCACGGTCAAGTGGTGTTCGAAAGACATGTGTAGAATGGGCGTGCCTTCGCTGAAGGTTGGGCGTCGAGCTGGCACCTCGCCACCCATAAAAAAATCTACTGCCAATCATTAGCAGACCGGAGTTCCGCTGTGGCGACCCCTAACTGGGAAAAGCCAAAAGAACAAGATGTGGAGCTAAAAGTACAACTGGAAGTGGTCAAAACTTTCTCAGATGATATAAGGATGTCAGTTAAAGCAGGAAAGCTATAGCACCAAGAAAATATCACTGAGACAGGAATATGATATACAGGAATTTGAGCAGGAGATAGTGTATCAATATTTGGGAACTAATGAAGCATCAACATTAAAATGTGAACAAAACATAGCAAAGAATATTTTGGAAGACTAAAATTAATACTGAAAACAGCCCTGACATCTATGAACAAAGTCCAAGCTATAAGCCAATTTGCTCTTCCTGTCCTAACTTGAGTTTTGGGGTGACTGGCCCCAAAAGGTAGTGGATCAGTTGGGCAGGAAACAAGAAAAATGTTTCAGGCTTATCAAATGATATATAAAAATTGGTGTATACCAAGATTATATATTCCTCATTCTGAAAGAGATATGGGCCTCCTCAAAACTGATTACATGTACAGATCTGCACTTGCAGGACTGCATAGATATCTGCTGACCTCATCAGATCCAAACATAGTGAAAGTTTTAAAATGTGAAGATAACAAATCTAAGATGACTTCCCTGCTTAGTTTAAGAGAAGCATATTGGTGTCAAGCAGGAATGGAAACCAGAAGTAGACAAAAATCAGGCAGCAACTGAATATGCCAAAAAACACGACAGAATATAAGGAGAAGGATCAGATGAAAAGAAAAGAAATGTGGAAAAAGCCTAAACACAGTTGCACTTACAGAAAACTCCTACAACCTCATTTCGATTGGCATCTGATACAGGAATAGTTAAGGAGAGAAATTTACACTAAAACATGAAAGGTTAATATTAGCAGCCCAGGACAGTGTACAAGGTATATGTTGGTTTAGAAATTCCGCTGAACATGTGGGAGAAACAGACAAATGCAGATTCTGTAAAATAGAAGTGGAAACCGTTGCGCTTCTTGTTGATCGGTCTGAGACAAAAATGACAGAAATTCTATATACTGGAAGGCATAATAATGTGGCAAGACTGTTACATTGGGGATTGTGCAAACATTACAATACTAAAGTAGTTGAGAAGCATTGGAAACATCAGCCATGAAGCATTATAGGGAATGAAGTTTATATCACATAGGACTACCAATTACCAACAGTTCAAAAAAAAAAAGATGCAAGAAAAAAAGATATAGTAGCCCATGAAAAGAAGAAAAAAAGTAGCATTGATTATTGAAACTGCTACACCAAGTGATTATAGTGTCTTATATACAGAGATATAAAGTCATAAAATACCAGGATTTGTGGGCAGAAATGAGGGCAATGTGGAAGAAGGATATTTAGACAGTTCCAATAGTAATATGAGCAATGGGTCTCATAAAAAAAAGAATTTACAGTCTTGATATGCAACCAATACATGTAAATCCATATGAATTGCAGAAGTCATCAGTTCTGGGCACATTGCGGGTGCTGTAAAGTGCACTTTTGGCTAACATCAAAGATTAAAACAATACTAATTTCATGAATGTTAATCATACTTTGAGACTTGGGAATGGGATCCATTCCCATCATGGTATTAGAAAACCAAAAGACTTTTGGAATAATAAAACAGAGAAAAACTGTCTCGGCTGTCTGTTCACATGGGAAGGAATCAGGTCTTTGTCCAGTATACACCATCTGCTGGTCAAGTCCAGAAATACTTCCTCTTACATCTATCCATTTATGTGGGTCTGACTGAGGTCTGCTAAGTCTTTCTACTACCACATTCTCTACTGAAGAAATGTATGTGGCCATTAGGGGCACCCCCACGGCCAGCTGTCAAGTGTAGACAGAATAGTCATTCCATTCTGATTATATTAACACATGACTGTGGTATCGCCTACATTCACTTGCAGTACTCCCTCCTTTGGGATTGGGCTAAATGCTTTCAAGACAGGATGAGTTTCACCATCTCTGATACTTATGTTTCTTCTTTATCCTGTCCTCCCTGGTCCCTTGTACCCACCTGGAGGTTCACCATATTGCCTCCCATGTTATATCCAAGGAATATGCAAGTCGCTGTTGGGGTCAGAAGGGCATCCCCTTGTCCTGGGTACATGGAGACATTTTATACATTGTAGCAGTAAAATCTTAATCTTCAAAAGGTGTGTGTGCTGATATCAACTATATCACGTACAGCTGGTGTTTCCTCATAAAGGTGTACAGGAGACTATCAGAATGTATGCTGTACAAGCACAGGGCTTCTTACACTCTTTTCTGGTAACTAACGTAACCTGAAAGTAACCACAAAGATCTATAAAGTAAAAAAGTCATGGACATTCAGAAGTCATACAGCTGAAACACTTGATTCTTTAATGTGTCATCTGAATATATCCCATGGGCCTCTGTTACAAGTGGTTTAAGGTATTACATAGTGAGCTATAGCTAGGCTGGGTTTTTCTTGCAGATTTTACTGAATATTTATCAAATCAAAAAAATATTTGGGCATACCTTACCTTGGAATGTTAGAGATACAGGTATTTCAGTCTAACTGAACTTAAAATAAGATTATGAAGTTACTGCTTACAGGAACTTCTAAAACTGTCAGGAATCTAACATGATCTGCTAGAAACATAGATAGAAGTTCTGTAACTTGCTATAAAAGCTGGTAACTTGTCTTATTCATGACAAACTGAAGTACTAGGAGCACAGTTTGTCTAGATGAGATGTGGCCCTTCAGAAGTATGCAACCACCACCTCAGTTTCCACCTGAAAGCATGGTTGTGTGTAAATTTTAGGTATGAAGGGAGTGCTTTGCTTACATTTAAACCAAGTCTGTCTAAATACACATACATGGACATGACTGAAATGCAAGAGATCCTCAAGATGGGGCAATCTCTTATTCAGACTCCTGGATTTAATAATAGCCAACTTAATGTGGTAAAGTTGAGTGTTAGATAAATTTGGTATGTTGGTATGTCCATTAGATGGACTCGACCTAGAAAGACATTAAGGGGGCAGCAAAGGTTTTTACCAGTATGCAGAAACCCTTGAACAAGGGATGCAAGCCATTCCTTGCAAAACAAGTAGGACTATATATCTCATCCTAGGCTGATATATACTGGACTGCCCCTTGAATGACACCAGCTATTTAGCCAACTGTTAAAGGCCAATTATCTCTTTACACCTAAGCATCATTCTTGAAGGAGGATTCTACTCAGGATCAGGGTCTCACCTGCCTATGTCACATGCCTAAACAGTTCTGTCATGTCTCTCTCTATGCCCCTTGGGGTTTTACACTCCAGGTCATTTAGTCCAGCTACAAATTACGAAGATCAGAAATGCATGAATGACAACAAAGAACTAAGTAATAAAACATAACTGATCAATACTGTGTGTTTGTTAATCTAAACTGAGACCACAGTAGCCTATTGATACAAGGTTATCCTATTTTTCCACCTGAGAAATGGTTAAGAAACTTAGAGTTTCAGAGCAGTCCTTGGTCAACTGTGACTGTTTCTTAAACACAAACTTGTCTTTGCTTTGGCTCATTAGCAGCAGTACAAAGCACTGCCTGCTCACACCCTTGTTCTCCCCTCCCCCTTCCCTGTTTATTACCTTAAGACAATCCCAAAGTTAATACATATTACCCGTGGCAGGCACCATTTTTAAAACTACAACCACCCTTGTCACTATCATATGTTCATTTATCAGTTAACTCTGTTACCTGCTTGTTTCCAGCCCCCTCATAAGAGCAACTAACAGGGTCTCTACCTGCTTCGCTCCCCACGCTGCCCCCTATTCCCTCCCGCCCCCCAGTGGTCCCACCTTTATTACACTCACAAACTCCTCCCATCTTTCCAATAGCCAACCACAGTGCTAACCCAACACTACCTCTTCCATCTTCCCACTACTATCACACCTCCTCAACTAACATGTACAAGCATACCTTACCTATGCTCACTGCATGCACTCTCCTTGCATATCTTACATCCTACCAAAGCTCCATCATTCCCCCACTCAACCACTACCACTGTACTACTACGCACACCACCACTCATGTCTCACCCTCACTCAGCTCCCCTCCCACCAACTCAAGAATCATCCCTATGCACTTCCCACATATTCTACCAACTATATTACTCAAACATAAAGCATCCTTACAACTTAACATAGTAACCCTCCCACCATACCCATTACCCACAGAGCACAATCATAGCAGTTTCCCTTATAAACAAACACATTCAAAAACTGAGAAAACTAATAACCTCATGCATATCAAAACTAGCCCTAAGTGGAAACATCCACCCCAACCCTGGCCCTACCACCTCCAACCCCAATCCTCATAATCAGACTAGAAGCCACAACTTCTCTCATATTACATCCAATAGAAAGCCAAGTGACTTCCTTCTACTAAGCCTAAATATTAGAAGTATATCCAATAAAGTCCATGAACTCCATGCCACCATAGACTTGTACTCCCTAGATATAGTCATCCTGACAGAAACCTGGCTAAAAACTCACATTACCAGTGAGCAAATGCTCCCTACAGGTTATGGCATACTAAGAGTAGACCAGCTAAACAAGAAAGGAGGTGGTGTAGCTATAATATTTAAACAGCATCTAAACATCCAGATCTTAAAATCATCTGCTCCACAAATAGGCAATGAAGAAATAATATATACCAACCTCAAAATAAACCAAAACAAAACCATCAACAAAACTGGATGCTACTTCCCACCTGGTCAAAACATCCCTCCACTAGAAAACCTCCTCAGCTGATCTACCCACCATCTCCCCCAAGAAACTATCATTTTAGGTGATTTCAATATTGACTGGCAATCCTGTTCTGGCAACCATCCAACCAATCATGTAAACCTTCATGGCTTCACCCAACTAGTCCAGTCACCAACCAGGATAAATAAAAAATCCAGCAAGCACACTACCCTGGACTGGATACTAGTCAGTAAGTGCCACCAGTCATACATAACAGGCTGCTTATCAGATAGCCTCAGTGATCACTCCCCAACATTCCTACTCAAAAAATACCTATACCAAGCTAAACCTGTCATCTACCGTCAAATATGTAAAAAAACAAGAAGTTA
Source organism: Protopterus annectens (assembly GCF_019279795.1). NCBI lineage: Eukaryota > Metazoa > Chordata > Ceratodontiformes > Protopteridae > Protopterus > Protopterus annectens. The sequence continues at coordinate 1,311,193,324 of NC_056745.1, read as the reverse complement.
TGCACTCACCATAATGTTCGATGTATGTAGTCCATCTCACCTCACATTCTTACTCGCGGGTTCGGAGCCGAATATCTGCTCCGGCTCGGCCAACTTTTATTTACTAGCTCGAAGTCTCCCATTGGATGGGCCAAGCAGGTATCCCATGCTGCACTGCTCCATAACCCCAGATCTAGTTTGCTGCGAATCCAACAATCACACCTCATGCATAACAACAATCCAATAAGGTAGAACACTATCAAGGGGAATAAGAAAAACAAACTACCATTGAAAGGTACTCTAGCACCAATCCCAACCTCCAGATCCTCCAGGAAGGGGGCAGGTGGGAGGGTACGTAAGAATGTGAGGCGAGATGGACTACATACATCGAACGTTATGGTGAGTACATAACTTCTTGATGTTATGTAATCCAATCTCGCCTACATTCTTACTTACGGGACAGCATCCCCAGCACCTCTATCCTGGGAGGCTCAAAGGAAGATACTCCTGAGGACTGTGGAACCAAAGGAAGCCCGGCCCCTAGAAGCCACGTCCAGTTTCTAATGAGTAATAAAGGTGTGCGGGGAAGCCCACGTGGCTGCAGCACAAATATCATCCAAAGATAGTCTGGCAAGGTATGCCAAAGACGCAGAAACAGCCCTAGTAGAGTGAGCCTTGACGGGAAACGGTAGATTTTTTCTCCGCTGAAGAATAAATAAAGGAAATACAATTCGAAATCCATCTGGAAATGGTAACCTTGGAAATATGGGAACCCGCTCTATTTTCTGAAAAGGAAATAAACAATTGGTCAGATTTTCGTAGGTGTTTGATCCTGTGTAGATAGAATCGTAATTGTCTGTGCACATCCAGTTGACGAAATCTAAACTCTGCCTTGTTCGAGAATTGAGGGAAGAACACTGGCAGCTCAATAGACTGATTGAGATAAATAGTAGATGTTACTTTGGGAAGAAAGGACGGATTAGGTCTAAGAGAAACTCTGTCCTTATGAAAAATTAAATACGGGGGTTTGATGGAGAGAGCTTGAATCTCTGACAACCGTCTGGCTGATGTGATGGCTATTAGGAAAGCTGTCTTCCAGGACAAAAACTTTAACTCACAGGTGGCAGCCAGCTCGAAAGGTGGTGAAGTAAGGGCTTGCAAAACAAAGTTTAGATCCCAGGGCATGATAGTTTCTGACACAGTAGGCCGGAGTAATAAGGTGCCCTTTAGAAAGGGCTTACAGAGTTTATGGGCCATAAGGGAAGGCTCATAGAAGGTATGAAAGTTTGAAATAGCCGCCAGATGGACTTTAATGGTAGGGGCACAGAGCCCTGCTGAAAGAGCATGGACAAGAAATCCAAAACAGCATCAATTGGGGCTGTGTAAGGGTCAATTCCTTGGGCATGAGCCCAAATAGAGAATCTCTTCCAGTTGCTGGAATAAATCTTCCTAGTCAAAGACTTATGAGAAGAGGATAAAATGTGCACCACCTCAGGTGAAAAACGATGAAGTCTGACTAACGACGGAAGTGGAGTAGCCAGGCTGTCAACCTGAGGGTCCGCAGGGAGGGATGGAACTGTCCCGACATGTGTGTCAGTAGGTCTGGTACTGGGTCCAGAATCCAAGGACTGCCCATAGCGAATGGATGGAGAAAGGAGAACCAGACCTGGCGAGGCCAGTGTGGGGCAATTAGAATCATCTTGCTTCCCAAGGATATGGCTTTCTGAATCACTCTTGGCAACAGAGGAAATGGAGGGAAAGCACAGAGCAGACCGGAGGGCCAATCGTGGACTACAGCGTCCCTGGGTGACTCCCCCTGTGGGGGATCAGGGTGAAGTAGTTGCTGCATTTGGCATTGAGGGGGTTGGCAAAAAGATCGCAGCAAGGCTGACTCTACCTGCTGCAAATCTGTTCGGCAAACCAGACGGTTCAGGGACCACTCGTAAGGCATCAGAATAGCTCTGCTCAGCCTGTCTGCTATCAAATTGGCCTTCCCCGGAATGTGCATTGCCACTAGAAACCTTTGGGAAGACACTGCCCACTGCCACACTTGCATGGCCTCTCTGCACAGGGGGTAAGATCTGGTTCCTCCTTGTTTGTTTAGATACCACACAACGGACATGTTGTCCGAGTGTATTGCAATCGTTCCCAGAGGAAGAGAGCTCTGAAGTGCCTGTAACGCCAGTAACACCGCTCTCATCTCTAAGACATGGATGTGCAGATTTACCTCGTGATCTTGCCACGTGCCTTGGACCGTCCTGCCAAGATAATGCCCCCCCACCCCATCTGGGAGGCATCCGTGGTCACCCTGGCGACAGGTGACAGAGGAACAAACGGTTTCCCCTCATCCAGATTGGTGGAGCACAGCCACCAACCGAGATCCTATTTGCATCAGTCCGCGAGTAGGATCTGATGGGAAAGGGGGAGTTTTTGGAGAGACCATTGGGCAAAGAGAAGCCATTGAAGAAGCCTCATGTGTAATTTCACTAGAGGCACTAACATAATGGTAGCTGCCATGGTGCCCAGAAGCTGAAGAACCCATCTTGCCTGTACTTTCTTGAGGGGTAATAAAGCATGAACCTGATTCTGTAATACTCTGATCCTGTCGTGCGGCAAGAAGGCCGGCATTTGAACGGTGTCTAGCTCTGCGCCTATAAAAGTGACACGCTGTGAGGGCAGCAAGGTAGATTTTCCCCAGTTCAATGTTATTCCTAGTCGTTGACAGACGGTAATGGTAGCTTTCCTGGCTCGGATGAGTAGATGCCGGGTGGGGGCGGTGAGGAGCCAGTCATCCAGGTATGGAAACACTTGGAATCCTTGACGTCTCAGGTGAGCTGTCACCACCGCCAAACACTTGGTGAACACCCTGGGGGCTGTGGTGAGACCAAAGGGCAGGGCACGAAACTGAAAATGAATGGCTCCTAGCCGGAAGCGTAGGTGACTCCTGGATGCCCTGTCCATTTTGATATGATAGTAAGCATCCTTGAGGTCGATGGAGCACATCCATACTTCTTTTTCCAGCAATGGAAAAATGGACTGAAGGGTGACTATTCGGAACTTGGACTTCAGAACGTAGTGGTTTAATCTGCTGAGATCTAGAATGGGTCTCAGGTCCTCTGTTCTTTTCGGCACCAAGAGAGTCTTGAGTAAGTCCCTAATCCGATTTGGTCTGAAGGGACAGGTTGGATGACTCCCTTCTTTAGCAGCTTTGAAACCTCTAATGCTGTATGTTCCCTCTGACTGGGTGGAACGTCTGGGATTTTTCTGACTGGAGGGGGGTCTGACGAAAAAGGGATGGCATAACCTCCTGAACTATTCATAATACCCATCGATCCTGGGTGATGCTTTCCCAAGCTTCCTGGTACAACGATATGCGGCCCCCAACTGGCTCCGGAATAGCACAGTCGGGCAACACATCAGGCACAATGGCAGGAAGAACCGTGAAAGGAATCACGGTCTCCCAAGTTGCGGGGGCCTCCTCTGCCTCTAGGGCGGCATCTTCCAGAATAACCTCCCCCTCCTCTGCCTCTGGAGGGGGACTCACATTGTGCGGCCGGGAAAAACTTCTGCGATTTCTTGAACCACATCTTCCCTCCCCTCTGAGCCTTGGGGTAAGGCCTCGAGGGGAGGGAAAAATGGACCCCTACGGCAGACAGGGTCTTTCCCTCTTGCTCGTATCTGGTGAGGGTGTCTTTCACTTTGGTCCCAAAGAGTGAGGACCCATCAAAGGGAGCGTCAGTGAAGGAAGACTTGAAGGCCTCCGTGAAATAACACAGGCGCATCCAGGCTTGCTTCCTGAGGGCTACTCCCGAACTGGCTGCCCTACTCGCCCCCTTGGCTGCATACGATATGAGCCTCACGGACGAGTTGACAATAGAATTGAGGGTAGACACCTGGGTGTTAACCGTGTGCGCTAACGCCTCAAGTACGTTACCCGCTAGAGTATCTCCTAACTCCTTGAGGAGATCTCTCTGGAGCAGAGTAAGCTGTGTGGCCACCGCCACCACCATGGCATCTACAGAAACCCCTTTGGCTCCACTGAATCAGGATTCTCCCACACCCTTCGACAAATTAAATCCAAGAGCTCATCGAAGGGTGGAGACACCCAGGAGGCGGAGAGTTGAGCACCAAAGGCCTTGAGGAATACCAACTCCTCCTCAGAGGGGGTTTTGGAAGGCCAGTCGCCTCTCTGTCTCAATATCTCTAGGATGTCAGAGAAAGAGACGTCATCAGAGGATGACTTGGGGGACCCCTCTGACTTCTCAAGGTCGGTATCAGAAGTGAGAGACTCGTCCTGGGAGTCTATGCGCTTCCTCTTGCACGACTTCTTTCTAGGGGGCTCCTCAGGCACAGACTCTGAGGGGCCCTCAGAAAGTTGGGAACCGCTCATGGGGGTATCCCCAGATCTTTGGGCTCCACCATCTACGGATAGGGGGACGTCAGAGGCTCTATCCGGGGTGGAAGGGGACAGAATGACCGATCCGGGTGATGTAACTGACGATCTGGACAGTGCGCTCCGCATGGCCTTGAAGGCGGGTCCCCCCGAATCAGAGGACCGACCGGCCTCCGAGGCCATGACCAGGGTCAGGGTCCCCCCAAGCCGAAGCGCCGAGAGGGAGGCTCGGAACCAACAGGTGTCCCGAAGTATCCCACTCGGGCCCGACTGAGGAAACCCGAGTGCCGAAACCTGTGGACGGAGCTGACAGGGTTGGAGCAGATGTCAGCACCGATAAACCCTTGAGGGGTATCGGAGCCGGAGCAGGAACATCACTCAGAGTGGAGCACTCAGGCTCCGAAGACAAGGAAGTGCTCAGAGGAACCATCGACACAAGCATCGGGACGGCTCCGGAGCCGTCTGGGTCGGAGCCGAGAATAATTTTGTCAACACCGGCGACTGCAGGAGCCTCTGTACCACCCTATCGACATCCAAATCAGTAAGCCTGGAGGATTTGGAGGGCAGGGAGGGAGATTGGGATCTCCTCTCAGGAGAACCATGCCTAACACTGGGTGACCGGCTCTGAATGGGTTACAGTAAAATAGGAGCAGATGCCGATTCCAGTACTACAGATACCTCCTGCGGCCCAGAGGACAGAGGACAGAGGAGCCGAGGAGGTAGAGTCAAGTTTAGAGATTTTCTCTGGGGGCTCCGAGGAGACAGACGGAGCTGGAGATCTCTTCTTTGCCTTCGTAACTTTAGACTTGGACTGAGAACTAGAATTAGAGTCTAAAGACTCCTCAAACTAAGGTTTTAGGAGTCCCTTCAATATTAGTTTATTTTTCCTCTCCTGGAGCACCCTCGGACTGAAGCTACAAGACTCTTGCAAATGAATTGCTCCTAGGCAGTAAACACATATGGAATGCCCATCCGTAATGGACATTTTGTAACTACACTTGGAACATTTTTTAAAACCTGAAGGTTTATGTTCCTTCTGATCCTTAGACATCTTGCACAAGCAGACCACTGAAAACAACCTAGCCGGAAAAAATAGCAAAGGCGGGAAAACTACTGATCAGACTACACAAAGGCAACCAAAGAACCTCCAAGTAAAACGGTTCTTTACTAACTCACAACACACTATCCACAAAAAGGAAACAGAACACTACACAGAAAGGAGGACTAAGTCATCTAAGTAAAATGGGCCTAGCCCACCGGAACAGTTGGGGATACCAACTACACAAACAAAAAAAACACTGCAAACAAGCAAGAAGAAGAATAGCTATTTAAAATAGCTTTTGTGGTTGAACAACTAGCAAATTTCTCAAGAGAAATTGAAAAAAAAAAGGTACTTAGCCACAGCCAAGTGAGACCACGTCCTAGCTACACGAACGGCAAACAAGATCTGGGGTTATGGAGCAGTGCAGCATGGGATATCTGCTTGGCTCAGCCAATGGGAGACTTTGAGCTAGTAAATAAAAGTTGGCTGAGTCGGAGCAGATATTCGGCTCCGAAACCGCGAGTAAGAATGTAGGCAGGATTGGACTACATAGTATCTAAACTTTAACCCACTCACATTCATCTCATCCCTTAAAGAATGTAACTGGCATCCTCTAAAGTACCTCAGTCTTGATGACGCAGTTGAATTTTTTAATGCTACCTTGCTGAGCATCCTGAATTACCATGCCCCCACAAGACTTTCCAGAATCAAAGCACAACCCTCCCCATGGCTACAGAAAACCAAGTCAGAAATGAAAAACAGGGATAAAGCCTGGGAGCACTGGCACAAAACCAAAACCCCCTCAACTAGACAGAAATTCCAAGAACTACACAACAGAGTCAAAAAGCTAATAAAACAGGACAAATTCCACTACTACCAGTCTGCCCTAGACTCCTCCCAACACAGCCCCAAACAATTCTGATCCACCATAAACTCCATCCTCCACCCAGGTAAAGTCAGTACCCCTCCTCCTAACATCCCTCACTCCTCAGAAAATATTGCTACCTCATTCAACACACACTACACACAAACCATACTATCACTAGCTAAACACAACCCCCCTCCCCTCCAACCCACACCTTCAACTAGTAATCTCCCCACCGTCTTCTCTTTCTCCCCTGTACCTACCTCTGACATAAAAAAACTCTTAACTAAACTTAAGCCCACCAAATTAGCAGCAGACAACCTCCCAAGTGAATACCTACAAATCGCAGCTTATGCTCTGGCCTACCCAGTATCCATCTTGATTAACCAATCTCTGTCAGAAAGTTCCATTCCCACACTGTTGAAAGTATCACATATAATTCCCCATCACATAACTAACCAATTATCGTCCCACAGCTATTCTCTCTCCACTCTCCAAAATACTAGAGAGATGCATACACTCTCAGGTCTCAGACTACCTCCTTACTAACAACCTCCTTTCCAATACTCAGCATGGTTTCCGACCAAACCATAGCACCACCACTGCCTTACTCTCCTTTACTAACACTATCCTTCAGCATAAAAACAATGGCCATCTCTCCTCTGCTACTTTCCTAGACCTATCTAAAGCATTTGACATGGTCCCACACAAACAACTTATCTCTGTCCTCAATAACCTATCCTTCTCACAATCAGTCACCAACTGGTTTCAGAGTTACCTGTCTGACCGCCAACAATCCATTGTATGGCAGAATGACATATCTCCCCAACTACCTGTCTCCATAGGGGTTCCCCAAGGATCCATCCTTGGACCCCTACTCTTCTCTGTTTTCACCAATAATCTAGCCTCTGCCACCAAACATGGCGCGCACACACAATACGCAGATGACTCAATCATCATCTGCTCAGCCCAGTCCCTACCCAAACTGCAAAAAGTCACACAGGAAGCCTTTTCCTCTGTTGAAACTTGGTTATCCAATGCCCACTTAATACTCAACCCCCCAAAAAACTAAACTACTCATCTTCCAACCCACCAAACATACTCAAAACATCTCTCACTTTAACATCACAGCAAAAGACACCACCACTATATACCCAACTGAACACACCAAATTGCTAGGAGTGGAAATAGACAAACTAAAATTTGACATTCACATATCCATGACCATAAAAAAAGTCCACAAAAAACTAGGAGTGTTATACAGAAATAAGCAACTTCTCACCAAAGCAGCAAAGATTTCAACAGCAAATTTCCACCTTATCTCCACTTTACTTTATGCCTCTCCAATATATACCAACCTAAGGCAATGCGATCTAAACAAGCTAGAGACCTGCTACAACAAAATCGGCAAATTCGCCACAGGGGCATCCTACTGTAGTCACCACTGTCTCTCACTTGCTGAACTGGGCTGGCTTGAACTCCCTCACCTACTTCAATGGTATCAACTCTCACTCCCCCACAAACTAGTAAACCATCCACTAAATGTCCCATCCCTCCAGAATCTACTCCAACCCTATCGCACCACCAGACTACAAAGATCCAGCAACAAAAATCACTCGCAGATCACTAAAGCCAATAACTCTGCTGGTGAGGCACTATTCTCTTGCACCATAGCCAAATTATGGAACTCCCTCCCACCTACAATTACCTCCATACCATCATGCACTCACTTCAAAACTTTACTAAAAGTGCACCTAAAAACATGCTGGGTATGCCCTTGCAACTCCCACTCTAATATCACCCACCCCATCCAACCACTACCTTTCTTTTCACTCCACTAACTACCTTGATTATAGCAAGCTCAGATGCTCATAAGCCTAGTACTTATTATACAGCAGGAACTTCTTATTGTAACATTTGTTAATGTCGGTTATGTACTTCACAGGTAAAGATTCTAGTTGTCTAATGATGTACTATGTCTTCATCTGTAAATATGTTGTAAGTAATTGCTATATAAATTGTTAATCACTATGTAATCCAATGCAACTACTGTCTGTTTATTTTAACTGTGGAGCTTTTCTCCCCGGGCCTCCGCTGAAAATGGACCTACGTCCAGTCGGTCACTCCTGGTCAACAAATATAAATAAATAAATAAGCGTAAAGTACAGTTTTGTACCTACCATAAATGTAGATGTCCGAACTGGATAGCATCTGCAGTCATAACAAATGGGTTGTCCTGTCGTCAGGCAGCCCTTCGGTCGGCCGGATTCCAAAGTCTGGGTCCGGCTTCGGCTGATGTCGCACTTCACCCGACGTCATCTCTGCTGGTCTTCGGGTATAAAGGCATCAGCCAACGCCATTTTCCTCAGTGTTTCTTGCCCCAGATGCCAGTTGCCCTCTTGGAAGGCTAAATTTTGGATAAATGCCAATGTTTCCAAAAAAGTAGAAGGCAAACACAAAAATAAGCATGTATGTACATATATACAAACAAATACACCATAAGAGACTCCCCCCCCCCCCCAGCTAGCTATTAGGAGGGTAAAAAACCTAGGAGTACCAAAGAGGGGAAGGAGGGTGGGTAATCCTGACTGCAGATGCTATCCAGTTCGGACATCTACATTTATGGTAGGTACAAAACTGTACTATGTCCTTCATGGATGCATCTGCAGTCATAACAAATGGGTAGAATACCATAGCCAAACTAGGGGTGGAGGAAGAAAAATTATGGTGTAGTTAGGATCCCTTGCAGTACAGCAGTGGCAAACCCTGCTCGGGATCTAGAGTATAGAGGTAAATTATAATGCTTGGCAAATGTATGCACGGAGGTCCAAGTAGCCGCCTCAATAATGTCCTTGGTTGCCACTCCTCGTAAGAAAGCTGTGGTAGTGGCTGTAGCCCTTGTAGAATGAGGTCTTATGTTCTGTGGAATTGGTATCCATCTGGAGACTGTCTGTTTGGAAATTGTGTTTCCTTCCCTTCCTGTTGCATAGGCTACTAAAAGCTGGTCAGTTTTTCTGTTACTTTTGGTTCTGTCCAGGTAGTAGCGTAACTGCCTATGTACATCCAAGGTATGCAGCAGTCTTTCCCCCCTGTTCTGTGGATTGGGAAAGAAGGTAGGTAGGTGGATTGCCTGGTTTAAAGACACTCTGGATACCACCTTAGGCATAAATGTAGGATTAGTTCTCATGGACACCCTATCTTGATGGAAGATTAGGAAGGGTTGCACTGCCATTAAGGCCTGTAGTTCCGAAACCCTCCTTGCTGAGGTAATTGCCAGTAGGAAAGCAGTTTTCCATGACAGGTGTTGCAGATCTGCTGTTGCTGCTGGTTCAAACGGAGGGAGTGTCAACTTTTCTAGCACAAAGTTCAAGTCCCATGCTGGTAATGGTGGTTTCCTAGGAGGTTTTACATTCTTGATCCCTCTGAGGAACTGCCTGAGTAGAGGATGCGAAAAGACAGGTGGATCGAAGCTGTATTCTGCTGAAATAGCTGATGCATGTATCTTGATGGAGGAATAGGACAGGCCTGTATGTAGAAGCTCTGCCAAGTACTCCAGAATGTTAGCAATATCTATGTTCGACACATCTTTTCCTCTTTCAGTACTCCAAATGAAAAACCTTTTCCATTTTCCTGCATAGTTCCTTCTTGTTGAAGGTCTGCGGGCTTCAAGGATAATGTCTTTTAACCCTTTGGGAAAGGTCTGGGTTAGTTGCTGCTATGTGATGTTCCAGGCAGTCAGTTGCAAGGTTTTTGGGTTTGGATGCATGATGTTGTAGTTGTTCTGAGTTAACATCAAAGGCATCAGGGGTATTGACCACATTCTCTCCCGAGACTTGCTCCTCAGCAATGGGTACCAGTGTTGTCTTGGCCAATTCGGAGCTATCAGGATTATCCTTGGAAGTTCCTCTTTGATTTTCAGTAGTACCTTGTGCATCAAGGGAAGAGGTGGAAATGCATATGCTGTCAGGCTTTTCCAGCTGAAGGATAGAGAGTCTACCTTCCATGCAAGTGGGTGGAATGTCCTTGTGCAGAATTTTTTGAGCTGGTGATTGAGTGGGGATGCGAATAGATCTATTTGTGGCATTCCCCATTTCTTTGTGATGGCCTTGAAGATGTCCGGGTGTAGCATCCATTCGTGAGCATCCGAGGTGGTTCTGCTTAACATGTCTGCTAGGGTGTTCTCTTTTCCCGGCACAAATATTGCCTGTAACTGGATGTTGTAGCTGAGAGCCAGATTCCAAAGGTCCAAAGTCATTCTGCATAGGGGTATGAATGAGTGCCTCCCTGTTTGTTGATGTACCACATGACTGTGGTGTTGTCTGTCCTTATCATCAAATGGCCTTCTTTGAGGAATGGTCTGAATTTTGGATTGCCAGTTTTACTGCCAGCATTTCTTTTTGGTTTATGTGCAGGTGCAGCTGGTCTTGAGTCCACAATCCTTGTATGCATTTGTCCAGCATGTGCACCCCCCATCCTAGGTCTGAGGCGTCCGTTGTGATGGTTTGGCTTGCTCGAAAGTTGTGGAAGGGTAAGCCTGGGTTTGACTGGCATGCTTGAGCCCACCATAGAAACTCCTGTTTTAGGCATGGGATTAGTGGGATTTCTGTTTCTAAGCTGTGCCTGTGCTGAGACCATAAATTCTTTAGGTACCACTGTAGCTTTCTCATATGCAGTCTGGCATGTGGGACCAAGATTATGCATGATGCCATGAAGCCCAAGGCCTGCAGAACTTTTCTTGCTGTTAGTTTGTTCTGCTTTGTTAATGCCAAGAAGTAAAGAGGAGTTCTTTTGTTTTCTGCAGTTAGGAATGCCATTTGTTTTACTGTGTCCAATTCCACCAAGAATGTTCTTGTTTGGGATGGTATCAGCCTTGACTTTTGTAAATTGACTGTGTATCCCAGGGCTTGTAGCAAGTAAATGACCCTTTGTAAATCTGTTGTCAGCTTGCTTTTGTTGTCCGCTTGTAACAGGCAGTCGTCCAGGTATGGATAAATTTGGATTCCCTGTAGTCTGCAGTGAGCGATTACTGATGCCAGGCATTTTGTGAATACTCTGGGCGCAGTAGATAAGCCAAAGGGCAATGCTGAGAATTGATAATGCTCTGATCCTGCAAGAAATCTGAGGTATCTTCTGCAATTTGGTCGAATGGGGACGTGCAGGTATGCCTCCTTGAGATCTAGAGTTACCAGCCAACACTCCTTGCCCAGCATGGGAAGAAGTTGCTGTAGGGTCAGCATTTTGAATTTTGGGACAATGATGTATGTGTTTAAGACGGACAGGTCGAGAATAGGTCTCCAACTTTTCTCTTTTCTTGGTACTAGGAAGAGTCTGGAGTAGAATCCTTTGCCCTGTTCTGTTATTGGTACTCTGTCCACAGCTCTCATCTTTGTTAATTTTGCTATCTGCTGTAGAGCTTCTATTTTTTGATTTGGAGGTAGGTTTGGCATTCCTCTTTTTACTGGTAAGGTGTGGAAGTGGAACCGGTAGCCTTGGTCTATGGTTTGCAAAATCCACTTGTCTTTTGTGATATAGTGCCAATTTTTCGAAAATAAGGCTAACTTTCCGCCTAAAGGTGCTGCTATTTGCTCCCTGGTAGGCGTTGTCAGAGCCAAGTCACTGTGATTGTCCTGTTGCAGTGGCAGTGGTTGTGTCTGTGCCTCGGTTATTGCCTTGCCACTGTCGTCCTCTGTAGGCACCTCCTCTGGATTGATTTCTGCCTCTAGAGCGTCTATTCCTGCCCCTTTGGGATTTTGTGGAGTCTGGAAAGGACCAATTTTTGGCAGGCCAGTTCCTGCTAAACCTTGGGGGCTGAACCTGTAAGAAATCTTTAACTGTTTGTACAGATTTTGCCTTTTCTTCCATTTTCTTCATTACTTGCTGGGCAGGTGTACCAAATAGACTGGCCTTATCCATAGGAGCATCTAACAGCTTTGTTTTAACATGATCCGGTAAGACCTGTTCTTTCAACCATGCATGCCTTCTTATCACTGTGCCAGTCATGGCGGATCTAAATGAAGCCTCCAGTGCATCATAGCCACATTTTAAGGAATGGTTACTAACCTGTTGGATGTTATTCACCATTTCTAATACATATTTCTTATCTAAGGATTCATCAGAGGACAGTTTTTTAGTTAACTGATCAAGCATAAACTCTTGGTATTGGATCATATGAAACTGACAGTTTAAAGCTCTAGCTGAGAGAGTAGCAGAGGTGTAAACTTTTTTCCCCCTCTCTCTAAGGACCTGGATTCCCTTTCAGAAGGAATAGGGTTTTTTGCTGTGGTCGAGGCTACTGCCTTAGGCCCCTGGGATATAGTTTCGGGATCTGCAAGTGGGGCCTTGTATAGGTGGTGATGAGTGTCTGGCACCCTGTAAAATCTATCTGGTTTGGCAGGGGCTGGAGGTAAAGAATCAGGAGCAGTGCAAACATCATTAAATACATCATCCACAACAGGCAGTACAGGAGGTATAGCTAAGGGCCTATGTTGTGGTAAGTGCAGAAAAGTCCTAAGCCTTTTTCTTGAATCTGAGAAGTCTTGTCCCTGCCATTGGAATTGTTCTCTCATGGCATGTAAGGTTTCCCAAAGGAAAATTCCTCTGGTGGAGAGGCAGCTGGAATGGATTCTTCAGCATCGGAATCTTCATAAGTAGAAAAAGGAGCCTCTGGCTGGTCTGTAATGTCCGAGTCATCCGCAGAATCATCAGAGGACACTGGCTCGGGGGGCTCTGCTCTAGGTCTCTTTTCTGGGGGCTGAGAGGCCCTGTCTGGGTGAGATTGGGATCCCCTAATTAAGGATATTAAATATTCTGCCAGAGTAAGCATTTGTGAACTTGAAGTGGGCCTGTGTGAGGGGGGCTTAACAGGCACTGATTTAACAGATTTGGCTGCTTTAGCCCTGGCAAAGGCCTTAATAGACATGGCTGCAGGAGGCCTAGCAGCACCACGTGCTGGGGTAGAGACATCCAAAGGGATGGTGTCTGATAAATCACTAGGAACCACAGTTGTAGGCAAAGTTTCTGAGGCCGATTCAACTAGCAAGAGCCTCAGTAGTAGTCATGGATTCGGCTGAAGATTGACCGGGTTTCTCGGTTTTGGCCGAAACCGAGACACTCGCGGCTTGCTTAACCGTGGTTTCGGCCAAAACCGCGGACCGCGAGTGTCGGTCTTTTTCTTTGCGTTTTTTAACAATTTGGGTAGTCGGAGGATCCGACGGCATAATGTACGCAAAATCTGAGCCGAAAAACTGTTCAGCAAACTCTGACCGACGCCTAAGCGTTCGTCGGTTGAAGGAAGCACAGGCCGAACAGGCTGCTACGTCGTGGTCTGGGCCTAAGCAAGGCAGACAGTAAGAGTGGAAATCTTTGAGGTATTTGTTTCCCACAAGTTAAACAGTTATTGACTTTTTCTGACATCGGCTGAGGCAAGAAAGAGTCCCCAACGGGGTACTTAGCTTTTAGAAGTCTTCGAAGTAGTATTCGGTAGTAGTAATCTCTGGATCTGACCGACCGGCACTTGCGAACAGCTTCTGCTTCGGGCGCCACGCGGCAAGAAAGACTGAGGAAAATGGCATAGGCTGATGCCTTTATACCCGAAGACCAGCAGAGATGACGTCGGGTGAAGTGCGACATCAGCCGAAGCTGGACCCAGACTTTGGAATCCGGCCGACCGAAGGGCTGCCTGACGACAGGACAACCCATTTGTTATGACTGCAGATGCATCCATGAAGGACATCAGCATAATAACAAATACACTATCCTAATTTGACATATGGGCACTACTGTATGCTAATGGAGTTCTCATGAATGGGCATTTAACATATTAGAAGAAATGCCATGGAAGAACCATCAGGAAAGAACCTGGTATTTCAAACCACAGAAAAATCCCCTGAAGTTATTATCAATGACAGTTTTATTTGAAAATAAACTAACAGCAGTTAGTCTCTGCTTCACTTCTATCATAGCCATTATTCTCCATTCTATGCACATATGCTATGGAATAATGTCACTATCCTTCCTTGTATTAATCCTAGGAACTGACAGTCTTATAAATTAAAGACAAAATGCTATAAAGCAGGGCTAATTCACTTACAAATGGTATATGTCCACAACTGGAATTCCCATTAGTCCCCCCCCCCCCGGTAACCACTCACCTCTTCAAAACTCTTCATAGTGTACACTCCTGCATATTCCTCTGCTTGATTAGTTCCTACTGCCATCATTTTAGTCTCAACACAATTTAAGAGATGCATGGAAACAGTTTCTGACCATATATATCACACTAGTCATAGAGTCACAGCTGTACTGATTAGGACCATCTTATAAGGTGTTGAATTAGAAATTCAATTTCAGTGACATAACTGAATAGAAAACACTGCATACATCCAGACACAGAAGGCGGCTTACTGAAACGGACCAAGGTCTGAAATGCCACAACTGTTTCATTCATGCTATTAATTATAGTGAGAGACACTGGAAGAACAGCAGAACTCTGGAGGATTATATATAAAGTAAAGTTGTGTACCTACCATAAATGTAGATGTTCGAGTGTATTAGTAATCTTTTTACAAACGCCAGATGCTTTAGAAGAATGTCTCTGTTCTCTGCTTGAATAAGGCAGTCGTCCAAGTAGGGATATATTTTAATTCCTCTTTGTCTGCAAAATGCAATTACTGGTGCCAGGCATTTTGTGAAGACCCTGGGCGTAGTAGATAAGCCAAAGGGCAGTGCAGAGAATTGGTAGTGCACTGAGCCAGCTAAGAATCTGAGGTATCTTCTCCAAGACTGTCTGATTGGAACATGCAGGTATGCCTCTTTTAGGTCCAAAGTTACGAGCCAAGCCTTCTTGCCCAGCATGGGCAGTAGCTGCTGTAGAGTCAACATCTTGAATTTTGGGACCTCCAGAAACGTGTTTAGTATAGACAGGTCCAGTATTGGTCTCCAGGTTTTGTCCTTTCTGGGCACCAAGAAAAGTCTCGAGTAAAATCCTTGCCCCTGCTCTTGTTGTGGTACTTGTTGAATGGCCCTCATGTCCATGAGGGCTGTAATTTGCTTTATTGCCTCTGCCCATTGATTGTGTGGCAGGTCTGGCGTATCTTTTGCCCTTGGTAGGGTGTGAAAATGGAACCTGTAGCCCTGGGACACTATGTTCAAGACCCATTTATCTTGGGTAATCATTTGCCAATTTGGTGAAAAAAGTGCTAGTTTTCCCCCTAAGGGAACTGCCAAAAGATAAGTGCTTGGATCTGGCAGAGGAAAGTCATTGGGGCTGTTTCCTGTAAGGTTATTTGTCTTCTCCGCTTTTGGAGGTAGGAGCACCCCATTGTTTAGGCCTGTATGAGCCTTGGGGCTGAGATCTGCCTCTGGGACGTCTGTATCTCTGCCTCTTTGTGGCCTGTCTGACACTGGAAAGGACCGATTTTTGGAAGGCCAATTCCTGCTAAATCTGGGTGGCTGTACCTGTAAAAAATCCTTAACTGTCTGCATGGATTTCGCTTTATCCTCCATTTTCTTCAACACCTCTTCTGCTTTAGCACCAAAGTATCATGCTGTAGTGGAGCATCTAATAATTTTGCTTTAACATGATCAGGTAGATTCTGTTCCTTTAACCAAGCATGCCTTCTAATAACAGAACCTGTAACAGCGGACCTGCAAGAGGCCTCCAGTGAATCATAACCACATTGCAAAGTATGCTTTCCCACTTGTTCAGTTGCATGCAATAAATCCTGCATTTCTTTGTTCTCTGAACATTCAGAATTTTCAACATTTTCTGTTTAAGCAATGACATTAAGTATTGCTGATATTTAAGCACATGAAACTGACAATTTAAA
Organism: Protopterus annectens; assembly: GCF_019279795.1. NCBI lineage: Eukaryota > Metazoa > Chordata > Ceratodontiformes > Protopteridae > Protopterus > Protopterus annectens. The sequence continues at coordinate 1,311,177,218 of NC_056745.1, read as the reverse complement.
GCCCTTACAGCCAAGGTAGCAGAAGTGTAAACTTTTTTCCCCCTCATCTGTCCAGTGCCCTAGAGTCCCTATCAGAGGGGACAGGGTTTTTTGCAGTGGAAGCTTTGACCCCAAGAGTAATGACTGCAACAATGAAACACGATGAACATCTATGGAGTTCAGATATCCCAATGCTCACCCAGATCATCACAATACCAGAAGACAACTGATCAGTTTTATTACATGTATTGTGCACAACTGTGCCGATAAGCCTATCCATGACAGAAATAAAAGGAACCCCATCTGCATCCTGTAAAGCCTCTGATTCTCTCTAAGACAGTCTGCAAGCAGGATGTATGAACAGTTCAGAATGACTATCAGCAATATGGTCCTTAGATGTTATGTAATTATCATAACACATAATTATTTTCATCCTAGTCTGTTATAACTGACTGTTGGACACACAGGCTTGTCAGATCTGATATGGACATTTTCCAGTGCTCATAGCCTTGAGCTGCTTCAGATTTTTCCACCCCAAATTCCAGTCACCACTAACCATAGAGTTTGCAGACCAGAAGGCCCTAAGATAAAGACTACAGGAGATAAAAAGGAATGTCAAGGAGAAGCTTTAGTCAGCCAGTCCTTTAATAAGGTGACAATTTGGAAGAGGGAAGGAGGATGAAAAGGATTCCGCATTATATGTGCACTTAACTTCTGCATCCTATTTTATCTACCTATCCAATCTGACTACTGGGAAACCCAAACTAAATATCTTCAAGAGTAGAATCTTGACAAGATACCTTTCAAAAATGAGGATCCAAAAGAAGCTCTGGCTCTAGATATGACATCCAATTCATGGTATTTGGCAAACATATGGAATATAGACCATGTTGATGCAGCACATATCTCATCCACCAAAGTATTTCTGAAAACAGCAGTACATGTTCCAGGTAATGTCTTATTTTTTGAAGAGAAGACAAAGGTTATGCAATCAGAGAGCCATCTGTGCAATGTTTGTTTTGAAACTTTCTGGCACATTTTGTTTGGGGCAAATGATATGGATAAGGGAGTATCTTCCCTGAAAGAACTGGTCCTGTAGAGATAAAATCTGAGTAGTCTATGAACAACCAGGTTATGCAACAAATACTTTTCTTTGTTAGAAAGGTTAGAAAAGAATACTGGAAGATGCATTTGTTGGTTCAGCTAGAACTCTGAGGATACTTTTAGAATGAAGGCTGGGCTGGTTCTCAGGATTACCCTACCTTTGTGAAATACTAAGTAGGGTGGAGAGAAGATAAAGCATGAAGGTTTGAAATATACCTAGCTGAAGTAACGGCAACCAAGAAAAGTTTTTCCATGATAAAATCTTTACATCTGTACAAGCATTTTCAAATAGAGGTTTTGCTACAGCTTCTAATACAAGATTTAAATCCCATGGAGGAAAAGGGTCATTTTATTGGACAGAAAAGAAGAAATATACCTCTGAGGAAGGCCTTGTAAAGTTTGTGTGAAGCCAAGAATGTTTTTGGAATGCAGAATGGAATTCTGGAATAATTTCCAATTTAACTTTAATGGGAAAGTAATTAGATCCTGCTACATAAAGGACTGAGAGACACCGTAGCACATCTGCAATGCAGGCAATAAGAGGATCTGAGCCTTTACTTGCAGCCCAAAAGTTTTCATTTACTCTTGTATATTTTACAAATAGAAAGCTTTTGAGAAGCAAACCCAATATACTACCATTGGAGACAAGGAAAGGGTCCCAGGCCATTATGGGAAGTGGAGATACCATGCAGTCAAATCTAATGTTCTAAAGATCCAGATAAGCCTGAACAGACTGATGGGAATGAATATCTATTTTATCTAGAAGCTGTGGAGTCTTCTTCAGATGAGATCTGAGCAGGAGAAATCATATTTGCCTGGGTCACTGTGGGGCAATGAGAATTATTGTAAAATCAGTGTTTTTCCATATAAACATGGAAATAACCAGACTATGACGGATGACATAAAAAAGACAGAGGGTCCACTGACGATCTAGAGAATCCCATGATGACCGACTCATGGGTGTATCAGGGCAAAGTAGCTGCTGCATTTGATGCTGGAGGGGGATTCAAAAAAATCACAGCAAGACTGACCCCACTGAGTGAATATCTGCTGAGCCATTGTCGTATTGAGGGGCAAGTCATGAGGCATCAGGACAGACCTGTTGAGCCTGTCGGCTGGACAGCCGGCTTTCCCTGTAATATGCATTTCAACTAGAATGATGTCAATCTATTGGGCACTGTTAAATTGTCATGGCTCCTTTACAAAGGGGGTAGGGACATGGTTCCGTCCTGCTTGGTGATGTAACACATGACAGACATATTTCTTGACTGAACTGTTATCACTCCAGATAGGAGGGGGACTCTGAAATTTCTGCAACATTTGAAGAACCTCACTAATCTCTAAAATATTCATGTTTAGATCAGCCTCTCCTTGTGTACAAACTCCATGGACCATGCCTTAAAATGCCCCCACCTTCTACCCAAAGAAAACATGTTTGTAGTTACTGTTGCCGAAGAGGGATGGCACTACAAATGGTCGGACTTCAGAGAATGGCTGGCGATGCTCTGTGTAATGCAAATTGGTGTACATGGATAATCTCACAGCTGAGAACATTGTGTTAAGAGCATCCACTTAAGAACTCTTATGCGGAATCGAACATGTGGAACAGTGATAACTGAAGAAGCTGTAAGGCCTAACACCTTGAGAACCAATGAAGCTGATGGAGAATGTTTTCAAAGGAGTGTCTGAATTATGACCTGGACAGTGCAAGATCTGTCCAGAGGACAACTTACTTTGTATGTTCATATACCCAGGTGGCAACTGATAAATGTAATTCCTTGAGTAGGCTGGAGCTATAATTTTTTTTTTTTTACTTAGAGATACCTAAAGATACGCAGGGTTGTAAAACCAATCTTTGTCCGACTGTAGAGATTTGCTGGGTGTTGTAGCGAGGAGCCAATCATCTCCATAATAGGGGAATATGCAGACCCCTTTGAATTGATCTGCAACTACAGCTATACATTTGGCTGTGGTAAGACTGAAGGGTAAGGCTCTGAACTGGTATGATTTAGCTCCCAGCCAGAAGTGCTGAAACATTCTGTACTCCTTTGCAACTTTTACATAGAGGTACTATCCCCAAAGGTCTGTCTACTGCATCTAGTCATTTGCCTTTAAATGGGGTAAAACTGCTTTTACTGTGACCATTCTGAAAGAGGTCATTTTAAAAGATTGCTGTAATCCAGAACTGGCCTGTGGTCCTTGTTCTTTTTTGGTACTAAAATGAGTCTGGAACAGTTTCCTTATCTTACCTGGTTTGGTCCGGTGTGACTTCCTGGATGCCTCTCTTTTTGCAGCAGGATGGAGACCTATCTTTTTCCATTTTGCACTGGTGGGGTGGGACATCTGGAAGTAGTTGCATTGGTCATGGAGGGGAAGACATTATTCCTCTCACCCATTTGCCCTTAGTGAAAGGCATCCAAGGGCAGCCTGGTAAGCCTTCAGGAATATTGGGTCAGTTTTCCAGGAATGGGCCCCCAAAATCCCTGACTTGACAGACTCCCGCAACTTTGTGGTCAGTGTCCACTGAAAGTGCCATCGCTGCTATGGCTACCCCAGTCCATGGAAGAATCCAAGTTCTGATGCTGAGCTTTCCTGAACCAGAGAGATTTGCAACTCTACTGATTTCTCCTGCTTGTTGACACACCATACGACAAACATACTTCCTAAAGGACTGCTGCTGCTGATGCAAATCTTATGCCTATGTCAGACTGCATCTTACCTTCTTGTTCGCACCTTGGTAACCTTTTTTTCACTGCAGGTTCAAATAATATAGAGCCATTGGAAAGGGGTGCTGAAGGGTGGCTTAAAACTGTCTACAAAGGCAAATCCAGGCACATCAAAAGGCAATACCCTAAGCCTAACAATTTGGCAGCTCGGGTTGTATTATGGAGCAGATGCATGGAGAGATTAGTGATGATCATCAAGGTATCCATGGTAGAATATAGTTGCTCTGCTGAATCTAGTGTAGGTGGGCTTGCTCAATGTATTCCATAGCTTTGCTCTGCTAGATCCCTTTGAAATAGTTTCATGCATGTCAGGTAATTTAACACCCTCAAAGTAAAAGTAACAGAAGCTTAAGTGCACTTCCTCATTTTATAAACCTAGACACTCTACTGGGTGAATAGACAGCAGATGACTCATTGGTCAGCTCTCTCTCTCTTAGCTGCTGCTCCAACAATCACAGAATCCACCAGAGGATTTTTGACTAGTGCTAAGTGGGAGCAGTACTTCATCTGTTTTGTAAGGACAGATCTTCAGTGGTCTCTGCTTCTGGCTATGCCCTCTTTGCAACCGAGTCAATAAGATGGTCTGGTAGGAGATACCACCTAAGAGGTACAACGTGCAGAACAGTGCGCCTCAAAAAACACGTAAACCCGAGAGAGCGGATCTACAGGCCAAGATCTCCTCTGTCTCATCAATCCAAAGATCATGACAAATGTAGTGTGTTCTGGAAGAGATTGTTGTGAGTGGGCTCTCTCTCATTTAAGTCAGTGTCGGAGCTCAGGAACTCCAAAGGCGTGTCTACGTATTTACTGCTGCACATCCTCTTCACGGAGTTCTTTGATTTTGACTAATTATTGTGTTCTGAGGACTCAGGATGAACCTGGTACTATTCTTTGAGGATTTCCAATCTACTCTGTCCTTGGACTTCATTATGAGTTAGCTGAACGATGGAAGGAATGATGTCGCAGGTAAATGGGTAGAGGATCTTTCATCCACCTGGGGGAGGCTATCATCATCTTGAAAGCGGATCCAGAATACATAAGCAGTGGGACTTCCTTCCCAGAGTCACTGTAGTCCTCACCTATGTGAATGCAAGTGGCACCAAAGGTAGATGCCCAGAAAAAAAAAAGATGCCCTGACGCTGAGGACCCAGAGGGCCCCGAGAGAGAGAGAGAGAGAGATCAGTGCTGATGGCTCAAAGGATGAGGACTCTGACACTGGGAATGGTGCCAAGTGAATTGGGGCCAGGGGCAGTACAAACGGCACAGAGGCTAGTAGTCTAACCAAGATTCACTCAATGTCAAAGGTACTGGCATTCAGTGTATTGGATGAATGGAATCTGGAGCCAACTGGTACCAAGCAGACCAGCTCTATGAGGCTAGCTAGTTCTGAAACTGCTGGTTTTGAGACTAACACCGGGGAAACAGCTAAGAGAAATGTAAAGATGGGTCAACTCTTTCTGTCCTGGAAACAGAGGGGGGTGGACTGAAACCCAACTCTATGTGCACCTTCAAAAACACCCTCATCATTAGCTCTCAATCAGTCACTGTAGTGCTGCAGAAGGATATGACAGCTTTTAAAAAGCATCAGAAGATCGCCTGGAGGAAAGAATTTGGGAGGGTCTCCTCTTCTAGGAGTCTACTGAATGTCCTGACTGAAGAGTTACCCAGATGATGATGGTTTCAGGAGCTGGAAGAGAAGACTTGTATGCAAGCATCTGTAGTGGAAGGGACAAGTCATCCACCTGTTTAGAATTTTTCTGATCAGAACATGGTCCTAGCTTCTCCTTTTTTCTTGTCTTACTTGTCCCCAGTGGTAGTTTGAGTACATGGGTGAAGAAGACCCTTTAAGATTAGTTTACTGCAGTGGTCTGCATGGGAACTGGGGCCAAAGCCCTTACAAACACTGCAGTCTGCATCCAGGTGCTCTGGCCCCAGGCATACCATGCATAAATCATAGGTGTCCTGGGGCAGGATTTTATGGTCACACTTAGAACACTTCTTGAAACTTTTCTCCATATCCACAAGTAGGATATCACAGAAGAAAACACATAAGAGTAATCCTATACATATACAACAATAACAATAAAGAGAAATCCCACTTCTTTTTTATTAACTAAGCAACAGAAAACACATCTCAACCCTAATGTTCGTAGGTTCACAGGTGGTTACTAGGCTGTGGGCCCTAGGGCCTTTCCAAGCCTAGCCATGTTATACCCTTGTTACCTTATTCACCAAGCTGTATGGTCTATATTTGCAGAGCGTGTCTATGATCAGCACTGACTGCCCTTATCCAAGAGAGCCATAGGCAACACCACCCAGGGTAAATTTGCAGTCTCCTATCCAGTTGTCTAAGTTATGCTTAAAAAGAGTCATTGAGGAGCTCTGTTTTACATGAATTGGGAGCCTAATCCAGAGGAGTGGCAATCTCTGGGAGATGTTTCTCTCTCTCCAGCATGTCCTGTTAATGCTGCAGGCTAGAGTAAGATCTCTAGAGCGAGTGAATCTTGTCCTATTTGACTTGTGCAATTTCCATTAGGGCAGGGTCAGAGACTGCTCTGTAGGCCAAGCATAAGTCACCTCTCAGCAGCCTATAAGATGCAGAGTACAGTGACGAGGCCTTCAGTCTGTCCATGGAGGTCATGTGGTGAAGGCCCTGAATTTTCCTGGTAAGAAATCTCTGAGGTCTCTCCAACTGCTGCACTTGGTTGAGGTATGTAAAGAAGGGAGCGTTGTACTCTATTAGTGGTCTGATGAGGGATGAGTACAAGGAAGTTTTAACATCCTTAGCTCTGCATGCGATGCCTTACTTATGAGATGTGCAACATAGAAGGCCTTCCTTAGCACTGTGGACACATGGTGATCAAAATTAAGGTTGCCATCAACCTGTGTTCTCAAATCTCTTACCACAGGGATGAGCTAAGAGGTACTGTTAACATAATTTACAGTGACTTCCCCTTTGTCGAAAGGGATAACGCATTTTTTTGCTTTTAGTTTAATTCTGGGGCTTTGGCACCATACAAGCTCTTTTTGTAGTACGCCAGCATCATTGGGGGACTCTATGACTTCACCCAGTTTGCAGTCATCAGAAAACCTGGTAAGCCACAGGCCATCTATTTTCACCTGTACTTCTGAGAAATAGATTCCAAACAGCAGGAGGCCTAGCACAGATCCTTGGGCACACCACTGGTAACTGCTTAGTTGGTAGAGGTGTAATCCCCAATTTTGACTGTATGCGTTCTATCAGTGAGCCAGTTGGCCACCATCTAGTGACGTATGGGTTAATTCCAAGTTGGGTGAGTTTCTCAATGATGCCCGAGTGGGGGAATTTTGTCAAAAGCCTTGGCTAAGTCAAGGTAAGCTGTATGTACTGTTTTGCCTTCATCCAGGGCTTTGGTGATATTCTCAAAGTCACCCACCAGGTTTAGTAAGTATGATCTACCCTTAACAAAGACAAATTGGGTCGGGTCAAGAGTTTTAAGGTCACCTATAACTTTGCTGATGAGGTACATGATGATTCTCTCCATGGCCTTGCAGATAAGGCTGGTTAGGCTTATGGGTCTATAGTTCAAAGGGTCGGTTGATGGACCTTCTTTGTGTAGGAAATTGTTTTCTACTCTGCTGGGACAAAGCCAATACTTAGACTGTGGTTGAAGAGTGTGCCAAGTAGTTCTGCTAGGTCCTGTTTTAAGACCATTTAGTAGGCAGCCTGGGATGTTATCTGGTCCCATACAGGCTGTGTTTTTGGCCATGGAGAGTGTAGTTTAGACCTGCTCTTTGGAGACAGTAGGTAGAGGACTGGTGACAGGTATGCTTTGGGATATGTCTGGTGGGGACAGAGGGGTGAAGTTTGTGCCAAATCTGTCTGCTTGCAGGTTGGCAATGTCCTCAGGGTCAGTAAGAGTGGTATCGCCCACTACTAGTTTGGCACAAAGTTGGGCCTTCCTTTTTAGATTTCTGACATAGCTAAAGAACGCCTTGTGATTATCCTTAGCTAGGGATGCTAGTTTAGCTTCGTAATTGGCTTCAAAGGACTTTACAAGATATCTAATTTGCTTGTTGAAGCTGTGGAAGGTATCCTCCTTCTACTGAATCAACTCCCTCTTGTTCGTAGGCATCAGTTTCTTTTTGTTGTTGTATAACCTATTTATGCTTCATGTCCACCAGGGTGGCTTGTTTTTTTGTGAGGACCTTGTTTTGATCCATTCAGGTACAGCCAAGACACATTTGTACAGATGTTTATGCCTGGCATTTGTGTACACCTCTGTATAACAGTCACTGCTGACAGTGGTAGCACGGGGTTTAAAACTATTTATGTAATCAGTTAGGAGGCTATAGTTTGCTTTGGAGAAAATTTTCATCCTTTTTACTCAAGGGGGTCAGGTATGATCATTACTTCAAACGAGACTGATTTATGATCAGACCTTATCCAGGGAAAGTAACACAGGGGGTACTGCAGAGACTTCCTACATTGGTGAGTATTAAGTCTATGTAATTTCAGCCCTTGCAGGGGTGCAAACTATCTGTTACAGAGCATTTTATATTAAAGTCAAGGAACCTTAAGGCGAGCATGTTTGTGCTCATATACGACTCTCATATGATGGAAGGATCGCTGAAGTCACCCATGACCAAGGTTTTTGGCGGTATAGTGAGTGACTCAAGTAGGTCCAGGTAGGCAAAGTGGTTCTTGTGGTTCATGGCGGAGGACCCATATCTAACAATGACATGGAAGGAGAATTTACTTACAGTTAGTTGCACCTGGAGCAGCTTTAGGGAGCCATACTGTTTGACCAATCTTGAGGTGTATTTATCTTTAATGAAGATGGATACACCTCTGCCTTTGGTTCTTTCCCGCTTGTTTTGAGGTCTGAACATGAGGAAGGCATTGTAGCCTTGCATGACCGGGGTGCTCTCTGCTACCTTGAACCATGTCTCTGTGACTGCACAGACACAGGCAACTTCCAAGATAAGTTCTTCCAGTGAGTGCAGTTTCTGATTTAGACTCCTAGCCTCACACAGCATAACCTTGAGTTTGTCTCTAGTGGATTTTTTTTTTTTTATGTCGGGAATTTTGCTATGAAATTGCCTAAAAAAGGCACAATGGGGGAAGCAATTACCTTTGCCAGTAACTGAAAGCCAAGAGACGACAGGTGAAAATCATCTCTGGCAAAGCAGCGTGGTCTGTCGGCCATATCTTTCCAGGCTGACAGATACTGGAACCCCCTGGATTAACACCAGAAGCTAAGTCAATTGAAGTCAATCATCTTTTGTTTATACTGAAGCATCAACCTGGGTGAAGGTAGAATGTTGCTTAGAGTGAGGGACATACCTGCCTGGGACACACAATCTGAAAGCTCTTTCATGTCTCTTTTCACATAGTCCAGTGAGGTACATCTCAAGTCATTCACTCCAACACAGATTACGACACAGTCATAATGGTACTTGCTATTGATAGACCTAAGTATGTGCTTGATCTGATGGATTCTGTCACCTGAGAAGCAGCTGACTGTGATCTTCTCCTTGTCCAGCCTGGTGAGGGGGACATCTTTGTGTCTCACTATGGAGATGCCTATGACCAAGACATTTGGTTTTGAGGTGTTTTGCTTTATAGGCTTATTGGCTGAGACACTGTTGTGTGTATTATGTGTAGTGGATTCTGTTGGGCTTGCAGTTTGTGCAGGTTTGTGCTTGGCAGGTCTCTGATCTTTAGGTAGGCTTCTAGCGAGTACCTCCATGTATGTGAGCGTATGTGCTGTGAGCTTGTTATGTACAAGAGGTGAAGTGTGTGTGCTGACAACCTGTTTGACATCTGACTTGTTAAGTGAGAGAACTGATTCCAAATTCATAGTATAAATACATTTGTCACAAGTTGTATTTATTTATTTTAGGAGTAACTGGTTGTCAGTACACATGAGGCAACAGCTACATTGCCTCAGGATGCCCAAGTGAATAAGGATGGCTGGAGGAATGGTGGGAAATTGTCCGTTATGGTAGGTATATACTGTAGTAACTAGTATGGAGTGGGCTAGATGGACCAGGTTTTGCTGCAAGACTAATAAAAAGCTGCTATTCTATGGAGGGCTAGGGGTAGAAAACTGCATCAATGCTTCACAATGCACTACCGAGTTATGCGCAGGGTAGCAGTACAATCTCTGAGCAGCTCCAGTAAACTGAGCGCAAACATGATGCTTAAATAAAAGCAAAGTTAAACAATTTTAAACAAAGAAATCAAAGGGAAAGCCCAAGACTGAGCCTTATTCCAGCAATCCCCAACTCAGATGGGTCCTTGGCTGCATACTTCAGCAACAAGGGTGCAGGGGGGCCTTATTAATACAAGTTGGCTGGTTTTAGTGCTCAAATGATACCAAATAGTCTAGATTCATCAACCTGTACCTAGCCTATGCTATAAAATGCAGTAGTACTAGAAATTCAAAGTGCAAAAAATGAAGACACAACAGCAAAAAAAAAAAAGTTTAAATAAAGTAGCAATTCAGCAGAATACTCCCACAAGAGTGTAGAACCTATCTGTAAGTAGGTCCACTGGTGAGACCTAGCTTAGAAACAGTATTACCTTGCAATCATCATGAAATGTACTGTAAACAAAAGTAGAAATGAACCTCCTTGTTAGTAAACCGGCATCCTATCAAAGCAAAAATATCCTGTGCACAGCCTTACAGCATTTTGTCAGAACACTGTACAACTCATACACTAAGACCACTTGCATCATATAAACTATGAGCCCTTTCAAAATGCAGCCAAATCTATGGATAGACCACAAGACCACCACCTAACAACTCCGGCAAAGTATCGATGACTTCTCCTTCCGGTTTTCTATATCTACTGATAATACCAGTTACTTGATAAACTGAAATATCTCTCTGATCAATGACAAAGTTTCTGCAGAAAAGCCACGCTTTGCTGCTAACAATATTGCCTATCCCATGCCAATCTTTTTAATAGCCATAGCAAGGAATGCATTGTTTCAGTTTCCTAGGAATCTGCCATCGCACTATCACTGTATAAAGGTGGCACTTTTATCTGTTCAGCCACAGACATACTGCTGCTTCTCCACCCTCCCCTAGGCAAATTCCTGAATTCTTCTAGGGATGGTTTTCACTCCGGCCATAATGTCACCACTGCTCACTTAAATTTTACTAACTCTGCCTGAAGACAACTAAGTGGCACTTAAGTACTCACTCTCTTGATCTCCCAAAAAAATCTTTCATATTGTTTCACACTCCATTCTCCTATCTCAACAAACTGGTGTTTAGTAAACAGGCCAATGACCGGTTGATAAGCTCTGTCTCAGACAGACAGCAAGCTGTTTGATGGGTAAAAGCACTCACCTATGCTGCAGGCAGTGGTGTGGAATTCCAAAGGGTTCCATTCTTGGCCTCTTATTACACAACAGCCTTGTAAAAATACAGTCCCACTCTGCCCACAACACACAATATGAACACTGGTTATATCAGCAACAACTATAAATTTAGTTAATACACATCTGCAATTATTCTTCCAGAACAGTCAGATGTGGATATCCAACTCAGGCTTTATGTTCAGTAAAACCAAACTGATGCTCAAAAATTCATCTTTAAATCCAAACAATTAGCTGATCTCCATATCTACTCAAAAGACACAATACTATTCAAAGCTATAGATGAGGCCAAACTGCTGGAAGCTAAAGAATATCTTCAACCAACACAACTGAAATAGTAAGGAAAATAAATCAAAAGCTTGGTCTTGTACACAGAATTAAGATCATTTTTCAGTGACATGCATAGCAAGTATCCACTCCTTTCCTCCTTATCAGCCTTCACTACATCACTCCACATTTTATTCTACAGCACTAGTTATTGCTTCCACTTACCTTGCTAAACTGATGCCTCAGGACACTGATGTACAATGTGGGTTACTGGATTACACAGCCAGTAAACAGCTGCATAGACATTAAAAGTTAGGTTATGTGCTGAGGATGACCTTAATGTGTGTCTCAATATCACCAATGCTGTTTTTGTTCTGCTGAAACATGAAAGCTGGCACCACTACCACAATGAAGAAAAGAAAACACTGTCTGTATGATTTGATAAAACAGCCTAACACTGCATTTGGCTTCAATTGCGAGCACACAGTATGGGACAAGCAGTTTGTAACCAAGTGTGTTTATATGACTGACAAGAATATACAAGCATTTGGACTAAGTAATGGTATCAGTCTATGGGAAGCTGTACAATACACTGCATACCAAACTGGGAAAAGAGCGACCATGAAACCAAGCACATCCAAGAGGAGATCACTGCAATGTTTACCACTTAGGTGCCAGCTCTCCCTAAGTCAGTTTAACTCTTCAGTTTCCAGGCTGCAATTAGAGTAATGAGAATGTAAAGAATGGTGAAGCAGCCTCAAAAATGATCCTCAAACAGTAAGTGATGCATAAAAAAAGCTTTACAAACACTTCAGAGAGCACACAGTATCAGAAAACAAGACAATCTGTATCTTTTGAGGGACAATGTCACATAGCACAATTGACAGAATAAAGAATGCAATATGACAGACATCAATAAATATAACTTTCCTTCCATTTCAAAAAATGGATAGTGCTGACCATGCGCAAATGCCTTTTTCAAGAGTAATGTCACTAGTCTCAAAATGACTTGCATACAATCAGGCAGCATGAATTTGCAAACTGAGACATTAAAACCCATAACTAAAGTACGAATTTCATCAGCTGATTACATTAACACACTGTAATACTATGCCAGCCTATAGAGATGCCAATAAAATACTCAGATCAAGTATGGTTCAGTCTGTTGTTACAGTCAAACAAAATGTGGATTACTAAATATCTGTCTCGAACTTTGGCTTGGCACTGACCAAAGCTACAATGAAAATAAGTTAAAGGCACAGAAAGAAATTCCTGGAGTCTGACTATTCTTTTGTAATGTAAGTATTAAGACAATTAAAAGATGATTACAGCTGGACACATTTAATGAAGTAAAACAGGCTGCTAACAAATAAAGTTTATCATTTATATTTTATTGTTCACGAGATGGCTACAACACCAGACGGAACAGAGTGCGCTTTATTTTTGAATGTCTGCGCATTTTTTTAATGGTTGCAGCTGTGCTGATTTAAAACAGCCAGCCCTCTCACCTAAATGCAGTCCTTTTATCTGTCTTACCCCAAACAACAAACCCCCCCCAAGGCCATGCCCCTTCAGAAGGAATATGGTCCATGGTCTGTATTAGGCCGAACTGGATCAAATGACCTCAGTATAAAGTTTGTTTCTTGTAAGAGGGTGGTTAGGTGATGGAGGGCAATAGCTGGAAGGGGGCATGAGAAAATCCCTAATTTTGGGTCCCTAGAATTTTGCTCCTCAGGTAGACTCTCCAAATTGGCACATGCAATACTTTCTGCCAACACTCTGTTGATTAGATCAAAGACTCATGTCTTCCCTCTTTTGTTTTTGGTTAAAAAATTAAAAGACCTTCCCTGGGCATGTCTTCTGTAGTCTTTTTTCATATGTATTTCTTGAAACACATTTCATCCATCACCGAGCAAGTAAACAACTCTTCATGTCTCTGCTTACATATGTAGGAAACCAGCTTTCCCACAATGGTATGTGCTGTGCTGCAGCCATCTTTGTGCTGTGCCAGATTGCTCTTTTTTATCTTTTTTTATTTTTTACTGACAATCTCTCCTTTCCCTTCCCCTCCCCCATGCTCACACAAGTCAAAACTGCGGCTTTGCCAAATTAATCATCTGGCACTGTGAGCAGGGGCAGGCAGAATTTTTTTGTCTGTATCAGCCATGAGAGAGAATCCTATAGGAGTTCCCCTTCTGTTTTCATTGTGCATGGCAATTTTAATTTCAGAGTCCTGAAAGAGGAAGAAAAAACAAAGACAGTGAATCAAAAGTGCACACGGATAAATTCTAAAACTTAACATTTTCACAGCATTATTAACTAAAGCAAGCCGTAGTTTTAGCACTAAGTAAGGAACAATAAAATAGAAACATATTCTGGAGTTAAGTACTGAATAATTTGTATTAATAATCCAGGACATCGGTAAAAACAATCATGATGCAAAACTGAAGAGGATAATTAGGTTACAAAAAAATGCCACACGTTGCAGATTTCATTGTTAATCTACCATGTTAAGTATTACAAGATTCCATGCAGTCATTTTGGGGGGAATGATGCAGTGATCAATGCAAAATTTGCACACTGCTGTATCTGTGTCATTCTGGCACACATTCACTCTTCTTCACCACTGAGTAACTGATGCTGCCCTCCCAGGAAAAACTTAACATATTCTGAAGGTGTATGTTATAACTACATATGAACTTCACCATTTCTAGGCAGCAACACCTTCATCCAGACTGACGGCCTTTGCTGACACACTTAACCTTTCCCAGATGTTCAACTTGCTTCATAATGTGAGAATTATCAAAAAGGGGTTTAAACCTGCTAGATTCATAGGGAAGTGCCAATGGTTTTCATACTGGGAAATTGCTGATGCACGTAAACCGATATGCCCTCATAGAATCAGGCGATTTACAAATGGGTTTATTCTTCCACTCACATTTGACATTTTTTTTTCTTCTCAAAAGCTTCCATACTCATTAGCATGTGTCCTCTTATGTTGGCACATGCTATGACATCACACACTATGCTAGGACAGTGTGATGACCTGCTAAAGCCATCAGTTTGCCCAAACTAAAGAAAAAAAAATACACCTATGGTGCTTCTAACAATAGTTAACTACGTGCTTGACTGATGTACAAAGAACTTGAAAACAGTCTCTCAATGGATGGGTTGTGCAAGTATAGTGGGGGTGGAATGGTAATATGTGAACCACAGAGGGCAGCCGCTTTCACCGATTAACTGATTTGCTAACAATGTACCGGTTATATCTAACAAGACAACTCTGACAGGTTTACAGGCTAAGAGAAAGAACAAGACAGTCTCTATATGTAAATTTTTTTCCCCTAATTCTCTAGAGATAGCTGATAAAGGAGGAAGTTCTTTTCTACCTCTGGTAACTACCAAATGCTGAAGGTATAAAGAACTGTTGCTGAAGCTGTACTTCCCAAATAAGGGAAAATAAGCTTCGGCAAACAATTTCACACAAGAGATCAGAAAACAATTCAGATATCTCGAAGATCAATGTACATCCCTCTGGAAACCATGTCATGGGTTTCAAGTGCTCAACTACCCAACACTGGGGCTGACTGTTCACATGTCTGTATCATAGACTATAGCATTTTCATTAAGTAATAAGGAAATGATTCTGAACTGGATGAAACAGGAACAAAAGGAGTTGTTGGTTCTTTACCGGTACTTGAATCAAGAGAGATGCAATACCAGCTGCCTGCAAAATGGTTCAGAGGTGGCAGACGAATTTACCTACTCCGAAAAAACTGTCATCACACATTTTATGCAAGAATAATTTTCAGGACAAATGCAACCTGGCCTTACACTAACCACCTCTCCCCCTTACTTTGTGCTGAAGCAGTGACCAGACAGCAGAGCAAAAGAGCCAAAGAATGTACACTGATTAGGAGAGGACAACTGTATGCCAAAAACAAAAGGAAGAGAAATTTCTCCCAGAATCTCAGGCACAAGCTCCTTGGGTCACTAGATTTTGTACATGCAGTGAACTTGACATCTGCTGCATTCTTTACATATTTATTTATGAACAGGACTCCATTTTTCTTGCCATACTTTCTGCAAAAAAAAAGCCTGAACATGTCTACCTCTTCAGCTACAGTATTTTTATTAACTGTTGTGCAATGTCCAAAATCATCAGCTTTATGACTCTCTCCTAAAGAGAAAAAAAAAGTTCCATCTGTGACGTCTACTTTCATTCTTCCTCAACAGCTGGATTCGGACCAGATTCTTGAATCTGACTCTGCTGCCTCTTCCAGACTGTAGAATACCTGAACTCTTGAGTTTCTCCCCTTACCCACAATGCTCTATCAACATAACATACCTAAGAATTAGTTTGCTGCCCAAAGATTTATAGAGCAGTGGGAATTGAGAAAAGAATGGAAGCTATAGTGCAAAGGAACAGAGGTTCCTCCAAGCTCTTCAAATCTATCCAGGAGTAAAACAAGGAGGGGATTAGGTGGGTAGGAAGTTGAGGAAGAATGAAAATGGACAACACAGATGGAATCGTATGTTGAACAAATTAACTATCTGATTTTGTCATTTTCATTCATTCCTCAACAGCTGGGACAGAGTCACCAGCCACCTAAATCCTTGAAGGACTCTAAGGAAGGATATTCTGGAGAACAGCTGAGTCAAAGGCTGCTCTTCACCTAGAGACCAGATCCAACTGTAATGAGCGATAAACGTATGAGGATTAGCTCACATTGCAGCTGCATAAATATCATCCAATGCAGTTCTAGATAAAAAGGCTGATGAGGTCATCACAAACCTTGTGAAATGGGCTCTTGGAGGCTTTGGTAAAGGCAAACCCACTTTCTCATAAACAAAGATCATACTATCAATTAACCATTTGCCCAAAGTCACTTTAGATACGGGTTTGCCTAATTTTGAATGAGAAAAGGAAACTCAAAATTGTTCAGATGTTCTCAAATCTTTGGTTCTGTGAAATTAGAAATGTATAGAAATGTAACAGTCTGTGGACATCCAAAAGATGCATTTTCTTTGTTTGAAAAGTTAGGAAAGCAGACTGGAAGACTGAAGACCTGATTAATATTCGATTCAGACACCACCTTTGGTAAAAAGGAAGGACTGGTCTGTAATGAAACCCCATCATTGTGAAAATTTAAATAAAGAAGTTTAGAAGACCATGCTTGACTTTCAAACACTCTCCTGGCAGAAGTGATAGCAACTAGGAAAACAGTTTTCCAGGTCAAAATCTTCAGATCAAATTTAGCTGATGGTTCAAAGGGGTTGAGTCAAGGTCTGAAGAACAATATTTAAATCCCAAGGAGTAGGATCCTTTAAAGGAGGTCTAAATAGGTTGGTTCCTCTGAGGAAGGTTTTACAAAGCTTGGAGGAAGCTAAAGTAGAATTATCTACTCCTACATGAAAGTTGGAAATGGCTGCTAACTGTACTCTGATAGCCAAGAGACAGCACCCTCACTGAAAATTGTAGATAAAAAGTCAGGAACCTTGAAATCGATGCCGAAAAATGGACTAAAATCTTTCTATGTGCACAGAAAACAAATCTTTTTCATTTATTTTTGTAAACCTTTCTAGTGGAAGCTTTACTGGAAGATAACAGAATATGACTGACTGGTGAGGAGAGCCTGGGCTCTTTAGCAAACAACGAAAGCAGAGAAACCACGTGGTCAACTTGAGGCTTGAAAATATCCAGATGAGTCCTGTCTGTCTGATGACACAACAGGTCTGGAGTTGGATCCAGAATCCAGGGCAGATGTAGAAGATGAGGCCAAAGGAAGGGAAACCAGATCAAACCAGGCCAGTAAGTGGCAATGAGGATAACTGTGCTCTTCAATCAAGATGCTTTCTGGAGATATTTGGAATGGGGGTAACGGAGTAAAGCATAAAGGAGACCAGGGGGGCCAAGAGTGAAGTAGAGCATCCCTTGGTGACTCCCCCAGTGGGGGGGATCAGGCCAAAAGAACCTGCTGCACTTGTTGACGAAAGATGTGAAACGGTCACAGCATGGTTGGCCCTATCAAAAGAAAATCTCCGCTATGTTGATATTGAGACCACTTGTGAGCCATCAGAATGAACCTGCTTAAACTTGTCTGCAATCACGTTGGGCTTCCCCAGGATATGCTTTGCTATCAGAAAGCGACTGGAGGAGATCGTGCATTGCCATACTCTCATAGCTTCTCAACAAAGAGGGCAAGACCTGGTTCCCCCTTGTTTGTTGATGTACCAGACCACTGACACATATTGTCCATCTGAATCGTGATAGTCCCAGTTGGGAGTGTGTCTTGAAAGGCCAGCAACCCTAGAACAGGTCTCATTTCTAGGACACTAATACACATGTTGGACTCTTCGGGAGGATCATGTGCCTTGGACTGTCCTTCCTACGGAATGCCCCACCCCCACCTTACCTGACAGGCGGCTGTGGTTACTGTGGCCTTGGGTTGGGGGGGGGGGAGAAGAAAGGGACGGATTTCTTGTATTTGACTGGAGTGAATCCACCAGAGAAGATAATTCTTGCAAGCTAGAGTTATTTTGACCAATCTGGATAATGGGCGTTGGAGAACAGACCACTGAGTTGCAAGTATCCACTTGAGGATTCTCATATACAATTTGGCCAGTGGTACAAGACTGATTATCGCTGACATGGATCCCAAGGCTTTGAGCAACAGATGCGATGGAAGAGAAGCCTTGTGAATAATCTTTTGACTGGGAATTGAATGGTTTGAATCAGACACAGAGGGAGATGAGCTATTTGACTGGCTGTATTGAAATGAGCACTGATGAAGTCCAAAGTTTAAGTCGGACTAAGTTGAGATCTGTTGTAACTGACATATATCCCCAGTTGAGAACACAGCTGGAGTAAGTAGTCCCTTGTTTGAATTAGCTGATGTCTGGTTGAAGCAATCAGGAGCCAGTCGTCCAGGTATGGAAACACTTGGAATCCCAGCAGTCTCAGGTGAGCTGCTAGGACTGCCATGCACTTGGTGAACAGCCCAGGGGCTGTGGTGACACCAAATGGTAGTGCTCTGAACTGGTAATGACAGACTCCCAGCCAGAAGTGTAGATATCTTCTGGATCATCTGTTTATTTTGATGCGATAGTACGCACCCTGAAGATCTACTAAGCACATCCAGTCATCCTTGTGCAGAAACAGCAGAATGGACTGAACGGAGACCATCCAGAACTTTGTGCACTGAGCAGATTGACTAAATTTGTTGAAATCCAAAATTGGTCTCAATTTCCATCTGTTTTGGCACTAAAAAGATTCCTAAATAAGTTGCAGACTCTCACTGGTCTAGGTAGACTTCTTGGATGACTTTTTTTCTAGCAGCTTTTGTACTACTAGTGCTGTTACTTCCCTCTGACCAGGTGAAACATTGGGAATTTTCTTTGAAACTGATGGAGGGGATGGGAAAATATGATATGATATACCTCTGGATATTATCCTCTACGTCAATGAATCTTTTGTAATATTTAGCCAGGCTCTCTGGTGCATGGATAGACGACCCCCGATGGCCTCCTGAGGAGCACTGACAGGATCGGTCTGAGAAGGAATCTCCAGTTCCCTGATTATGTGGACCACCTCTGCCACAGGGGCGGCATCTTCCTTGTGAGTTCCCCCCTCTGCCTTTGGAGGAACTCTCTCCCCATGTATCTTCAAAGGGACCCTGGGATTTCTTGAAACACATTCTTCTACCACCTCATTAGTTTCTAGAAAAATATGTTGAGGAGTAGAAAAATGTACACCCATAGCAAACAGGGTTTTCCATTCCTGTTCACACCTAGAGTATGTCCTTCACTTTGGGGCTAAACAAGAAGGTTCCGTCAAAGGGTGCATTGACAAAAGAAGATTTGAAGGGTTGCACAAAATCACACAAGCACATTCAGACATATCTTTTAATGGAAATGCCTGTACCTGCTGCCCTTGAGATACTTTCAGCAGCAAGAAATATTAGCCTCATGGACGAACTGGAAATAGACCGAGGACGGGGGGCAACTGTGAGGAAATGGTATCCCCTTCCTCAGAAGATATGGACAGAGAGAGAGAGATTTGGGAAGCTCCTTGATCAAATCTCTTTGAAGTCTAATAAAGTGTATCAAATAATTTAGCAATCCAACAGCAAAAGTCACTGAAGCATAGACACACTTCTAAAATTTGTCCAGGTCCCCAGACTCCCTGTCAGGGGGACGGACTGAGGAACTGTGTTTCATTAGTTCCTTTTTCGTGGCTGCCACAACAACCATGGCATCAAGGGGTACTCCTTTACTCCAGTCTTTGGGTGGCGCATGGATCTTGTCAGGTATCTTAAATACTGGCTCAACTGTGTCTGGTTCCTTCCACAACCACAGAGAGACTAAATCTATAAGCTCATCAGTAGGCAGAGTCACCCAGGAGGTACACAGGTCACACCCAAAATCCTCCAAATACATTGATTCCTCTTGGGAAGGATTATCGGGGGACAAATCACTCCTTGGTTTGAGGAGCTCTGAGATATTTCCAAAGGTGACATCATCAGATGGTGATCTGGGGGACCCTTTCCCCTCATCAAAATCAGTGTCTTCAGTTACAGATTCTTGGGAGAAGTCTAAATGCCTCCTTTTGCACCTTGTCTTTCGAGGAATCCCTCAGTGAGATGCTCCACGGAGGTATCAAAAGAGTCTGGTTGCTGGTTCTGTGTGGCTGTCCCTGTGGAATGGATGAAAGAGACTCTGGATGCAAATTCAATGAGACAGGGAAGTCTGATCCAAAGAAGACAGGGTTGTCTGAACTCCAGGTATAGAGAAAACTCTCTCCACTACCTCAAAAGCAGAGCACCTAGGGGAAGGAGAAATAGACAGATCCGAGAAAGAAGCTCCCTAATTGTTAGCTCCTGCTCCCTCAAGGAGGAAGCTGGAACCAATCTATATAACACCGATGCTCCAAGGGGAAGAAACAGCTGACAATTTCAGAGACAACCCCTTGGCTTTCAGATCTGACAGCTCCAAAATGGAAGGACAGATCAAAGGAGGAGAGACAATAGGTGGTATGGTTCTAAATGGCCTCTCTGGACCAGATGGGTTTGGAGCAGAGAGGACTCCCATCTGAATTTATGTCCTAAGAAATTTCCTCATATTCCTATCCATATTTGCTTCGGATAGGTTCCTGGAAGACCAAACAGAGGAAGAGACTCAAATGTTATCTAGGGCACTGCTCTAGAAATGGCGAGGGGAGTCTGGCTGCTATGAGCTCTGAGATCAGAGTTGAAAAAATGATTTGAGGGATCTTTCAGATCTTAACTTCTAATCCAATACAGATGGATCAGATTTTTTGAAAGTTTAGCTGGTGGCTCTGTTGCTGGAGCTGAAGATGACATAAAAGCAGACAGGCAATTGTGATTTGCAGATCTTCTGCAAGAATCGTTGGTACTGGAATCGTTCTTATCTTGTTTCCTGGAGGTCTGAGCCCCAACAGCCATTGAGGACTGTTTAGAGGGAATCAGATCCCTAAGAATCAACTTGTTTTTCCTGTCTGTTAGTGCACAGGAGTTAAAACCCTTGCATATGTCAAAATCAACATCTAGGTGTTTAGGGCCTAAACAATATATACACTGAATGTGGGCATCTGAATTAGGGATTTTATGCCAGCATGCCACACATTTCTTGAAGCTGGACAGCTTGTCTGACATGACCAATTTAAACCAAGTAAAAGGAAAGAGCAATAGGCAAAAGCAATAATCCCTCCAGCTGATCCAGACATGGCCCCAGCTGAAACTGCCTCACTTTTAACTCATTCTTTAAAAACAGTACAGTCAAGCTCACTGCCAACTTCCCACTAATCAACCCACTGCCCCCAGACCCATCTGGTACAACAAGACCAAACTTCTCTCTTGTACCCAACACCTACCTCTACCATAAAGAAACTCCTGCTTAAATGTAAACCTGGATCAAACGCTCCAGATAACTTACCACCAGAATTCCTCCAAAGATCAGCAGATGCTGTAGCCTATCCCATTAGTATACTACTAAGCAGATTCATTCAAGAGTCCTTCATTCCCATCATCTGGAAAAAGGCGTTTATTCTCCCTCTCCACAAAGGTGGAAATAGTAATGATATATCTAACTTCCATCCAACTGCCATCCTCTCTCCCATCTCAAAAATTTTGGAAAAATGCATCCATAACCAACTAGTTAATTACCTACTATGCCACAACCTCCTCAAACCAACACAACATAGGTTTAGGCCTAGTCATAGTACCACCCCACTGCTCTTATACCTTTCTTGCACACAGTCAACCATACTTGACACTCAGGATACCTTGCCTTCTCACTATTAATTGACCTTTCAAGGCATTTGATACAGTCTCCCAACCAAACTCTCCAATTCAGGCATATCTCTCCCTACCCTAGCCTGGTTTTCCAACTACCTTACAGATGGACAGCAAACAACCAGATGGTACCAATCCCTCTCTCCTTTTCTCAACGTCAACACTGGAGTCCCACAAGGGTCCATACTAGGTCCACTGATATTCAGCATTTTCATTAATGATTTCCATACCAAAATACCCCATGCTAATGTCTTCCAATATGCTGATGACTCCACCATCATCTGCATGGTCAACTCTACTTCAGAACTACTTACACTCGCCCAAAATGCCATCGCCTCCACTAAAACATGGATGTATAATAACTGTTTAGCCCTAAATGCTAATAAAACCAAGCTTATGTTGGTCACCCCCAAAAACAACATCCCTAACCAAAAATGAATTTACCATCATCTCCCTCAACAACACTTGCCTCAAAGTAGTCCCGTATACCAAACTTCTAGCGGTCATCAGACGAATATCTAACTTTCGACCAGCATATTAACACAATCATCAAAAAACAAAACATCATAAATTAGGCATCCTGTACAGGCACAAACACTTCCGCACCTATGCAGCAAGACTATCCCTTGCCTTTTCCTTTTTGCTTCCATCCTTGCTCTATGGTGCACCTCTCCTTACTAATACACAATCCTCTCTTAAATCCAAACTGGACTCGTGCTACAATAAAATCGCAAAATTTGTAACCAGTGCTAAATACTCCTCTCACCACTGCGTATCACTCCAACATCTAAACTGGCTAGAACTTCCCCAACATCTAACATGCCTGCAACTAACCACAGCTCATAAGCGAATCTATAAGCCTTTTAGCTGTCCTGCCCTCTTCTCTCTGTTCACCATGTATAAAACAAACAGACCTCTGTGATCAGTCAGATGCTCCTTAATGTAGCAAAACCTATGCTTTCCACCAGTCAGATGCGTTCCCATATTGATATAGAAAAACTATGGAATGCTCTCCCTTCTTCAATTAGGTCTACTAGCAACTCTCAATGTTTTAAGACTTTGTTGAAACCCACCTATTCTCCCATTGGCTATGTACATGTACCAGCAGTGACTACATAGCAGTAGTTTTAAGGCTATACCTTACTTTCAGAATCTTTAATCTGCTGCTCTACATACCTCCCAACCGTCCCGAATAATTCAGTTTTTACCGAGTTTTGGAGTCCAAATACTGGGGTGCCACAATTGCCGAGTGGCACCCCTCTAGACTTTTACCAGCTTTAGTTTTCATTTTATTTTTCAATTTTCCCCCGTTTCTTATCTTGAGCTGACGTCATCACTTGCGCGATGACGTCAGCTCCGTCAGGGCTTTCAGCCTGTCGGAATTGAGCTCAAGGGTTCATTTCCGGCTTTCCCTGTGATCTGTGAGCGATTTATTCAAACGAGCGCTGAGCGCTGCCGGTTTGTCGTAATGTTTTTTAGAAACAGTTTCTTCAGCCCTTTTCTCAAACAAGCGCGCTTTGTGCTGGTTTCTTCATAATTCAAAGTGCCATGCCTGGGTTTGGTGTTCAGAAACATTTTGGAAGGAATGGATTTTGCAGGTAGGAAAGGATTATTTCTGGCAGAAGTGTGTGTGCGCGCGCGCGTATGTGTGTGTGTATTTAAAGGGAGAGAGATTACAGATATAGTGTTATCTGGGTTGGGCAGATAGAGCCAGAGAGGTTCCATGGAAAAGAAGGTCTAGAAAAAAAAAATTACAATGCATGCAAAGAAAAATATGGTTTCTAATATTACAACATATCCATGCATGATGCACATAGGTTAAGATAAAAGCAACACAATAAAACCCAAAATACTTTAGTAATATATGTTCAGTGATGATGAACTGCTTTATTATAACGATTAAACTACACAAACTGAAGTAAATTTCAAGGCAAAGTGTTACCATGATACGTTGATATGTGCCGGCATAACTAAATTTAACTTTAGATTCAATGATTTTTGTCAGCACTAAGGGTATGCCAAATTAAAGGCGTTAAGTAATTGGGGAGCACAAAGTGATAGACAAAAGTTAACAAGGCAAACGAGTCTGTGGCAGGAGTGTTAACTGGGTTTTGAGTGACTAATGTCTCATTATAATACATCTGTTTTGTAAAATATTATAGTCCTAGGGGGTCTGCTAACAGTGTAGAATAGGTATGGGTAAGGAAAGGCAGTAAAGCAAAAACTGATTTAATTGTGAATGGATGTAGAGAGATTGAGTGTAAAGGGATGTGAGAAGTATAGAGAGATAAAAATTAACTATAGTACGTAAATTTATAAGTTACATTTTCAATAGATTGCCTCTATCACAATGATTATTTATGAGTAAAGGGATAACTGTGGCTGTGTGGAACTAGAATATACAAAAGCTGCCACTATAGTCACATATGTTTATCCATCTTCCTAGTAGAGCCCTGTCCAGCCAGCCATTGTTTCCAAGGATGCAATTAGTTGGCCAGATCATTAGCTAAATGAACAGGTTCTAAATCCTATGTAGCAAATATCTAGGAATCTTTAAAAAGTTGAAGAAAAAAGCACTGACAGCAAACTTAATAAATCATACATGGCCAGCACAGGCACCAAACTAAATGATATCCATTAAGTTTCGGAGCTTTGCCCAGGTTTTTTGTGCTAAGAGGTTGAGAGCTGTTCTGAGAAATGAATTCACTAAATGATAGCCCTTAGGTTTCAGTCTTCCTATTTTTCAGGAAGCTGCTGATTTAGCATAGTGGTGTGTTGCTCTGACTGTAGTGCATAGTGTTCTGGGTTCAAGACTTGCCAGTGAAATGCATGGTGGTAACATAACATTTTATTCTTGCAATTTTGCAAAATTATACAAGCAATGTTTAAAATATGTCCCTGGTTTTTGACCTTTTGCCCCCCCCCCCCAAAAAAATGAAATTGAAAATAAGTGCGAGAAGCTGTGCAAGACACTTACGGCTTACACTACTGTCGTGCTATTTACAGTGTGGGTGTGGAAGTAAACTTTTATGATGGAAATGTTCTGAATTTAGCAGTGTTGTCATTATTGGTTCATGCATTTTGTTTCATTGACTACAGTACAGCCTACTGGAAAAATGTTCAAACAATAAATTTAAAATGTGCTCTAAAAAGTGTGTTGCATTATACAAGTTCACAAGGTCAAGGAATATAATTTACTAAAGTCAGGAAGGTGTACTGCCAATCTATTTATAGTGTGGGTGTGGAAGTAGACTTTTTTGATGGAAATATTCTGAATTGGGCAGTTTTGTCATTATTGGTTCATGCATTTTGTTTCATTGCCTACAGTACATTCTACTGGAAAAATGTTCAAACAATAAATTTAAAATGCGCTCTAACAAATGTGTTGTATTATACAAGTTCACAAGGTCAAGGAATATAATTTAAAGTTAGGAAGGTGTATCAAAGAAAAGACCACATGTATATTTCTTGTTCTGTGTGCAAGGGGCCAATGATTTGAAAACAGCCCAAAGGTAATCTTTATCCACCACTGGCCAGATGCATTTTCTTTGGATGTGGTGTGGGTTTCAATGCTGTTTCAATGAATGCGAGTTTCAAGGGCAGAAATGTTTTAATGGCCAGGTGTGTTTTCATTGTGAGACAGTATTGATTTGTTTACCAAATGTCTATTACTGTTTGTGCATTGTTGTGCTGTAAAATGTAAAAATAAAATCCAAATCATTGTAGAAGTAAAGCAGTATGCACGCATTAGTGTTTATTTTATTTATTTATTTTATTTTACATTTGTTAACTGGGGGTGTCTGACTGAGCCGAAAAGGCCCTTTTTCAGCAGAGGCCTATGGAGAAAAGCTCCACAAAGAAAAATTACAGACACGTTTAGTTTTTAGACATGATCAGTATACACACAAATTACAGGAGACGTGTTTTTACAGTGGTATGCGGCACATAAATAGTTACAGTGGAGAGAACTAAACAAAAAAATATTAATTTTAAAAATAAAGGTAATTAATAGATTTGTGGTGTACAGCTGAAATTTGGAACATAGGTAGAATACATACATAGTACACAGGTACAGTACATACATTGCAGATTAGCCAGTGTTTGTGAGTAAGATTGAAAACTATTATCAAGTGCTCTAGATTTTGTATGTATATGTTATCCGCTTTCACTAGCCTGGGGAGCAATCATAGCACTGCCAACTTTCCTTGAGATGTTTCCTGATGAGGTCTTTAAAGGAGGCTTTGGATGATGTGTTTAGAATGCTTGTAGGGACAGAGTACCATTTTTTTAGCCACTGAACTACTATATAGTGCATCTCCAAAGCTATTGTAGCTGTTGGTGACTTCTAGTAGTAGTTTACTTGATGATCTAAGAGGCCTTTTGGCTGAGTGATGTTGTACTAGGTTTTTGAGGGCAGGACACTTACTGGGGAGGTAATAGATAGAATGACAGAGGCGGAGCTGACTGCAGGTTAGGAGGTTGGGCAGTTCAAGCCAGTGGAGCTGTCTCAAAGCAGTACAGTGGTGAGTTCTATATGAGCAATTTGCAGCAAAGTGGGCAATTCTGTTATAGCAGGCTTCCATTTTGCTTAGTTCAGTTTTGTTGAGATTAGTCAGAATGGGAGATGCATAGAGTAGGGTGGATAGAAGTCGGGAGCAAGCAATGGCTGATCTTGTGTTGTTGGTAAGAAATGGTTTGATACGGTAGAGCGACCCCAGTTTGGCATGTACTTTTTTAATAGTTGAGATGACTATCAAATTTTAGGTGGGAGTCTATGGTTATTCCCAATAGCTTAGCCTGTGCCACTGGAGCAATTGGAGTAGCATTAGTGGAGTAGTTAGTAAATTGACTGTTAGTGTTTTGTTAGAACTGGTTATAATCATAAGCTGAGTTTTCTTTGGATTGAGGATAAGTTGGGCTTTGGTAAGGTAGTTTTCAACATCGGAGAATGCTAGTTGAGTTGTTTGCAGGAGGATGGGAATGTTTTTTGCAGCACATATTAAGGTAGTGTCATCTGCATACTGAATTATAGATGCATGCTGTGTGGAGGTATGGAGGTCATTTGTGAAGACTGTGAATAGTAGTGGTCCTAAGACAGAACCCTGTGGGACTTCTATAGTTATGGGCAGCTGAGGAGAGAGAGAATTTTCCCATTTCACAGCTTGGTACCAGTCACTTAAGTAGCTTTGGAACCAAGTAAGAGTGGAATTTGATAGATGATATTGGTTTAGTTTGTTTAGCAGGATTTGGTGTGAGACTGTGTCAAATGCATTGGACATATCCAAAAAAAGAGCTGACTCTTGTAGGCCTTAATTTCTGAGACAGTTTACTGTGTCTGTGAAGCAGAGGAGGGCTGTAGTGGTACTATGGGCAGGTCTGAAACCATGCTGAGTAGGTGACAGGATGTTGCTGTCTAGGAGATAGTTTAGCATCTGGGTATGGATGCATTTTTCTAGGATTTTGGCCTATTATTATGGTAAATGGGGTGAAATAGACAGGTAATGGGACATTGGAATGGCTGCAGGGGGACTCTAGTGCCATATTTTAGTTGTCTGTTCTTCAGTTTGCGTTTAAAAGTTGGTGTCCCACAATTCCATCTGAGTTGGTGGGGTTACATAATTATGTATGCAAATTAGATGTTAATCAGCGTGCAGATTTGTACCTATTTTTCATGGGCCTTGTCCAGGTTTTTGATGTTTCCAGGTTGAGAGGTATGCTGCTCTATATCTTTCCCACTCAGCTGCAAAACTTCAATACTGTTTTGTTCACACATTCATTATCCCATGTCATCAACTGTATTCTTGTTTGGCTTGCATACTTAATACTAGTTATACAGATGTTAGATTTCATCTATTTTATTATATTACCTATTATGTAATGTGTTCTGTAACATTACTGCTTGATTTCTATATTTTGATTCTGTAGCTTTATCATATTTGTTTTTGGAGCTCTTCTCTCTGGGCCTTTACTGAAAATGAGCTCGCTCTGGCCCAGTAGACCTCCTGATAAACAAATGCAAATAAATAAATACATACATAATAAATAAAATAAATTAAAAGGAAGAAAAATATATTTTTTTTATGGAAAAGGGGGAGGAAAAATAGGAAAAGGTTACCAATGACGGTAAGCAGAGTACAATAAGCAAAGAGAAAGTACAACCAGCTATGGTATGAAGGGAACTCAAAGAGTTCGAAAAAAGGAAGACCAATGTTTGTAACAAAGGACTAAACATAAATAAAGGGTAATGAGGAAAAAAAAAGGTAGTTAAATAACGTTAAACTTATTAACAGGCGAAAGCTAGCTGAAAGGTTACCTCAAAGCTTGAGAGCTCACAATCTTAGTCTGTTTGCAATGGTGGCAAACGAGACCTGAGGTATGTTAGGTTGGTGGGGCATTGTGGGTAAAAGGAGGATCTCGAGAGTTTAAGTATTCTACGACCTGGCAGATGAATCGGATCCAAGGATCAGATCCAAACCCAACTGTTGTGGAATGAATGAAAACATCATCAGATTAAATATTTTAGAAGGAAAAATGTGAGTGAAATCTGATGCCCACAATAACAATCAGTAACAATATTTGAAGGAGAAATTGTTAATGAAAATCTAAGTAATACGAAATCTAAAATTCGAAATATTCAAGGGAAAAAAAAATATATATATATATATTTTTTTTTGCTAAGGCCATAGATCAACAGGCCTAGAACTAAATAAACAACAAGCAAAGGACAGTAGGCAGCAAAAATTAACTAAGTCAGAGGTACACATGCTGCTCAAAGCTGCATGTCTGGGTATTATTGCTGAAAAGGATCAGGCCAGGGAACTGATGCCGGCATTGGCTAACTTTCAATTTTGCAACTTCATCCTGCTTAAGCATATATAAAATTACACTTATTTTTGCAGCACTGACATCTTATGACAGAAGCATCATTAGCTTTTCAGCTGTGTGCACACAAACACATACACTCTCAATACAGAAATAGAACAGTTTTGTAACTAAGCTTACCATAACAGTACATGATCAAATAGAGTTGTTCAGTGGTCAGGGCACACGAAACGTGCCCTTAAGCCTTGGAAGCTGGCCGGTTGTCATATCATAGGCAGGATATAACTGATACAGTTTAGGTTACTTTAACAGAGATATAATAATGAACATCATGGCTTTTGTGAGGCCCCAAGTGTATATCAACTGCATCTTTAAGTCCCTCTACATGCTAGCAGTCTAAGGACTGTGTCTACTGGTTACAGCATGGTGCCATCACAAGCTTGTTCAAATAATTTAGGGTCTTAAGCAGCCCTGCTACCTTGGATGCAGGCACCTTCTTTATGATTTACAGTTACAATTACACATGCGTAAATAGGATTTGCTCTGTCAGGATATAATTCCCATCTCATACCTGTGAGAAAGGATAAAAGGCAAAATTCTCATTAATTCTTTAATTCTACAGGAAGATATCCAATCCCTGGAGGATGTTAGTCAATTTAGGGTGGGTGATAGCACAGATGAATGCCACATCCTTGAAACTTAGATCATGTCTGGAAATGGTATTAAACTGACCAGCTGCCTTGTCCAGTTAAATTTAGAAAATTTCATTCCAAAGAGGAAAAAAGAATGGCTCCTACACATATTTTATATTCTATAAAGGTACTTGTGTGTAGATAATAAATATGAAGTTGTTGTACAAAACTGATCTATGTGAAGGCATTATGCAGTGGGTAACTCTTGAGATTTCTTCTTTTAGGATCTCCAGTTCACACCACCTATGGAAATCAAGGTCCAGTATTAAGAGCTGTGTTTGCCTACTGCCAGTGCAAGTCATGTGCCTGGCAAAGGACAGCATATTCAGCTCATGCTATCTCCAGTCTGAGCTCCATGTAGTGAATGTGAACACCTAAATGACAAAAACAATGTGAAATTATATACCTGCCAACTTACAGTAAAATTCTATCAGTAAAGCAGAATGGAGAGGACACTGGCATAAGGCAGGAGGGAAATAAGCACCTGTTGCACAGGGTCTTCTCACAGAATAAATGATAATGATGAATAAGAAGTTATGTACCTACCATAACGTTCCATGTTAGTTGTCTTCTTCTCGCCTTCTTTCTTGCTGGATGGGTTCGGAGCCGATCCTCGGCTCCGACTCGGCCAATACTAAAGCTCGAGAGCTAATTCCACCGGCTCGAGGCTCCCCTATATCCCACAATGCTAGGTGGTAACTACTCAGATCTCGTTTGATAGCTAAACCAAGCAGTTCTGGTCTCCACAGTATGGAGAAAAAGAACCCACCTCTATATAAACCTGAATGTAAGCTACCACAAACATAAAAGGGGGAATAGAGGTGGTAGAACATGTGGGAAGGAAAACTCCAAAGGAAGATCCCAAAATTTCCTATCGGTCTGTCCAGGCTAGGGGGAAGGAGGGTGGGACGCAAGAAAGAAGGCGAGAAGAAGACAACTAACATGGAACGTTATGGTAGGTACATAACTTCTTAATGTTAAGTTGTCAATCTCGCCTTCATTCTTGCTGGATGGGACCGCGTCCCTAGCACCTTATTCCGGGTGGCCTATCGGAACAGACTCTTGAGAACAGTGGAACCAAAGTTGGCACGGTTTCTTGAGGCCACATCCAATTTGTAATGTAAAATGAAGGTATGAGGAGAAGGCCAAGTGGCTGCTGCACAAATGGAATCTATTGGCAGCCTGTCCTGAAAAGCTACAGATGTAGCTAATGCCCTAGTTGAATGAGCTCTAGGTCTTGAAGGCAGTTTTTGATGTCTAATTTCATAGATGAAGGTAATTATAGAGGTAAGCCATCTTGAAAGGGACACTTTAGTAACTGGAAGGCCCAATTTCCCTTCCGCATAAGACAGGAAAAGCTGATCAGATTTCCTGAACTGTTTAGTCCTGTCTAAATAATATCTAAGTTGGCGGTGAACATCTAGAAAATGTAACTTTTGTTCCGACCTGTTGGAATAGTCAGGGAAGAAGACGGGGAGATCAATCGTTTGGTTCAGGTTTGTCTCAGAGGAAACCTTAGGTAAGAAGGATGGATTAGTCCGTAGGGACACCCTATCTTTGTGGAAAACTAAGTAAGGAGGACAACTGCACAGAGCATGAAGTTCAGATACCCTTCTAGCTGAAGTTATGGCTACTAGAAAAAGTGTTTTCCATGAGAGCAACTTAAGAGGGCATGAAGCCGCTGGTTCGAAGGGGGGGGGAGAATCAAGGATGCCAGAACCAAATTCAAGTCCCATTGAGGTGGGGGATCTTTGATTGGGGGCTTGAGCAGAAAAACACCTCTTAAAAAGGCTTTGCAGAGCTTATGGGACATGATACTGGAGTCTGAGACACCTACATGAAAATTAGATATAGCAGCTAGTTGTACTCTAATGGTAGATGAAGAAGAGCCTAAATGAAAGAGCTCTGCCAGAAAGTCTAGGATAGACTGGATACGTGCAGTGAAGGAGTCTATATTTTTTGATGCTGCCCAGAAGGAAAAACGTTTCCACTTACTATTATAAATCTTCCTGGTAGAATATTTGTGAGAGGCTATTAGGATGTTTCTGACAGAATGAGAGATTAAGGGAAGCCTGGCTAGGGTAGGAACTGGAGAAACCACGCTGTGAGAGAATGAAGGGAGTGGTGCAGCTGGCCCGACTGGTGGGTCAACAGATCTGGCACCGGGTCCAGATGCCAAGGCTGCTCCAACAGGTAATGACGGAGGAACGGAAACCATATCTGTCGAGGCCAGTAAGGGGCAATGAGGATCATTGTAACTCTCAAGGCGACAGCTTTCTGAATTAATTGAGATATCAGTGGAAAAGGGAAGAAAGCATACAGAAGTCCCCGGGGCCAATTGTGGACTAGAGCGTCTCTGGTGGGATGGCCTGGTAACGGGAAGAGATTGAAGAAGTCGTGACACTTGCTGTTTTGGGGAGTAGCAAAAAGATCGCAGCAAGGCTGGCCCCATCTTTAGAAGACTTCTTCCAGCACTGATTTCTTTAGAGACCACTCGTGGGGCATGAGAATGGCCCTGCTCAACTTGTCCGCAATCACGTTGGACTTCCCGGGAATGTGAGTTGCTATCAGAAAACGCTGAGAAGAAATCGCCCACTGCCAAAGTCTGAGTGCCTCTCGACATAAGGGGTAGGATCTGGTTCCGCTCTGTTTGTTGATGTACCACACTACGGACATGTTGCCCGTCTGAATTGCAATAGTCCCTGTGGGAAGACAGTCCTGAAGGGCTTGCAACGCTAAAAGCACTGCTCTCATCTATAAGACATTTATGTGCAAGTGGCACTCGAAAGGTTGCCACGTGCCCTGGACTGTCCTGCCCTGATAATGCCCCCCCCACCCGATCAGGGAGGCGTCCGTTGTCACCGTGGTGACTGGGGGGGAGGAATGAAAGGTCTGCCCTGGAGAACTTGAGGTGATGTGATCCACCAGGACAGGTGATTCTTGCATGATTGAGTTATTAGTATGATGTGAGACATCGGGAGCTGTTGGAAGGACCATTGAGTAAACAGCATCCATTGGAGTATCCTCATGTGGAAACGAGCTAAGGGGAGAAGGGTGATAGTAGCTGCCATGAGTCCTAATACCTTCAAGACTACCCTGGCTTTGACCTTGTTGCATTGTAATAGAAGGTAAACTAGTCTGCGGATATCTAACACTCTTTGCTCTGTAAGTCTGGCGGAAAGATTGAGTGCGTCTAAGGTGGCGCCTATAAAGGTAATAGATTGACAAGGCGACAAGGCAGATTTTTCGAAATTTATTGAAATGCCTAGAGCTTGGCAAGTTTGGATGGTGAAGTCTCTGGATAGAAGCAGTTGATGTCTGGTGGTGGCGGTAAGGAGCCAGTTTAAATATGGAAACACCTGGAATCCTTGACGTCTCAAGTGAGCCGCAACCACTGCCATGCATTTGGTAAACACTCGGGGGGCTGTAGTGAGACCAAAGGGCAGGGCTCTGAACTGGTAGTGACTGGCTCCCAGCCTGAAGCGGAGAAACCTCCTGGAGCGTCTGTGCATTTTGATATGGTAGTACGCATCCTGAAGGTCTATCGAGCACATCCAATTGTCCTGACCCAAGAAGGGTAGAATGGACTGTAGCGTGACCATCCGGAATTTTGTTTTTTTGATATAATTGTTTAACTTGCTGAGATCCAGTATAGGTCTCCAGTCCCCTGTTTTTTTTGGTACCAAAAAGAATTTGGAGTAGATTCCGGATCCTTGCTGGTCTGCTGGGACTGGTTGGATAGCTCTTTTTGACAGCAGCTTTGATATTTTCTAGTGTTGCTTGTTCCCTTAGACTGGGTGGAACGTCTGGAAGGGATCCTTTGGGTTGGGATAGGATGTGAATAAAGGGAATTTTGTAACCCTCGGATATGATTGACTGTACCCATTTGTCTTGGGTGAGGGAAAGCCAGGCTTTTGGGTACAGTGATAATCTTCCCCCGACTGCTTCCGAAGGTGGACAGCCGGGCAGCTCCTCAGGGATGCTGAAAGGGCTTATCAGAGAAAGTTTCTCTGCTACCCTGGTTTTGTGGACCTCCTCTGCCCCTAGGGCGGCGTCTATTGTTATTCCCCCCTCTGCCTCTAGAGGGGAATCGACCGTGTGCATCAGATGAGACTCCCTGAGGTTTGCGGAACCACATTCCCCCCCCCTGACCTTTTGGCTAAGGCCTGGAAGGGGTAGAAAAACGGACTCCCACGGCAGAGAGAGTCTTACCTTCCACCTCGCACCTAGTCAATGTATCCTTCACCTGAGGACCAAACAAAGTTGAGCCATCAAAGGGGAAATTGGTGAAGGACGCCTTGAAAGGGTCCGCAAAATTGCAAAGTCGCATCCAGGCGTGACGTCGTAAAGCTACACCTGTACCTGCAGCCCTACTCGCCCCATCAGCAGCATATGAGATAAGCCGCATGGAGGAGTTAACAATCAAATTCAGGGTTGCCAACTGGGAGTTCATTTTGTCTTGGAACCCCTCAGCTGTTGGATCCTGTATAGCCACACCCATATCCTTGAGCAAATCTCTCTGGAGACGGGTGAAGTGACACAAGTAGTTCAGCGACCGCATTGAAAAGGACGCTGATGAAAACATCCGCTTACCGTACCTGTCCATGGTCCTAGACTCCTTATTAGGGGGATGGACAGGTACCGAAGGATCGGCTAACTCCTTCTTAGTGGCTGCGGCCACCACCATGGCATCAACAGAGACACCTTTAGATAGAAACTCTTTCTCCTTAGGGGCAGTAATAAATTTTGATGGCCTCCTTGGGGTAGGTTCCACTGAATCAGGGGCCGTCCAAGCCTTCCTTGCCACCACTTCCATAAGGGGGTCAAAGGGAGGGGACACCCAGGAGGTGGAAGGGCGAGAGCCAAATGCCTCAAGGTAAACTGACTCATCCTCTGAAGGGTTAAGGGCGGGCCAGTTCCCCCTCTGTTTCAGGATTTCAAGGATGTCAGCAAAGGAGACATCCTCAGAGGGGGACTGAGGGGAACCTTCAGATTCCTCCAAGTCAGTGTCAGAGGTGATAGACTCAGGGGAGTCAATGTGCTTCCTCTTGCACTGTCTCTTCTGAGGGGGTTCTCCTACCGGATCAGGAGAGGCCTCGGAAGAGGAGGAAATTCCCAATGGGGAAACTTGAGGAGCTGGCTCTCTGCGGTCTGATACAAGGGGATGGGTAGAAATCACCGCAGGCACTGAAGAGGGAGGAGCTGACGGAGCTGGCTGTGGGGTAGACACTGGGTCTAGCACGCTCCGCATGACCTCGAAGGCACCCCTATCAGGCAAGGCTGGAAGTCCCCGCTCCAAGGAGACAAGGACCCCCCCCAGCACCGACAGGGACGGCTCCAAGGCCGATGTCGGAGCCGAACTCACCAGCGCCGACGTTTTGAGAGGGAGAACGGGGTCGGACAAGGGTCCGATGCCACTCGCCCCCTCGGAGCCGATGAGGGAAGCTCGGCGCCGAGATCCCTCCAATGAGGAAATCGGAGTAGACGACGGAGCCAAAAGGGAAGGTATCGGCTCCGAAGCACCGACAGCCATGGCTCCCATGAGCCCCGGCTCCGAGCTCAAAGGAGTCGGAGGAGAAATAAAATCAGGGATGGAAATAGCCGCTGACTGCTGAGTAGGGCTATGCAGCATTTGGGCCAGTGCCTCGGACTTGAGAAGTCTACTCACCACCCTTTGTAAATCATGGTCGGACAGCCTGGAGGACCGAGAGGAATGAGACCTATGGCTCCGCTCCGACAGAAGAGGGGATCCCGGAGCCGAATGGAGCCGATGGAAGGGGACCTAGACCTCTTCTTTGAAGGTGGCTCCAATAAGCCTATCGGAGCCAACTGAGTCTTGTCAACCTCGGCTCCAGCCGGAGCCGAGGTAATGGTATGAGATTTGGAAACATCGGCTCCGGCCGGAGCCGATGTCAAGGTCGTTTTAATGCTTCCAGGGGACGGCTCTGAAACTGGAGCCGACGGTCTGGAAGTCTTAGAAGGCTTCCCCGACGCAGACTGGGTCGGGGGCATTCAGGCTTTAACAAGCCACGTAGAATCAACTTATTTTTGCGTTCCTGCAGGACTCTTGGGCTAAAAGCATGGCACACAGCACGAGTCCTGCAGGTGCAAAGGTCCCAGGCAATATACACAAGAAGTGTGACCGCCTGTCAGAGACATTTTCTGACAGCACGAATCACACTTCTTGAAGCCTGAGACCTTGGAGTCTTTAGACATCCTAAACAGCTGAGTGAAGAAAAACACAAACACAACACACAGACACACCCTTAACCAAAATAAAAATCCAGTCACACTGAAGGACTAGGGAAAGGAGAGAGAGAGGGCCAAAGGCCTAAAGTTAAGAAGGGAATAAAAAGGGAATTCTAACACAAGAGGGGACCCGACAAACTAATGGAATACTTTAAATAAAAACTAAACTAAATGGAAAAAATTAGGGGTTGAAATTGAAGTTTCTGAACAAGAAAACTTACTAACCTGCCAGAGCCAGTAGAAGAAGCACCTCGTCAGCTAAGCGGCAAACGAGATCTGGGTAGTTACCGCCTAGCATTGTGGGATATAGGGGAGCCTCGAGCCGGTGGAATTAGCTCTCGAGCTTTAGTATTGGCCGAGTCGGAGCCGAGGATCGGCTCCGAACCCATCCAGCAAGAATGAAAGCGAGATTGACAACTTAACATTGTCTGTTATATCCGACCTTGAAAACCCTCTACAGTGGGAAACTACTTGGAGGAATCCCAAGCAGTAAAAAAATTCTAATTCCCGAGACCAGAACTGATGAAAGGCCTAAAGGCCGCAGAAAAGAGTCCTTTATGAAGTTGTCAGAGGTTTCTTATTTTTTTTCATTAATAAATTTCTCCTTCTGAAAAGTTATTAACTGTTATGGTTGGCATCAGATGACACTTACAGTTTTCCTTCTAAAACTCCTTAACTCCAGAAAGTGTGGCTCAGCAAAATACTTGGTAAAAGTGTGAAATGACAACCGGGAAGCAATGAGGCAATTAACTTTAACATAACACAAATGTGAAATGTGCAATGGAAACAGATATGTCCATGATCAACTAGCCTTTAACACCATTTTCCAATGCATACTTCACTTCTCACTGTCAGAGGACAATGAAGCTGCCAATCCACTGGGATAGGCTATACTAATATCCAGACAGCCTTTCCTTAACAGACACAAAAGGAATAAACTGCTGATCTGCCTTTCTTAAACTCTTGCACCCTTTTCAAGTAGGACCTGAACTGTGTATAACGTGATTTCAAGAGGTATGAAAGGCATTTTCCAATGAATGGCTTTCTTTTCACTGGCAAGAAAGAGAGAATGCAGTTAGCAGTCCACCTGGATAGGGTTTGCTTAGCCCCAACCAGTCTCTTCTGAAATGAAACAAAGGAACAAATTGCTGGCTTGTCCTTGATCTTGTGCATCTTTTTCAGGAAGAGCGTGAGCTGATTGTACACATCAGTGGTACGAAGATCTCTTGTTCTCCCTAGATTCTGTCAGAAAAGAAAACAAGACTGCTTAAGTACAGTTCTGGAAACATTTCAAGAGGAAAAGTGGGTAAACCGTAAGACACACCCAAATCTCTGAAATGGCAAAAAAAATGGTTTCCTAAACTGAATGCCTGTGGATATCAGATCTGACAAGGCCAGGGTTCTAACTCTCATTTTGGAAAGAAAGAACCATAAATGACAATGCAATTTGAAATACAACAAACTGAAACAGAAAAGCTTGAAACTGCACCCCCAATACTTCATTTTTTCATAATTTGCTTCACACTTCCAATTAATTTTCACTTCAAGGTAAAAAAAAATAAATAAATAAAAGGCTCCCAAGAACACACACAATGATGTGTTTAGCATCAATACTGGTAGTGCTAACTCCCTGGCTTTGAAAAAATATATCCAAATGATCACCATTCCAACTCAAAATAATATTTTACACTTGCCTAATATCCTTTATATCTAAATGGCCAGCTTTCAGGACCAAAATAACATTTTAGACTTGTCTAAGTTCCTTTCCCCATATTAGTTAATAACATCACATGGCTGTCTACCTTAATGAAGTTAGACCATGCTGATTTTTTTATTCTTAAGAAACAATTTCACATCTTGACTTATGAAAACTCATTATAATTCTTCACTACTTGATAAAGATTTGATAGGGCAAGAACTGGACACCAATAAATGGAATACGGCTGATTTTATAAAAACCAGCAAGAGGAAACTCTCAAACACCATAAAAATCCAACGAAAAATGAATATGAGCAGAGAGAACAGGCAAAATCCATTTTATTAAAATGGCGAGCGCTTACGTCTTCTATAATTCCAAAACTTCATCAGACAGTGCCATTAGTAACTGCCTCGTTTAAATAACATCAAACACATGATCAATGACATAAGCCTCATAAATATTCATAAATATTAATAAATATTTGTTAATTACATCATACACGAACCACTCCTCCAAAGTGCTTAAAGAACATAATAAACCATAATTTAAAACACATAACTTAATACAGAACCATTAAAAACGCAACACTTTTCCTAAAAAGTTCTGTGAAAAATAAGATTCAAACTTGTGCTTATATAAATTTTAAATACATTAATCTTGTATAAAAAAAACTTATATCTTTGAATACAGGTATATACAAGCAGTGCTTACCCAAGCTCGATATAAAACCAACAAAACCAATCCATACTTATGTACTTATATATTAACAAAACCCATACCAAAATAAATGAGAACTAAAAAAATAAATTTGTTAAAAATCATTGATTTAATAAATAATTTTGTGGACAATGTCCTACTGGAAGCATATAAAACAGCATAAAAATATTCAATTATTATTCCCATTATACACAGGGCGCCCAGACAGGGAGTTGAACCGTTAACTCTCAAACTGGGAGTCTAATGCTCTACCAACTGAGCTACTCAGGATTTTTAGAGAATTACCTTTTTAAAGCATTTAATTTAAAAAGACAGTTTACTGAACTCTACTCATTTAAACCTGGCGAGGAATAAGCATTCAGTAATATTTGCCATATTAATTCTGTTTTTTCTAACGGAAACGTCCATAGGCCACCTTTTGAGCTTACAGCAACCTGCTCAATTATTAAATACTTAAAGTTGTGGCCCTCATAGGACATAGCATGCTTGGCCAGTGCACTAGTGGTTTTCTGCTTCCTGATAGCATAATCATGTTCACAAATTCTATCCCTAACAGACCTTTCAGTTTTACCAACATATGACATGCATAACTGGCATAAAGCAAGGTATACCACACCCCTTTTGAATTACAATTACACGCACCTTTCCAATTACATTTAATACCCTGAATATCAAAGCTTTGACAAACTAAAATTAGTTTACAAATCCTGCATGCCCTGCATTTTCTCATTCCCATTATTTCTCTGTGTGCATGTTGTTCTTTATACTGTAAAATGTTTTTTAAATTACTAGCTCTCTTTACTACTATTTTTGTTTTTTGTTGTACCATTTGCCTAAGGGTAACATCCTCATCGATAATACTCCCAATTTTTATATATGCTGTTCTTCTAAGTACATACCCAGCAGTACAAGTAGTAATAAAACTAGAAATAAAATCGGACTGTTCATCATTATGTAAAGGGGCAGTTTCAATAGTAGTTACAGCTTTTCTCCCCAATATACAGGTAAAAAAAAAACTAATTTCTTTTTCTTGTTTCCTCATCTATACCATCATCTATAAGACTACATGGATACCCTCTAACAATAAGCATGTCCTTCAGCTTTTGACACCCACTCTGAAAGTCATCAACCAAAATAAAGTACACTTACCATAAATGTAGATGTAACAAGTGTATTCACTGTTGCAGTCATCACGGTTATCTGCTTGCAGTAGCCCTCAGTCGGTCTGATTATCAAAGTCTTGGGTCCTGCGTCGGTTGCTGTCTCATCTTCCATGAGGTCAGGTACTCAGGGGGTATAAAGCATGCAGCCGACGCCATTACATCAGTTTTTCTTGCCCCAGATGTCAGGTGCCCCCCTATTGGGAAGCAATTAAATATACATATGCAAGGTTATACCTCCAACAAAAAAGCAAATACAATAAACAGGTTTTAAGCATAGTAAAGGAGAAAAGAGGTATATAGCCAAAAGAAGACAGGGGGCTGGAGGGAGGGTAACCAGGACTGCAAACAGTGAATACACTCGAACATCTACATTTATGGTAAGTGTACACAACTGTACTATGTTCTTCGTGTTTCACTGTTGCAGTCAGCACATTTGGGTAGATTCCCAAAGCTAAGGATGGGAGGAGGAATTTAGATAGCATGAGGACCAGCTAAAAGGCCTGCAAGACTGCAGTGGCAAAACCAGCTCTTGATTTAGAGAAATTGGCAAATGGTAATGCTTGGTGAAAGTATGTACAGAACTCCAGGTAGCAGCTTCTAGAATGTCCCTGGTAGGGACACCTCTGAGAAAGGCTGTAGAGGTAGATGCAGCTCTGGTTGAGTGTGGTCTTATCCCCTGTGGGATAGGTTTTCCATGGTGCTTATAGCAGAAATGAATGCAATGGCCTATCCATTTAGAAATGGTTTGCTTTGAAATGGCCTTCCCCTCTGCCCCCTGCAGCAAATGCCACCAGCAGCTATTCAGATTTCCTTTGAGGTTTAGACTTTTTATGAGCCACACTGGATACTACCTTGGGCATGAAGGAGGGATTGGTCCTGAGGGACATCTTGTCCGCATGAAAGATGATGAAAGGCTCCACTGCCTTAAGGGCCTGTAATTCAGACACCCTTCTTGCTGAAGTGATTGCTAAAAGGAAAGCTGTTTTCCAAGAAAGGAATTTTAACTCTGCACTTGCAGCTGGCTCAAAAGGAGGTAGAGTGAGTTTTTCCAATACAAAGTTAAGGTCCCAGGCTGGAGTTGGGGTTCTCCTGGGTGGTCTTAAGTTTTTGGCCCCTCTGAGGAACTGCTTAAGTAGTGGATGAGAGAAGATGGGTGGTTCTGTGTTGTAATGAGCTGAAATGGCTGAGGCATGAATTTTGATGGAGGAAAAGGAAAGGCCCTTGTGAAGCATCTCAGTTAAGTATTGAAGAATCAGAGGTAAATTAGGCGCTGCTGTGCCCATCCCTTGAGTTTGGTTCCAGGAAAAGAATCTTTTCCATTTTTCAGCACAAAAGATTTTCTAGTACTAGGCCTCCTTGCCTCCAGAATGACATCCAATACTTGTTTACTGAGGGATGGTAACAGAGATATCAGGTAATTAGCCAGGCTGCCAGGTTCAGGGTTTGAAGCTGAGGATGAAGCATCTGGCCTTCCTGCTGGGACAGCAGGGTAGGGGTCTGAGACAGGTGCCATGGGTGCCAGCAGTGACACACTGCTCAAGAGGGGGTACCAGTGTTGGCGTGGCCAGTCTGGTGCAATCAGTATCGTCCTTGGTTTGTCCTGTTTGATCTTTAGTAGTACTATGGAGAGGAGAGGCAGAGGAGGAAAGGCATAAACTGATAAATTTTTCCAGGTGAAGGACAGGGCATCCACTTTCCAAGCTTGTTTGTGGAGTCCTTGTGCAGAATTTGTCCAATTGGTAGCTCTGGGGAGAGGCAAACAGGTCTATATCTGGGCTCCCCCATTTGTTTACCAACATGTTGAAAGCCTTTGGTTCCAATGTCCACTTGTGTGGGTCCATGAGATTTCTGCTTAGTTGGTCTGCCAGTGTACTTAGCTTTCCTGTCAGGAAATGAGCCTGTAGGTGCACTTGGTAGCTCAAGGCTGTGTTCCACAGAGCCATGGCTAGTCTGCAGAGGGGCAATGAATGGGTACCCCCCCCCCGCTTGTTTATGTACCACATAACAGTGGTGTTGTCCGTCTTTACCATTAATTGTCCTGGAAGAATGTGGTCCTTGAAGGCTGTCAGAGCATTCTGTACAGCTAACATTTCTTTTTGATTGATGTGCAGATGCATTTGACTTAGGGTTCCAATTGCCCTGAATGCACTTCCTTGCCAGGTGAGCCCCCACATGCATAGTCTGATGCATCAGTTGTTAGGGTTTGGGCGGCAGGGGGTAGAGTGAATGGTAGTCCCTTCTTTTGGTGACAGGCCTCTGCCCACCAAAGGAACTCTAACTGTAGGCAAGGTACGATAGGAATCATTGCTTCTAGATCTTGAAAATGTTGACACCATAGGCTTTTTAGATACCATTGTAGTTTCCTCATATGCAGTCTTGCATATGGAATTAGGAGAATGCAGGAGGCCATGAACTCCAAGGCTTGCAGTATTTGCCTTGCAGATAGCAGGGTTTTTGTGGCCATTCATTTGAAGTAAGCTGTCAAATGAATTTATTTCTCTGGCGTGAGGAAAGCCATCTGGGAAGTTGTGTTCAAGCTTGCTCCCAGGAATATAATTTGTTGACAGGATACAAGATGTGATTTCTTTTCATTTATGGTGTAACCCAGACAAGTTAGCACCTTTTGTACAAATACCAGATGATTCAAAAGTATGTCCTGGCTTTCTGCCTGAATTAAACAATCATCGCAGTATGGGTATATTTGAATATTTCTTTGCCTGCAAAATGCAATGACTGGAGCTAGGCACTTTGCGAATACCCTGGGCACAGTAGATAAGCCAAAGGGCAGTGCAGAGAACTGATAGTGCATGTAGCCTGCTTTGAAGCATATGTATCTTCTGCAAGATTCCCTGATTGGGATGTGCAGGTAGGCTTCCTTTAAATCCAGTGTTGCCAACTAGGCATCTTTGCCTAGCATAGGAAGCAACTGGTGAAGAGTTAGCATCTTGAATTTTGGGACCACCAAAAAGGTGTTTAGGATAGAAAGGTCCAGGATAGGACGACATGAGTTGTCTTTTCTGGGCACCAGGAAAAGTCTTGAGTAGAAACCTTGTCCCTTTTCCTCTTCTGGTACAGTTTGAATAGCCCTTATGTTTGAGAGAGAGAGTACTTGTTTTTGAGCCTCTGCCCACTGATTTGGGGGTAGATCTGGCCAACCGTTTGGGGTTGGTAATGTGTGGAAGTGAAACCTGTATCCTTGGGAAACAATATTTAAAACCCATCTGTCCTGGGTGATGAGTTTCCAGTTATTTGTCTGCAGAGCAATCTTTCCCCCTAAAGGAGCAGTAAGTTGAGAAGGGCTTGAAAGTTTTAAAATTAAGTCACTGAGACAGTTTACCATAGCGAGGAGTCTTACTACTCCCTGATTTGGAAGTGGAAGCCCCAAACTGCTTAGTCCTGTGCGTACCATGGGACTGAAGCCTGGGTGTTCTGCTGGTTCTGGGTTTGGACTAAGAAGGCCTGGAAGAGGCAGGACAGGACCAGTTCTTAGAGGGCCAATGTCTACTAAATCTTGGAGGCTGTACTTGTAGGAAATCTTTAACAGTTTGCATAGATTTAGATTTTTCCTCCATCTTTTTAAGTACTACTTCTGCTTTGTTGCCAAACAGGCAGTCCTGATTTAAGGGAGCACCCCGCAATTTAGCTTTAACATGATCTGGCAAAGATTGCTCCTTAAGCCAAGCATGCCTTCTAAATACAGACCCAGTGACAGCAGCCCTGCAAGATGCCTCTAGTGAATCAAAACCACATTGCAAAGTATCTTTTCCAACTTGTTCAGCAGAATGCATTAAATCCTTATTTTCAGCACAGTCAGGAATCAACATCATTTTCTGTTTAAGCAATCCAATAACATGCTGCTGATACTTTAACATATGAAACTGGCAGTTTAAGGCCCTAATGGCCAAGGTTGCAGAAGTGTATACCTTCTTACTCCATCTATCCAGCGCCCTGGAATCTCTATCAGAGGGGGTAGGATTTTTGGCAGTAGTAGCCTTAATGCCCTTGGGTCCCTGTGAAATGGTCTCAGGATCCGCAGTAGGATTTTTAAAAAGGAACTTGTGAGAGCCAGGAACCCTGTAATATCTATCAGGTTTTCTGGGAGCAGGAGGTAGAGAGTCAGGGGCCAAGCTAGATTTCGAAAAGGCATCATCAACAATGTCCAGTACAGGGGGGGGGGGGGCGGCGGGTAAAGGCCTGTGTTGGGGCAGGAGTAAGAAATCCCTAAGCCTCTGTTTAGAATCAGAGCAATCCTGGCTTTCCCAGCGGAAATGCTCCCTAAGAGTATGCAAGGTTTCACCAAAAGAGAAATCCTCTGGAGGGGAAGCAGAGGGAATAGAGTCCTCTGCATCAGAACCCTCATAGGTACATAAAGGTAAATCCTGGTCTTCAGAGGAAACAGAAATTTCAGAATCCTGATCAGAAGTATCAAAAGCAAATTCAGTCCTAGGTCTCAGAGGGGGAAGGTTGGCTTCCCCTGATTAAAGTAATAAGGTCTTCAGCCATTCTTATCATTTGTTTTTTAGGCATAGAGGCCTGACCATGCAGTCTGGGCGTCGGTTTTCTAGGCATGGATTGAGTTTTAGGCCTTGAAGAAGAAGATGGCGTCGGTTTAATATGCAAGTTAGTAGGCCTGAATACACCCTCAGAAGCCGGTGCCTGCTCAGCGGCTCCGGACCCATCCAAGGTAGAGACATCCGCAGGTTCCACAGTTGAAGCATCTCGTGGCATACCGGACTCCGGATGGGTCTCAGTAGGGGCCTGCGAATCTGAAGTAGCGGGTATCAGGGGCTGCGAAAGCGTCTCACTGAGTACCGGCAAACTGGCGACTAGCTTAGGAGAAGCTTCGTCAGCAGCTTTGGACCTAGGCGGCCTGTCTCTGTCTATCTTTGCATTTTTTCGGAATGTCGGTAGTCGGGTGGCTTACCGAAGACATATCTGGATAATTGAACTGAGTACCAAAATATTTAGAAGCGTAACTATAC
This sequence comes from Protopterus annectens, assembly GCF_019279795.1. Classification (NCBI taxonomy): domain Eukaryota; kingdom Metazoa; phylum Chordata; order Ceratodontiformes; family Protopteridae; genus Protopterus; species Protopterus annectens. The sequence goes on along the minus strand of NC_056745.1, from coordinate 1,311,133,133 downwards.
TGACGAATAGTTCGTTGTTTAAATAAGGCACAAAACCGACAGCGAGGTACCTTGTGGCCTAGGCAAGGAATACAGTACGAAAGAAAATCTTTATGAGGTATTTGCTTTCCACAAGAAATAGAATTATTGACTTTTACTGACATCGGTTTAGAGCAAGAAAAGGTTTCCCCAATGGGGTACTTCGCTTCAGTTGAAGACTTCGGATCTGAAACTCGAAAACGAAAATTTCAGGAGTCGGCCAACCGGCACTTGCAAACTGCTTCTGCTTCGGGCACCGCACAACAAGAAAGACTGATGTAATGGTGTCGGCTGCATGCTTTATACCCCTGACTACCTGACATCATGGAAGATGAGACAGCAACCGACGCAGGACCCAAGACTTTGATAATCAGGCCGACTGAGGGCTACTGCAAGCAGATAACCCAAATGTGATGACTGCAACAGTGAAACACGAAGAACATCCATTCTTGCAGCATGCACTAGTTGCCCTTTTGCAACTGATCTTTTTTGATAATTAGGGTGAGAGCTTTTAAAGTGCAAAAAGGAATTAGAACAGGTGCTTTTTCTATGAATGGTAGCCAAAAATGTACCTTGAAAAAGCATCCTTTCTTAAGCTAACAACCAGATGGCTAACAATGTGCGTCATGCGAAAACTTGAAAAAAGTCGTGGTTGTACCAATATATGGCACAAATTCATAAAGCATATCCAGTTTTCCTGTCCCTAAGATAAAGATATCATTGAATATATATATCATCTGGTGTTTTATATGCTTCCAGTAGGACATTCTCAATAAAATTATTTATTAAATCAATGATTTTTAACAAATTTATTTTTTAGTTCTCATTTATTTTGGTATGAGTTTTGTTAGTATATAATGAATACACAAGTATGGATTGGGTTTGTTGGTTTTATATCGAGCTGGGTAAACAGTACTTGTATATGTCTGTATTCAAAAATATATGTTTTTATTATACAAGATTAGTGTGTTTAAAATTTATATAAGCACAAGTTTGAATCTTATTTTTCATAAAAGGTTTTAGGAAAAGTGTTATGTTTTTAAAGGTTCTATATAAAATTATAGTTTATTACATTTTTTAAGCACTTTGGAGGGGGTGGTTCGTTTATGGTGTAATTCATGAATATTTATAAATGTTTATGACAATTCATTTATTTTAACATTTGTTTACCAGGAAAGTCCAACTTGGAAAGAAGCCAATTTTCAGCAGAGGCCCGCAGAGAAATGCCCCAGACTCATGAATTTGTAACGTGTAAGGAAACCGGAGTACCCAGAGAAAACCTACATGAACGCAGGGAAGACATGCAGACTCTGCACAGAAGGCACTCCAGCCGAGAATCGAACCGGAGAACCTCTTGCTGTGAGGAGACAACACTACTGCTGCACTGTGCCATATTCATGTGGCTGTCATTGACCATGTGCTTGATGATGTTATTTAGACGGGGCAGTTACTAATGGCACTGTCTGATGAAGTTCTAGAATTGTATAAAACGAAAGCGCTCACCATTTTGTTAATAAAACTGATTTTTCCTTTTTTCTCTGCTCATATTCTTTGTGAGTTTGACTTTATAAAAAGAAACAGCTCCTATGACCTATTTGAGTCGGCTTACGTCAAATGTTTTGACAAATGTAAGTCAACCCAGAAAGTAGTTACGGGCCCATTTTATCCTCCTTTGTGGAATTTTCAATGGGCAGACAATATAGTACAGCATTCTTAACTAATATAGTTTAGGTTGGCTAAAAGAAAATTCAACACGTTTTGTAAAAAATAAATAAATAAAATTTGTCATATCTAAAGCTAAGGTAAATTTGGAAAATGAAATAGATTTCAGTGTCAACAGTACAGTGTTCTACAATTATGTGATCAACGCTCAAGATAAGACAGGACATGTTGGGTCTTTAGTTTAAAATAATGTAATTATTAGTGATGTCAGGGGAAATTGCCTACAAGCTCAATACATACATTTCTGAGCTAGGGTCAGTGGGGACAACATCAAGTATCAATATTCCATCATTTAAAAAATATCTTGTCATTTCTGAAGATATGGTTGCAAGCTCCTCAAAGAAAGCAAGGAAAGGTAGTAGTACTGTCCTGAAGGTATATATGGAAACTTCATTACTAGATTTACAAAAGCCCTGGTGTCTTTATTAGTTATACTACTTATTAGACAATGACCCCCCCCCCATTAATATTCCAAAATGTGCACGCTGATTGGCCAGCGTGCCCATTGTAAATGCCACAATATACCAACGGAAAAAGGTCCAGTCGCCTGGACTTTTTTCCGTTGGTATAAAGTCCTCAAAACATTTTTTTTTAAACAAATAAAAAAAAAAAAAAAAAAAAAAAAAAAAAAGAAAAAGAATAAAACGGAGCAACGGAGACCGTCTTTTCTCCATTGCTTCCGTTTCAAAGCATTGATGTACTGGGTATGCGTGGGACGCAAGTCCCATACGCATGCTCAGTACATCAAAACAAGGAAGCAGTGTACCACAACCAGTGGAAGTATAGTAATGTGCCATTATACAAAGACATTATTTAAGAAAAGTTTTTTTTTCTTAAATAATGTCATTGTATAATAGCAATAACCAATTCCGTGGTTGTGGTATACTGAAATTTACCCATGGTTGGCTTTATTTAATCACTCTGGCTTTTCCCTCGTGATTAAACCACACCAGCCGTGGGTAAATCTTCAACATACCACACCACATTGTTGGTTATTGCTCTAATACAGCATTGAACACTACCTAAAACCTGTAAGTTATATTATCTTGCTGGAACATAGGGGTGGTAAACAGGATTTGGTGTCATAACTACTGATGAATACAGTGTTGAACACTGGAATACTACCTAAAACCAGGAAGTTAGCTTATGTTGCCCCAGTGTATAACAGTGGTATAATATGATTTGGTCTCTTAACTACAGGCTAACAAGTTTAATATCATTGTTTTGTAAAGCTTTTGAAAGATGCATAATCAGGATATCAAGGATAGAAAAGCTGGTTTCACAAGTGGTAAATCACTCTGTCTAGTTGATTTTATGAACCAGTATGTACAACTCTTCATGATCTGTCCTAGGCATTTGATAGCATTCTATACTGTGCAATAACTGAAAGCACAATTAAACGTATAAATAATTATTTAACTGAATGGGTTAAACAGTGCTTAATGGAAATATCTAAGTATGTTAAGGTACAAGGACAATTTTCTAGCCAGTTTTCTGTTGTATCAGAAGTTCCTAATTGGTCCAGTATATTACTTAACTTTGTTTTTTCCACCCTTCCAACAAATTTAAAATACTGGATTTACAAATATGTGGATGAAATTAAAAAAATGATGTTATACAGTTTAAAAGCTATCATCTATTAGCTCTTGGTTGATACATAATTGATTAAATATTAAAAGCAAAGAAAGTACAACTATGTTTTCTGGTAAAGCAAGGTTATATAGTACTCCTATATTAACACGTTATACCTTAAACAGATTAGACAATTATAAGGAGCTCGTGGTTGATGAAACAGTAATTAGTCATCTTCATAAAATGCAGCCATTACGGGTAAGGCATGAAGAACCATTGGTTTGCTACAGGGGAATATTACATCATGTAGGTCGATCGATGTCCGGAAGAAGCTATACATTACCTGTTAAATCTATTACAGAACAAATTATTATTTTGCTTGTCCTTCAGGATACAGAAAAGTAATATCCTGAAGAGAAAAGTTTCTTACACAAGGTATTACTAAATCAAGAAAAAAAAATGATACTATATGTTAGGAGCAGTTCAACCTCTGAGCCATTTAAAATAATCAATGGGCATATTCATGTACACTGGAATATGTTTTGATATGACCTTCAGATCTTAACACAGTATAAGGACCCTTTGTACTCCAAGATGTTTGGATCTCAGGCTGAGAATAGAGAGGGCAAAGCTCCCCATAACAGGGAGAGGTGGGGCTTGCCCTCCCCCCACATTTTAATTACATTTTACTGTGATTTAGTAAAGATGATTTTTAAGTATATTGGTTTTAAACCTCTGTGTTTAAATCTTGTGCACATTCAAGGTTTTACATGCAGACATCCACTATTCAGTGTTTTTCTGTTCATGATTAAGAAAAAGTGAGCAAATTTGGTAGCTACCAAGCAAAGCGTCTTGTAACAGGCAAACTTCAGATTCACTGAAACAGCTGCTTTGGGGGAAAGAGTGACCAGGCCAATCATGAAGTTCAACTCTTTAGAACAATAAGGATTTCTCAAAGTTGGCAAATGGTGCACATCCCCTTGAAAGGGCTGCTTGACAAGTCAGTGGTAAGGCAAAATGTATTTATCTGATATTTATCTGTTTAATTTCCATTTGTTTACCAGGATGGCTTCATTGAGCTCATGGGAGCTCCTTTCAGCGGCCTCAGGGAGGAAAGCTCCATTTAATAATACCATTCAATGAAGGACCACACACAGTAGCATACATACTAAAGAAAAATACAACAGCAAAGCATTCTTAAAAAGTATCACCGACTTGAACAATAAGCTACTATGGAAGAACTCCATGCACAAATTTACAATATTTACTTGAATAAGCTAGAAAATAAAAAAAAAACACACACACACACACCACTGAAATCGACACAAATTGGAGTACAGAGAATTTAAATCTTTTTGTTTTACAGTAAGTTCATTAGAAAATTTTGTAAGTATACAATGCTGAAATAGATATGATTTTAAATATAATAATATTATAAGCAATAACCCACGCCTGGGTGTGGGTAATGCTGGATTTACCCAAGGTTGGTGTGGTTTGGTCACAAGGGCGAAGCCCGAGTGGCCAAACAAAGCCAACCGTGGGTAAATCCAGCATTACCCCACCCAGAAGTGGGTTATTGCTATTATACAATGACATTATTTAAGAAAAAAAAAATACTTTTCTTAAATAATGGCATTGTATGATGCTTCCTTGCTGCCCTTCCGCAGCTGTCTGGTATTCTGCGGCAGTTCTGATGTACTGCGCATGCGTATGCCTACACAGAACATCAGAGCTGTGGGCAAAAGCAACGGAGAAAGCAAAATCTCTGTTGCTTTTTACAAACTGTTTCGCTATGTTAAATGGGTTTAACATAGCGAGACAGCTTTAAAAAAAGCAACGGAGAATCTCCGTTGCTTATTTTAAACTGTCTCGCTATGTTAAACTCGTTTAACATGGCGAGACAGTTTTGAAAAAAGCAACAGAGAAAGCAAGATCTCCGTTGCTTTTTACAAACTGTTTCGCTATGTTAAATGGGTTTAACATAGCGAGGCAGCTTTAAAAAAAGCAACGGAGAATCTCCGTTGCTTTTTTTAAAGCTGTCTCGCTATGTTAAACTCGTTTAACATAGAGAGACAGTGTTGCTGTCAGAGTTATAGTAATGGAAAAAGTCTGGGAGACCGGACCTTTTTCCATTACTATAACTCGGATTTACAACGTGCACGTTTTTGAATATTAATGGGGGGGGGGGGTCATTGTATAATCGTCTCTTTTACTTTACTTACTTGTAAGTTTGTTAGTTAAAACTGGAGGGGAGTTACTGTGAATAAAGTAATTTATTGCAGATTTGTTTCAGTAAAAATAAAAAGAAAGGGCTGACTCCACAGCACAGAGGAACAGAGTCCTGACTGAGATCCAATTGAATGGGGTTTGATTAGTAGTCACAGCACTGGAGGAGCCAGACATGGAGGAGGAGTGAAGGAACAAGCTCACTCACCTCTCCCTGGGGAGGGAGGGGACTGTGTGCACCCAAGAGGCTCAATGGTGGTACTAGCGTTCCTGGTAGAGCTGATCAGATCACAGTTTGTACCTTGACGGGAGGAGCAGGGCTACTTAGAAGGAACTTTTCTTGCAAACAAGAGGGAAAGTTCTCAACTATCATTCCACTATGTCCCCCCACACGCACACACCTCGCTGGGTGCATGCTGGCATTGATAGAATAAGAAAAACTCTCAATCCACCCCAAAAGTGTGAATGACTGCCCCTCCCAGCTAACTTTTGACCGTGTGATGTGATGAGGAATGTACGGGCCCACTGACTGGCAGGAGGGCTGATCATCAACAAACAGGGGCAAAGACAGCAAAAATAAATAAATGGCAGAACTTAATGCAGTAAAACTAGGAATTTGGTCTCATTAAGAGATAATGCTATATTAATCTATGTAGTTCTGTTACAGGTAAATGTGATTCAATGATGCATACGTTTTGTAAGAGTATCCAAAGTATGCACAGCTAAAAAAAATGTAAGAAAAACATTTTATTCTTATTTAATGCACTTCAGTTGTGGGAGAACATTATGTAATAATGGTGCTACCTATGAAACAACTTATTAAAGTTCAATCATATGAGGCTGCGATGTGCCAAAATGGCAGAAACATGCACAAAAAACCCCACAAAAATTATTATATGAAAGCCAAGTACTGCTAGAAAAAGAAGAATTAAGATTATCTGCAAACTAAGTGACTAACAAAGCAGCAGAATACAAAACTCCAACTCCTCGAACACAAAACTAGTAAAGGGTGAACGGAAACAATAAAAGCCGACCACTATGAAAAAATAAAATTGCTTAAAGGTTCTTAACGTAAAACTGTTTAATGTGAGCGCTTTCGGCTAGAAAATAACCAGCCTTCTTCAGACAAAACAGTTAGCAAGCAACAGACAAGTACATTTTATACTTAATTACACATTTTTCATTGAACATCCCAATTAGAGATTTAAAGCCACATTACATCAACGAAAAATGGGTGAAAAAACACCATAAAAACAATAAAAATAGTAAAGATAGTACAGAATAAGCAACCAAGCACCATACTACATTAATAAATTGTCCTAATATAAAAACCTTGTTCCAATAAGAACAAACCTTTTAAGATGAACTAATTTATATTTTTCATATATGTATATGTAAAAATAAATATAAAATTTATCCTATTCAGATCGATATATTGATATTAATTATAGTGCAGCATTTAATACAAATAAATCCCCAACTTTATATTATGTTAAACATTATGACAAGCACAATGTTTAATTATGTCCACACCATACCACAATTACTTAACTATACTGTAAGTTTTCATAAGTAACCCAATCAAAAAATATATTATTAAATATATAAGTATATAAAATATAAAATATCAAGTATCAAATATCTCGAGTTCAACCAACTCTATGTCCCAAAAGTATAAATTGCAAATAAACCAAGTAAGTCAAATCAGAACAAATACATACATATCATCTTTTCAATGACAGCAGTTTAAGGATGCATTTAATGGACACATTCTCATTCAGACCTGGGAAAGTGTGAGCTCCCAACCTAATATGCCATTTTAACTCATCTACTTCAAATTGCACTTGCCATGGTCCCCCCTCTAATACCTAATGTTCTTTGTTGCAGAATAGCAAATTTAAAGTGGTGACCAGCATGATCAATCACATGCTTGGCAAGTGTGTTATTAACATCTCTTTTAATAAAGGCATAATTGTGCTCATATATCCGTTGTTTTAGTTTCCTTTCCGTCTTGCCTATATAGAATGCATTGCATTCATTACATACTGTTACATATGTTACTGCTGTACTTTCACAATTATATTTATAATTCAACTTAAAGATTTTATTATTGATAAAAACTTGGCTGCCAACAATTATATATTTACATTGGGGGCACCTCCCACACTTAAACATTCCTATTTTATTCTGACGTACAGTTCTCTTACCGCCTTAGTGGAGGTCCTACTAGGGCGAGTGGATTCGTTGACACAAAAAGTTGAAGCTTTACCTGCTTTTAAAGTAAAAGAAGTTAGTTTTTCTAATAAGCAACCAGGCGTTTCACAGAACTTGGCACCTATTGGTTTGAACAGGACACCACCCAGACCAGGTAACAGTAACGACAGTTGAGCTACGGAAGGCGTGGTATCAGGTACTTCCAACAGTTCGGATGTGGTAGCAGCTGTTTCTAGCCCGGTTAACAGGAACCAGCCGGCAGTTCAAAGGAACCTTGTGTCGGGAGCAAGCGGAGAAGGTTTGATTGATCAAGGTACTAACATTCCTTCTATTGCAGCATTTATGAACAACAACAATTTTTTTAATAGCGCATGTGAACATGGTAACTCTCCTGACGCTATTGACGAACAGGAGACTAACAATCTTTTGAATAAAATTAATGATTTTGATATTAAATTATATAAATGTAGGAAACTTCAGCTTGAAGTTTCCTACTTGCAGGAGTGCATTACCATGAAAATAATTCCTAAAGGGCTCAGGCAATGGCGGTATCCAGCAGGACTCATTAACGGTTCGGTTTTTCACCATGAACTTATCGAACTGTTTGACCGTCAAGGTTTAGAATTTCTGCAAGCCCTTATTAACTTTTATAATACAGACATTTGTGCTTTAAAGACTGAGTTGGAAATGTTGGACCACCTTATTAAAAACCACAATGACTTTCTTAGGTATAAATTCGAATATTGTAGAATTTATGCCAGTATTGAAACAGCAATAAATAAATTTTTAATAACCAAAAGGAAAAAGATTGCTAGAGACACCAACGATTATTCTAAAAAACAAGCTTATCCTAAGCCACCCCCAAATACATCTTTTAATACATCTTTTTTGCAAGCTAATGACTTGGGGGTTGGCAATAACATGAACAATAAGAATGGAACAGTTGCACCACTTAACTCAAACCCTGCGGTTGATAACAGAGTTAATCAGCCACTTAGGCGGAGTGAAAGGCTTAACAGTAACAGTAATCGTAGTAATAATAGTTCAGGGCACAGTTATAACAGCAACAATAACAATATTAACTATTCAAACAATCAATCTGGAAATCCTAATGGTAGTGGAGGTTAATCTAACCAACAGGTTTTTCAGTCCAATAACAATGCCCGAAACAGCAACCGGCAGTACAACCAGAATCGACCACAAGAGAAAAACAAAAGGAAACAGAGGAGGAGATAGTATGTGTAGATATTGGGAACCACGGCCCAAGAATGCATACTAGTTCAAACTGTGATTTTAAAATATTTAATTACACCGTTTTGGACTTTCATCAAGAGATGATTGATTTTCTTTCGAAGGGGCTAACTTTTGTTCCGAGTAAAAGAATGGACATTGCTAGTACTCTTATTGATCTTAAATTGTATGTCCGTAAGCTTAATTTAAACTTGCTTATGGGCAACAATTCAAGCATGGTTCGTTCCACCAGAGTTTCCAGTTTGTTTAACCCACCAGTTCATGCGGAGTTGAATATATTTGAGAAAATGTGTGAAGTTGACTTTAGAGCTATTAAAGATGGGTTTCAACAAGGACACACGTCATATAACACAAATTCACTGGAAAATGATTGTATTAACTTGTTAAATGAATGTGACATCAGAGTCATGAAGCCAGACAAGGGGGGAGGTCTGGTTTTCATGGACTATAATGTCTATGTAGCCAAAATGTGTAAGCATCTTGATACTGTGGCATACATAGAAGCTTCTTTGAATGAAGTTAACAGAGCATACACTAAGATTAGAGCGGATTTGGAAGATTTGTTTTTAGAAGGGTCTATCGACATAGATTTATATCATTATTTATCTATGTTAGCACCTGTTACTCCAGCTTTATTTAGCACCCCGAAAATTCATAAATCTTTGATCGACCCACCCTTCAGACCAATAGTCGATGGACGTGGGTCAATTACATATGGGTGTGCCAAATATATAGATACCCTTCTAAAACCATACCTGGAAAGTGAGCCACAAATCTGCAAAGATTCGTGGGGCTTTTTGAAGAACATTAGTCAGCTCGAGTTTTAGTCTAATGGATGTTTTCTCACAATAGACATCAAGGATTTATATACAGTAATTCCCCAGAAAACTGGTATTGAGTGGGTTAGAGAATTCTTACTTATTAAGGAAGTGGAGAGTAACACCATCAACTTAATAGAGACACTCTTAGAACTGGTTTTGAATAATAATTTCATGATGTTTGAGGGTAAGTTTTATTTACAAAAATCGGGGGTAGCGATGGGCTCCCCATGTGGTGGTAGTTTCGCAAATGCCGTAATGGCATATTGGGAACGTAATCTATTATTTAATGATCCATTACTCAGGAATCATGTCTCCTGGTACACAAGGTACCAGGATGACATGTTCTGTATTTGGAAAGGAGATATAGGTCAGATACCAACATTTATTGACAACATTTCTAAGACCACCACTTTTTTGGAATTCACCCATGTTATAGGTGAGAAGTCCATTAGCTTTCTCGATATTTTTCTAATTAAGGATAGTTTAAAATCTTGTTATACAAGTAAAATTTACAGAAAACCCACATATTCAAATTCATTTCTTCACTATTCAAGTAATCACCCTTATTACCAAAAGAGGGCAGTAGTTAAAGGGCAAATGGTTAGGGCGGCCCGTATGATTACAAATGATGTAGATTTTGATTTAGAATGTCAATTATTAGAAACTATGTTCCTTAATAGAGGGTATCCACTTCATGTAAAAGTGGCTATTAAGAATGAAGTTACTCACAAAAGAAGCATTGGACATTTCAGCCCGTTGTTAGCAAGCCAGGAAGAACTCCGGGCTGAGATTTTGTTAGATAACACAAGCCCTGAGTTAAATATGGTTAATTCACACCAATTGGGAATGGTCCAGCAGAACATAATTCATCATACCAGTTTCCTTTCCACTTTTTCTTCGGATCATGCTCTTGTTAGAACTGCACTATATAAAAATTGGATTATTGTAAAAGGTAATGAAAATTTGCTAGAGAGATTGGGCTGTAAACCTAAGATTACCTATAGGAGAGGGCAAAATCTAAAGTCCCTTTTAGAAAAGAAGAGAACTGTACGTCAGAATAAAATGGGAATGTTTAAGTGTGGGAGGTGCCCCCAGTGTAAATATATAATTGTTGGTAGCCAAGTTTTTATCAATAATAAAATCTTTAAGTTGAATTATAAATATAATTGTGAAAGTACAGCAGTAACATATGTAGCAGTATGTAATGAATGCAATGCATTCTATATAGGCAAGACGGAAAGGAAACTAAAACAACGGATATATGAGCACAATTATGCCATTATTAAAAGAGATGTTAATAACGCACTTGCCAAGCATGTGATTTGATCATGCTGGTCACCACTTTAAATTTGCTATTCTGCAACAAAGAACATTAGGTATTAGAGGGGGACCATGGCAAGTGCAATTGGAAGTAGATGAGTTAAAATGGCAGATTAGGTTGGGAGCTCACACTTTCCCAGGTCTGAATGAGAATGTATCCATTAAATGCATCCTTAAACTGCTGTCATTGAAAAGATGATATGTATGTATTTGTTCTGATTTGACTTACTTGGTTTATTTGCAATTTATACTTTTGGGACATAGAGTTGGTTGAACTCGAGATATTTGATACTTGATATTTTATATTTTATATACTTCTATATTTAATAATATATTTTTTGATTGGGTTACTTATGAAAACTTACAGTATAGTTAAATAATTGTGGTATGGTGTGGACATAATTAAACATTGTGCTTGTCATAATGTTTAACATAATATAAAGTTGGGGATTTATTTGTATTAAATGCTGCACTATAATTAATATCAATATATCGATCTGAATAGGATAAATTTTATATTTATTTTTACATATACATATATGAAAAATATAAATTAGTTCATCTTAAAAGGTTTGTTCTTATTGGAACAAGGTTTTCATATTAGGACAATTTATTAATGTAGTATGGTGCTTGGTTGCTTATTCTGTACTACCTTTACTATTTTTATTATTTTTATTGTTTTTATGGTGTTTTTTCACCCATTTTTCGTTGATGTAATGTGGCTTTAAATCTCTAATTGGGATGTTCAATGAAAAATGTGTAATTAAGTATAAAATGTACTTGTCTGTCGCTTGTTAACTGTTTTGTCTGAAGAAGGTTGGTTATTTTCTAGCCGAAAGCGCTCACATTAAACAGTTTTACGTGAAGAACCTTTAAGCAAAGCAGCAGAATAATTCTGTCCAGAAAGAAAACCATTTCCACTTCATACGTCAAGTCTTTGAGATGGAATGTTACTGGCAGCCTCAATCCTGTGATTTCTGTTAGGAGATTCAGTGGAAACAAGGTCTTCAGAAGGTGCTATGCTTACAGGTGCATCCAGCTACTACTCCAACAAACAGGGATTTTCTTAGCTTGTACTGTGATAGGTTCTTCTACAGTCAAGCACCTGAGTATCTGAAAACCCTTTACAGCCACCATAAGATTGCATGGATGAGTTTTCTTTTTCAAGGAATCAGAGATCAAATGATACAAAAATACTCCAACCCTACTGCTAGAAGAAGAAAACATTCATATGCCTTGCTGAGTCCCTGGAAATGGGTTAAGGAACTCATTCTCTCATGTGGTAAACAGGTACATCTAAGCACTGTCATATTAATAAGCCTTTACTTGGCCCCATGCCCTGTGAAGAAGCTCCATCCCATACAACTACGGATGAAGACACAGGCAGTGGATAGCTAGGGATTTCAGTAAATATCTAGCATCAGTTATGAAATTTACATCCAACAAATCCCACTTGCCAGAACGTATGGTACATTACCTTCTACACTGACTTGGTATAGGTGGCATGCCTCCAAACTTTCATGATTTACAATAATTTGTAATTCTTGAAGGGAAGAGTTGCTCCTGATTCCAAAATGTAGCAGTAGCACTTCCAGACTTCCCACACATCACACTCCTCCAAGTCTCTTATGACACTCTCCTCTAGGGATAGAGGATACAGCATCTGCCACTCACTTCCATCCTTCTCTGCTTCATTTGTACATCCATACTAGGCTACCTGTCTGCAGACTATTACAAAGCCTAGCCAATAACCAGTGGTCAAACTCTGTACCTTTTATCTGTGAGGATGAAGACATTAGCCATAATGCCAACCCTCCTAATGCCTAGGCAGTTAGACGAATTAGAAGTTATGTACTCACCATAACGTTCCATCTGAGTAGGTGTATTCATTTGTCTGCAACCTGTGGGTTATGGATCCGAAATCGGATCCGAACCGGCATGGTTTACCAGCTATGGATCCAAGCTCTCAGCTCCTCCCCTCACCCATAATGCCTTGCTCTACCCTCATGACCTCAGATCGGGTTTGCCAACAGCAAGAACACCCTGAAAAGGGTAACACATAATATGCAGGAAACTGAAAGGCCAGGGGGATAGGAGGGCGGGATGGTTGCAGACAAATGAATACACCTACTCAGATGGAACGTTATGGTGAGTACATAACTTCTAAATCTGAAGTAGGAGATTCATTTGTCTGCAACCTGTGGGACAGAGTCCCCAGCTACCTGAATCTTGGGCGGCCATCATGGAAGGATATTCCGGAGCACCGCGGAGCCAAATGATGCTCTACCCCTAGATGCAAGATCCAACTTATAGTGGGAAATAAAAGTATGAGATGAAGCCCACGTGGCTGCTGCACAAATATCATCTAGAGGAATCCTAGCCTTAAAGGCTGCCGAGGTAGATACTGACCGGGTTGAATGGGCGTGTACACCCTCCGGTGCGGGCCTTCCTGAAGCTTGATAAGCCAATAAGATACACTGTGAAATCCAGCGAGACAGAGAAACTTTAGAAATTGGCTTGCCCAAATTAAATTTAGCAAAGGAAATAAACAACTGGTCGGATTGCCTATGACCAGCCGTTCTGTTTAGATAAAATCTAAGTTGCCTGTGAACATCTAAGGAGTGAAGCTTGTATTCACCTTTGTTTTCATATTTAGGAAAGAAAACAGGGAGGTTAATGGATTGATTAATGTTTGCTTCAGAAGCTACTTTAGGAAGAAAGGACGGGTTGGTCCTGAGGTAAACACGGTCCGGATGAAATACCAAGTAAGGAGGTTTAGCTGATAATGCTTGGAGCTCTGAAACTCTCTTGGCCGATGTAATGGCTACTAAAAAGGCTGTCTTGAAAGACAAGAATTTGAGATCCACCGTAGCCGCTGGTTCAAGGGGGCGGTCAAGGCCTGGAGAACTAAGGAGAGGTCCCAAGGAGGAACCGCTTGTTTCACAGGGGGCCTGAGAAGGAAAGTACCTTTAAGGAAAATTTTACACAACTTGGCTGACATAAGTGGACTAGAGTCATGACCAATGTGATAATGAGAAATTGCCGCCAGTTGTACTTTGACTGTGGAACTGCTGGCACCATCGTTAAGAAGAGAGGTTAGAAAGTCAAGCACTAAAGGGAGAGGAACCATGAAGGGATTCAGGCCTTGCCGCTCCGCCCACAAAGAAAACCGCTTCCACTTGCTGCGGTAGACTTTCCTAGTGGACGGTTTATGAGCTGCCACCAGGATAGCCTTAACAGGGGACGAAATACCGGGAGTCCTGATCAAGAGTGGAACTGGAGCAGCCAAGCGGTCAGCTTCAGGTTGTCCAGGTTCGGAGGAGATATGCAGGATGGGTGGGATATCAGATCCGGAATGGGATCTAGAATCCAAGGAGGATTCACAGAGTGAGACCTTAGAAAGGGGAACCAGATCTGTCGAGGCCAAAATGGAGCAATGAGAATCATTCTGCAACCCACCCGAGAAGCTTTCTGAAGAACTTGGAGCATCAGAGGCAAGGGTGGATAAGCATACAGAAGACCGGTTGGCCAAGCATGCATCAGAGCGTCTCTTGGAGAACCTCCTGGAGGGGGTATCAGAGCGAAAAAACTGTCGCACTTGGTGTTTGAGGGAGAGGCAAAAAGATCGCATGAAGGAGTTCCCCACCGTGCGAATATGCGTTCCGCTACTTGAAAATTGAGAGACCACTCGTAAGGGGTCAGAATGGTGCGACTGAGCTTGTCCGCCAGGATGTTGGACCGACCCGGAATGTGCGTTGCTATTAGAAAGCGGTTGGTGGAGATTGCCCATTCCCAAACTCTCATGGCTTCTCGACAAAGGGGGTAAGACCTTGTTCCCCCTTGCTTGTTGATGTACCAGACAACCGACATGTTGTCCGATTGAATCGCAATTGTTCCCAAGGGAAGAAAGTCCTGAAGTGCTAGCAACGCTAAGAGCACTGCTCTCATCTCTAGAACGTTGATATGCAGAAAGGTCTCTGAATCGTTCCACGTGCCTTGGACAGTCCGGCCCGCAAAATGCCCCCCCCACCCGAGGCGGGAGGCATCCGTGGTCACCGTGGCGAGAGGGGGAGAAGCACAAAATGGGCGGCCTCCGTGGAGATCCGGGGAGTGAATCCACCACAGGAGGGACCGCTTGCAAGCCTTGCTGATCGCAATGGGGTGATGCATAGGGAGAGCAAGGTATGACCATTGTACTAAGAGAGTCCACTGGAGGATGCGCATATTGAGCCTGGCAAGAGGAAGAAGTGCTATAGCAGACGCCATGGACCCTAGAGCCCTCAGGACCAACTCCACCGGAACAGAACTTGAGTGGAGAATGGCCCGCACCTGGAGCTGCAGATTTTGAACTCTGTCCGCAGTGAGGAAGGCTTTTAAACTCCTTGTGTCTAACCTGGCCCCTATAAAATCTAAGAGCTGTGGGCGCGCCAGGTTGGATTTCTTCGTATTTATTGTAATGCCCAGAAAGGGAGCAAGATGGAGAAAGGAGTCTCGCGCCAATAGTAGTAGATGCCTTGTTGGGGCGGTAAGAAGCCAGTCGTCCAGGTAGGGGAAGACCTGTACCCCCTGAAGCCTCAGGTGGGCCGCTACCACTGCTAATACTTTGGTGAACACCCTGGGGGCTGTGGTGAGACCAAAGGGAAGGACCCGGAACTGGTAGTGACTGGCTCCCAGCCGGAAGTGGAGGAACCTCCTGGAGCGCCTGTCCATCAGGATGTGGTAGTACGCATCTTTGAGGTCTATAGAGCACATCCAGTGATTTTCTCCCAGAAGGGGGAGAATAGATTGCAGAGTGACCATTCGGAATTTTTCCTTGGGGACTGCCAGGTTCAAGAGAGAAAGGTCTAGAATTGGTCTTAGTTCCCCCGTCTTTTTTGGCACTAAAAAGAACCTGGAGTAGAACCCTGATCCGATCTGGTCTGGGGGGACGGGCTGGATGGCTCTTTTCTTTAGCAGATGGCCAATTTCTGCCAAAGCGGCCTCCCGTTGACCGGGTGGAACGTCTGGGAGGGACTTCAACTTTGGTAAGTGAAGAAAAAGGATGCGGTATCCTCTGGATATGATTTGGAGAACCCAGCGGTCTGATGTTATGGACTCCCATGCCGCTAGGTGCCCCGAGTGGAGCAGCCGGGCAACCCCTCAGGGTTGCTGCGCGGGCCGTTCAGAGAAAGGTTCTCTGGACCCGAAGTTCCTGGGAGCCCCTCTGCCTCTAGGGCGGCGTCCTCCCTGTCCTCCTCTGCCACGGAAGGACTGGTTGTCCGGAGCAGGCTGGGATTGCTGCGACTTCCGGAACCACATCTTCTTCTGACCCTTTTGGTTCCTAGAGTAGGGCCTCTGGGGTGCAGAGAAGCGGATTCCGACGGCAGACAGCGTCTTCCCGTCCTTCTCACTCTGGGTCAAAGTGTCGCGAACGGTTTTGCCAAAGAGGGCAGAACCATCAAAGGGGGCGTTCGCAAACGACGCTTTGAAGGGCTCAGAAAAATCGCAGTGACGGAGCCAGGCCTGACGTCTAGTGACTAGGCCTGCCCCTGCGGCTCTAGCGGCGCCTTCCGTAGCATGGGAGAGTAGCCGCATAGAGGTATTAGTAACTGATCTAAGAGTGGCCATGCGGGTGGAGTGCAGCATCTTGTCCTCCTCCGACATGGACTCTGGGGGAGATGCAGCGTATTCTTTAATGAGATCTCGCTGCATCCTAATGACGTGTGCCAGGTAGTTCAGCGCCCTTACCGAGAAAGTCGCTGAACTAAACATCCGCTTCCCCAAGCGGTCCATCATCCGAGACTCCTTGCTCGGGGGATGGACTGAGGGACTCTCCTGAGCAAGTTCCCTCTTGGTGGCCGCCGTCAACATGGCATCTACCGGAGGCCCCTTACTCCAATGGGCACGGTCGGACGGTGGGCTGAGGATCCTATCGGGCCTCTTAGGGATTGGCTCCACGGTGTCCGGTTCCTTCCACGCCCTGGTGGTAATGAGGTCCACCAGGGGTCGGCAGGAGGGGACACCCAAGAGGTAGACGGGCCCGCTTCAAATGCCTCCAAGAACACGGACTCGTCCGAGGAAGACTTGGGGGCAGACCACCCCCCCCCTTATACGGAGCATTTCCATGATGTCCCCAAATGAGACATCCTCGGGGGGGTGACCGTGGGGAGCCTTCCCTTCCTCCAAGTCCGTGTCTTCCGTGAGAGACTCGGGAGTCAATGTGCCTCCTTTGACGTATGCTTGCGAGGAACATCCTCTGGGGGGCTGTCAGAGGACTCCTCGCAAGCAGCAACCTGTTCCAGTGGAGCAGCTTGGGGCACAGAAGCGGGCTGTCCCAAGGGCCGGATGGTGGAAGCCTGACCCAGTGCAGAGGGAGCGTGGGACGGAGCCGAAACAAGTGCCGGGGGTCCGGAGACCCTCAACAGGGCCCTCTCCACTACATCAAACGCCGAAGGGGAGCCGACCTCGACCAAAGGATCCGACAATCGACTCCCCCTCGGATCCGAAGAGTGGATCGGAGCCGGCGCCGAAGCGCTCGGATCCGAAGGGACAGTGCGCTCCGACACAGACGACACAGAAGGAGCACTGATCCCCCCGGATCCGAGGCTCGGATCCAGGCTCCGAGAGGTCGGATCCGATGCACTCGAGGGCAGGGTCGGATCCGAAGTACAAAGTACTATCGGCGCCGACCCACCCCCGGCTCCGAAGCTGCTCGGCTCCAGCTGCTCCGAGCCCGGGTAGCGGGTCGGAGAAGGAGCAATCGGTTTGAAAAAGGGTGTTGAGCTCCCCCCCAGAGGGGGGGGGAGGCAAGAGCACTCCCATCTGCATCTGGGCCTGGATGAACCTTCTCATCATCCGGTCCAGATCAGCATCCGAAAGGCTATACGTAGATCTCGACGAGGCTACCGAGGTAGGCCTGGAGTGCCTCCTCGATAGCCTCGACGGAGATCGGGTCTCCTCCTCCTCAGGTCCCGGTGAAAAACACACTGGAGACCGGAGCCGAGGAGGAGGAGACCGAGCCGACAATGGAGCCGACAACGGAGCCGGGGGAGAAGCCCGCTTGGCTGGCGGGGCCGAAACAGAGGTCTCGGCCCGCCGCTTATGGTGCTTCTCCCTCCGGTCCCTTTTCTTAGCATCCCTCTCCTCCGAACCAGAAACGGGAGGTTGAGTCCCAGGAGGAGGAGGGGGAGCCGCAGAAGGAATAACCGTGGGTACGGTTACTCCCGAAGGAGCGGAGGTCGGGGCCGAGTCCGGCGGTAAAAGGCCCGCCAAAACAAGCTTGGACCTCCACTCCTTCAATGCCCTGGGGTTGAACCCTGCACAAATGGAACATCCAGATGTGAGGTGTTCAACCCCAGGCATCTAACACACCGAGTGTGGCCATCAGCTGGGGAAAGCTTATGGCCACACTCGGAGCATTTAGAAAAAATAGACTTGGGTTGCTCAGACATCCCAATCTACAACAGTAGTTACTATAACTAAAAAGTAACTAAAGAAACACAAAATCACTCACAGGTCCAACACACACACACTACACTAACAGCGAGGGGAGGGATATAACTTTTAGATTAAACTCTAAAAAAAGTAAATATACCAAAGGGGAAACCTACACTTTCACACAAATAACCAAGAAAAAATCTTAAATTTTACAATTTAAATACTGAAAACTAGCACTTAGCTTGAGAAACAATCCGGTCACCATGCGCGGCAAACGAGATCTGAGGTCATGAGGGTAGAGCAGGGCATTATGGGTGAGGGGAGGAGCTGAGAGCTTGGATCCATAGCTGGTAAACCATGCCGGTTCGGATCCGATTTCGGATCCATAACCCACAGGTTGCAGACAAATGAATCTCCTACTTCAGATCATAGGTTAATCGGGATGTTGCTGGGGAAAAACTTCTACACAACACAGCTAGCCATTCACGAAGAGCTTGAGGGATGAGGTGGCATCAGCCAGTCATTCCCAAACTTCACTAGATAATTCCACTAGTGTCTGGGAAGTTAGCTGAACACTGGCCCTGACTGCTTTTCAGTTCACTCAAAATTTTAGGCCACACAACTAGCCATTCCTGGAGCTGTGGCTGAAAATGTATGCCAACAAAATACTTTCTTTCAGGACATGATGGATGTAAGAAACTCCCATGTCCACTGCCTGCTGCCAAACACACATAAAACCTTTGCAAAGTGTATACAGACATGTGTTGCTCTTTCTATTCAGGTAACACACTTTAGCCTAGCTGTCTGTCCAAGGAGGGGCTCTATTCTCAATTCCCTTACCACAGCTTTTGCTTTCAGCTACAAAGTTACGTAAAGCATCCACACACACATTTTGTGAGAACTTCATTTTTCCTGTACTAGGAAGGAGGCTCAGGTGGGTTCATTTCTTTAGCTTGCTCTTGAGATGCTCCTTTACAATGTGATGGGATGAAGAGAGAATTATGGACACATTCCACGGTCTGTTGAAAGAGTAACTACCATATAAAATCCACAAATTCGCCATGAGTCAAAGCCAACAGCACTTCATTCACAGTTAGGCAAATGGGACTGAGGATGGTTGCTGCCATGAGGCACAACAGACATAAGTTATCAGTACTTAAGTCTGTGTCCTCTTCCAGGACCCAGAGGCTACAACTCCTGGGCTTCCTCCTTTAGGGAAGGATCAGACAATGGACAGTATCGGCAACTAAGAGACCAAAGCAAGGACTGATGCCAGGGAGTTCCTTAACTGATTAGAGCCTACAGGATTTCTTTTGCATTCTCTTGCATTAATATGGTCAATATGGCATCATGACACAATGTTTGTGGCTGCCTTCATAACTCTGCACAACATACCACTTAACAGCCAACATGAAAGCAAAAGAGCAAAGGTAGAAAAGTACACTTGTGTCCTTACCTTAACAGGTCTTTAAGCTGAGGACAATACAAAAGTATAATTATTGCATTCGGCTTTATCCAACTTGCAATTCAGAAGTCCTCATCAGATTTCATCAGTTGTTTCCACCTTCCTTGTGAGGACCAAACTTGTTCTCACATTTGGGAAGGTATACAGGCAGCTGGTGTGAGATTCTCTTATATGACAATCATAACTATGCAACACATTTCTATTTTTTTTTTTTGAGCTTTGAAGTTACACAGTAAAATGTACTGGTGCCAAACAACTTCCCAGTAGAGAGCCAAATAAATAGGGGCAACTCATGGTATTGGACTGCTTGGCTAAGCCCTTCCCAAATGTGAGGAAAAATTACATCCTTTTTCTGTATTTATTACTAACAATTATTTTTCCTGAAAAAGCTGACTTCCTCATATTGAGAAATCAGGAATCAACACATGGAGTTCCGATTTATTTAAAGAAAAAAGTAAACTGACTCAGCTGGGCTACTTTAAAAACAATCCAGTTTTTATGCATATATACCCCTACACTGATTAAGGTGATTTAGCCTTATTACAAGTCCTTTTGCTGTTTTGGGGAGGTGCAGAATTGACCTTTCTTCAGTGACTGCTTAGGCTGCTAAAATGAAACAGACAGCAGCCTGTCCATCTGGCGCAGGCTGCATCAGATCAGGTCACTTGTGCCTGAGACAGTTTGACTTAACAATGAATGTACATGGAATCACTTGTGGGCAGGACTGCAACTGCAGGATAACATTTTTTAATTAATTTTTATTGCACTGTATGTGCCACTGCCAGACAGTCTAAAGGATGGTAAGGTAAGCATGTTTAATTTGTGTGCATGTGAGCACATGCTCTTCAGCAAGGGTGGCCGCAACAAGCTAAAAATGATCAAGTCCGATACCAACTACTTGAAACATACTACCATGGCCATTACTTAAGTATTTATTCATTCCTCTCATTGTAATCAGGTATTAGTGGTGTAGACAGTCATACAAGTGGGTATAACTGATGGATACATGTGGGTGCAGAGGGCTGACTGTATGGCTCTGACAACAGTGAACTGATACACAATGCAGTGGTCATTATTTAAATATTTATTCATTCATTTTATGACAACTGGACATATGAGGTGAACACAGTAATACAATTAGCTCGGACTGGTTGGTATGGTTAACAGCGTAGCAATGGGATCCACTGAAATGGTCTACCAGCAATAAACTGAAATACATTATTGTAGTCACTATCTGTCTACTTAATTTATTCATTTAATCATAATCAGCTGTATACAACTACAGAACTGCTACAACTGATGAGCACATCTGTGTGCAAGTGCATACTGCCAGGCTCTGAGAGCAGTAAAATCAAATACGTTACTATGGCTATTACTTGTGTATATATTTATCCATTTGATCACAGACACTAAGTGTAAAGAGTAAAGTGACTGTTAAAGTGGCTACAATTTCTGGGTGCAGTGGCTGTCTGCCAATGAAAATGTGAAGAACTCACCTTGCAGTCACTTGCTCAGGTTAATCTGTTTCTGCAGGAATGCTGTCTAACCAGTATAACCAATATGAAGCATGATGGAATATTTTACTATATCTACTGTCTAGGTAAAATAAATGAAATACAGTACTGTGGTCATTATCTTATAATTAAACATCTCAAGCATGCATTTAATGACAAATACAGGGACTGTCTGTGGATAACAGCAACTGGTCCTGGTGTTATTTGTACAACTAAACAGCTATTATTCTGTTTTTGCCAGACTAATGTGCATTTGTGTGAAGCTAGTTGGAATAATTTACTGTGGTTACTGTTTGTGTAAAACAAACCCTAACTACATTGTCTGGCCATTATTTACTACCAAAATGAGGTCAGTATAGTCAAAAAAGTGGTTATAATTTTTGGCTAGAGGGGCTATTTAAACATATTTGCTCACTCTACTGTTATTTGCTAAGGTAAAGAATCACTATTTCTGCTTTACAGGATTAAAATCTATTTGTGCAAAGCAAGTTGGAATACTTTGATGTGGCTATGGTTTGTGCAAAGCAAAGTTGAAATGCATTAATGTGGGAATAACTTTTTATCACTATCTGACAATCTCAGGTACATATGGTCAACAATGTAACTGCTAGGTACCTGGCCTGTCTGTGGATGAAAATGACTAACCCTGCTATTGGGAAGAGCTAGTAATCTGGTTTTGAAGAAAAAAGTGTGCATTTGTGTGAAGAAAGCTGGACTATTTCAATGTTAAACAAAGGCAGCGGTATGCATAGTCAATACAGTGGCTGTAAATGATGGGCACAAAGGGCTGCCTGTAGATGAAAATGACAGAATGAAAACAAGCTGGCTATAGTTTATTTCACTTTCCATACCAGTGAAATACTAGCACTGCACATAAGTGGCTATATTTAGTAGAATGGACAAGAAATGTGCAACAGCAATTGGTTAGTGGCATAGTGAGCAGCATTTCAAAACCCACAGTACTTGGTTCTATGGCTGAATTCTTGGCTGTCGGTTTTGTCCTGGTGCCCTAGTTTTCACAGCATGCCACAGGTAAACTAGCATTCCTCAAATTTACTGGTAGGTCACTTTGTAGTGTGTGTGTGCTTTGTGATATACCCCCACTATTAGGGTCAGTTTTAGCATATGTGTGCACGTGAATGTGTGACAACATATCAGCTTTATCTATGGGCTTGCAGTACTGGGGTACACGTACATAATTCTTACAGCTAACAGTAACAAAAAAGGCATAAAATGCATCAAAGAAAATTTACACCAGAATATCTTCTGGGAAGAGGTCCTTGGGCCCTCGATCCCCTAGCTGTATAAAGGGATTGTGACAAAGGCTATTAAGGGTCCCAACGTCAAGCGTTACCTTTAGCTCTGCTTAGTCAAAATTTCCCTGCCCAGAGGTGTGGACAGAAGCCCACTATAGCTTATATATGGGTGGAGACAGATATAATTATTTCTTTATGTTTCCTCCCAATCACACCTCAATGGTGTACACAAAAAGTCACAACAGTTAAGAGGAAGTACACTACTTAGGAGTAACAAGTTGGAAGACATTACTGTGATCATTACAGTTTGTCACTTTTTTCAGAATTAAACATTAGATGTGATGTGTACACTATTGGCTAACTGTTGCAGGTAGGAGGTAATACAGTATGCTTATACATCTGACATCTTCAGTTGAAATCCATGACATCCAGGTGATCAGTAAATCAACAGCTCAGGTACTTGATGATGATGTAGGTAAGGGAGGGGATAATGGCATGCCTGTTCTGGGAGGGTAGGGCTTACTCTGATGGGCTGAACTCTTGGGCCCTGATGGATGTTAGGAAGCCTGCCGGGTTGGAGCGGAGTTGGCACTGCAGGCATGCCCATTCAGGTTCTGGGGCAGGTATATCACCCTGGCCATATCTCAATGCCACCTTGCCTGCACTGAGGCAATCACAGATGGGAGGAGTTTAGGACAGTAACTTAACGGACATATTCCTTCCTCTGCATGCAGGAACAGCAACTCTTCCGCTTGCTTCCTTTCTACCATTTTAGGGGGACAGTCATGCATAGCATATTTGCTGTGTACTTAATACTCATAGCTAGCCTAGAAGGGGCTAGGGTTCACAGAATAATCATGCTGTCGCAGAAGATACAGAACCACTGGCTTAACACCATATCACAAAAAAGGTTGAAATATATTACTGTGGCCATTTGTGCTTTTTTTTTCCTGCTTTTATCCCAGTCTAACATCAGAAGAGTAGTGCAGAAATTTGTTGTCATTTGGGGCCATGGCAGAGGAGGCATACTGTGGTGTAACAGCAGCAATTTGAGGGGTTTATTTTTTCTTTTCTTTGGGGTGGGTGTAAACACCATTTCAGGAAATGACTTATGCATCCTCACAAGCATCTACCTTCTCAGTTTATTGGGAACTACTATTTAGCCAGCTTTGAATATTAATCTTTGGAAACAACTTATTTCTTCCTTGAAAGAAAAAAGGCCAAAGTTCTTCCTTTCTCGTGATTTTTGCTTAAGCCATCATTGGATCTACAGGTTGGGGAAAATCTCTAAAATGCACCTTGTGGCTTCTGGGGGGCTACTAACTCCCACATCCCCAACTTAATTCAGTTACTTTCTACATAGTTATTACAATGCAGTCTAGACCTGTTACGGTCTATTCAAAGTATGAGAAAAAACTGAAGTGCATTACAAACTGAAAAAATAAAGCAATCCGTTTGGATGGTGTGAGGCAGCCATGATAGGGGGGGGGGCAGTATGCAGAAGGGGGATATCACAGTCGTTTAGCTAAGGCAGACTGGCCCTATACATCACAATTGGAAATCAAAAGTCTTTACAGTCAATAAAGTGGCCAGAATGAGTGGGTACTAAAGAAAGCTCTGGATGAAGGTGACTTAAGGACTGCAACAGTGAATGTATTTGAACATTTAAAATTATGGCAGTGTGTGTTCATTCCCACTGCTGCAGTAACATTTAGGCTATATGGCTTGTAAGTTGCCCAAGACACAAAAAAAATGGACAGCTACTAAAGGTTTGGGCTCTCCAGACACCTTCAAAATAAATGACGATTGGCCAATACAAGAAAATCATCTTTTCTAACATGCACCATGTCTTCTAATGAACAATGTTTAACCTTTTGTTTTTCTTTACAGGCTTCTTTGATACCCGACTCAGAGAAGATTCTGTTCCATTAAGAAGTGGCTTCCACCAGTCACACTGAGCAGCATTTCCTAGTGTGCGTCCATGCCCTAGGAAAAATGATCCTCGCATGCCCAGTTTGGAGAAAGAGTACGTGCCTGACCCCCAATTCATGGGGGTTCCTATTACGTTATCGAACTTCAACAAGTTCAAACCCTATATGGTCGAAACCATATAGTCGAACTTGCTGAAGTTCAAACACAGAAAAAAAAAAAAAAAAAAAAAAGATGCAACAGTAAACTAACTGTTGCAAGCAGGGGGGAAGCCCCCCTGTACTCCCCATCCCCCACTCTTAAAATATACCAACTCCGAGACAGCACTATAGTGTGGAAAGGGAATAGTAGCGTTAGTTTACTGTTGCATTCCCCCCCCCCCCGTGTTCTAAGTGTTGAAACTTCGAACAGACAAGCTCAATATTGTCGTGTTCGAAGTTTTCAAAACTTTGATTAGGTAATAGGAACCCATTCATGGTGACTGAAAGAACTACACTAGAAGAAGCTGGAGAGCTGAGTGGACTCAGTAAAGACTGCTGGTCACTGCAGCATAATTCACCATTGGCTGTTACACTGAGCCTGCAGAGTTGGCAAGAGCTCTTTGGTAAGCTGTTTTTTTTTCTATCTAGGAACTATGAAAGTCTGACCAGAAGGAGAAGTATCCATGTTGTAACAAAGAAGGATGATTTGTGCACGGTAGTAACCACTGGAACGAGTCAGTCAGAAGTAAGTTGTCAAAAAGTGTCCGCAAGCAGCATATTTGCACTTTCACACATATACACAGTCACCAAAATATTGAAATGCATAAGCAGCACACTAAATTATCAGAAACTGCTCCATAGAAAATTCAGTCTAACAGAAAAAATGGTAGGTAAATTATCACACTGTGAACACAAGCAATACATGACCTGTAGTAGTTCCTGCCCAAATAAAACATTTCCCAACATTAAATAAAGGTTACAAAAGTAATGTATTTTATCAAATAAGAGAGTCCCTAAATTAGAAAAAGCTAAAAAGAAATGTCCCTGACAGGAAACTTCTAATCACAGAGATATATTGGTTTTCTTAAAAGGGCAGTCCTGCTTAAAAGCAAAATAAAAACAAAAAGCAACATTTCTAATATAAATATAAAAAAGTCAAAATTTCTTTGTGGATGGGTTCTCCAAATGGGACTTATCTGCCAGAAAGAAGCTGAAGGCCAGCTGCTGCTTTTGTGAAGCTTCTGAGCTGCTTGGTCACGAGGCAGCAAGAAAGCACTGAAATTTCTTCATTCTGACGGTTGACTTTCCCTACCCTAAATGCGACCTCCAGATTACCATGCTTGGAAAAGATGTGGACTGAGGACAAAAAAGCTGCTTCTAAAATGGTACGGGTACTTATCTTTCTGAACAAGGCTGTGGTGGCTGCTGTGGCTCTAGCACAGTTCTCCAGTACAGGCTTTCTACTACTCAGCATAGCAACAGCAGATGCAATGGGTCATCCATTTAAATTTCTATTTATTTTCTAACCTCCCCTTTCTGTCTTTGTAACATAAGTAATTGCTCTGATTTTTCAGAACTTTGATTTGTACAAGTAAAATGACAGTTTCTATGTACATCAAGGAATGCAGGATTCTTTCTCCCTTGTTCTGTGGTTAAGGGAAAAAAAACAAAGTTGGACGGCCTAATTCAGAGAGATCCCAGTCACTTCTTTGGCATAAAGGAAAGGTTTGTGTACAGGAATACCCTTTGGCACCTATCCAATGACCAGAACCCAAAGTGTCACTGGTCCAGAAATATCTGACAGACCTTTACAATATTGACTTATTGTCCGCTTTCTTAAAAGTTTATGCCTTTACTATTTCAGACAGCCTTACTCTGGTCCCATCTTTATATTTCCAACACATGCAAAGCTATTTCTAAAAGAGGTCATCCTAGACCACCTAGAAGAGAAATTATTCAAGTGTGGGATCTCAATTATGTGTTGGAAAAGTTATCTTTGGTTCCTTTTGAATGAGGTACTTCAGCCTGTCTCAAGTTCTTGAAAAATGCCATCTTTGGTGGCTGTGAAGTCTGACAGTCATCTGCTGGTATGTCTATTCTTTATGTGGATTTTAAAGTTTATCTGCTTAGAGTTTCAGAATTAAAGGCACTGAGTTGCAAATGACATTGTTGAACTTTACTAATCTTATACAAGGATACGGATAAAAAAAAAAAAGTCAGAGTACCCTGTCCTCTATAAATCTGTGTATAATAGGGCCCACAGAAACATGACCCTTCTTGCAGTGGTCAGACTCAACTTGGTCATGTTGACAGAAATCCCCATCTCTTGAAAGCATGTAAGAGTGAAGGCCAAGGTCTTCTGAATATCTTCTAGGGAGTCTATAGTATAGGTATGGGAAGGTGTGCGCGCTCTTTGCCCTACAAAAGGATACAGCTGGAGCTAGGCATTTTGTAAAGGTCTTGAGTGCAAGAGACAAGGAGGTGAACTAGAAATAATCTCTTCCTACTTCAAATCCGATAATCTCTCGGTGCTCACCTGCTATACAGACATGAAAACAGTCCAGTGCAAGAAAAGGGCCTGAGGCGACAGAGGTAGGAGGCACTGAAGGGTCAACATTTTGAAATTTGGAGTAGTCATGCAGTTGCTCAGTTTGCACAGGTCCAGGATAAGTTTCCTCAAACCTTCTTTCCACAGTCTCTTAAGATGACCATCTTCCCTGTACTACAGCCTGTGTCTGGTTTTGAATGTTTAATCTGTGATTTTTACTTTTCAGGTGCTCAGATGTTCTTGCCTTCCAATTTGGGTGAAAACACACTTACCTTGACCACCAGTGTTTAAAAATATAATATACAAACTACACCGAATGAAACCAATGACAGCTATCTAACTGGAAAAGAATTGTACAACTCTGGTCTTCCTCTCTACTATAGGGAGTTGCAGTTTATAACCACTACAAGTTTAATACATCTAGTACAACACCAGTATCTGCTTCTAAACACAGACATGACAATGTGCAGTAAATATGTTATCGTAGATGAGCTAGAAATAAGAAATTATGTACTTACTATAACATTCCATGTTTGTAGTCCATCTCGCCTACATTCTTGCTGGACTACAGCTCGAGAGCTTTTAATGGCTCGAGGCTATCCCCTATCCCATGGTGCACCACGGCAATTCCCCAGATCTTGTTTGCAAGAAAGTAACTAAATACACAATACTGATTATGCTATCAATAACTAAGTACATACAAACAAAAGGATTTTGTTTTACTATCCATGACATGTGGACAGACAAAATCAGACAGCATAATGGATAGTCCACCAGTTCCTCCAGGATACAGGAAGGGGGAAGGAGGGTGGAACGCAAGAATGTAGGCGAGATGGACTACAAACATGGAACGTTATGGTAAGTACATAACTTCTTAATGTTATGTAGACCTATCTCGCCGTAATTCTTGCTGGATGGGACAGCGTCCCCAGCACCTTTCTCCCGGGTGGCTCAAGCAAAGAGACTCTTTTAGCACAGTAGACCCAAAGGATGACCTGTCCCGGGAGGCCAAATCCAATTTGTAACAAGTGACAAAAGTATGATGTCTTGCCCATGTAGCTGTTGCACAAATGGTATCAACTGGGAGTTCTGATTTGAAGGCATATGAAACTGATACTGCTCAAATTGAATGGCCTCTTACCTTAGCAGGTAGTTGTTTCCCAACATTTGTGTAAGCAAATCAGATGCAGTCTGAAAGCCATTTAGACAGAGTTACCTTGGAAACGGGCAAGCCGTTGTTTTTCTCTGAGAAGGAAATAAACAATTGATCCGATTTTCCTAAAATCTTTAGACCTGTGCAGTTAAAAATGGAGAATTCTATGGACATCTAATTGATGCAGTCTGTATTCTGATTTATTACTGTAATTGGGGAAGAATACTGGTAATTTAATAGTTGTGTTTAGATTATGTTCTGAGCATACCTTAGAGAGGAAAGAAGGATTAGTTCTTAGGGAGACTCTGTCCTTATGGAATATAATGTATGGAGGTCTAATGGTCAGAGCTTGCAATTCTGAAACCCTCCTAGCAGATGTTACAGCTACTAAGAACAATGTCTTCCAAGAAAACAATTTCAAGTCGGATGAAGAAGACTGTTCGAATGGTGGAGAAATCAATGAGGTCAGAACTAAGTTCAAGTCCCAGGGCTCCGGAGGTTACCTGATTGGAGGTCTGAGAAGGAGGACTCCTTTTAAAAAGGTTTTATATAAAGAGTGGGGCATAATAGAATTTCCCATGTACCCAAAATGATAATTTGAGATGGCAGCCAACTGAACTCTAATGGTAGCAGCTGCAGCTCCTTGAAAAATAGATGCGAGGAAGGACAGGATACACTCTATGGGGGCTGAGTAGGGATCTATGCCTTGTTTAGCCACCCAAATGGAAAACCTTTTCCATTTGCTGGAGTATAATTTCCTGGTGGAAGGTTTGTGGGAAGAAATGAGGATGTGTTTAACAATAGGAGAAAGGGATATACACCTGGCTATTCTTGGAACTGGAGCAGCCATGTTGTCAATTTCAGGGTTTGGATGGCAGGATGGAACTGTCCTGATTGGTGAATCAGAAGGTCTGGAGATGGTTCCAGAATCCATGATTCCTCCAAGAGATAGGGCCACAGGAAAGGGAACTAGACTTGGCGAGGCCAGTAAGGAGCAATGAGGATCATGGTACTCCAGAAGGCTTGCTTTCTGAATCACTTTGGATATGAGAGGAAAGGGTGGAAAAGCATAAAGAAGTCCCGGAGGCCAATTGTGGACCAGAGTGTCCCTGGGTTACATCCCCGATGGGGAATGAGGGCATAGTAGTTGCTGCATTTGGCGTTCATGTACGTGGCGAATAGGTCGCAGCAAGGGTGGCCCCATTTGCAGAAAATCTCTTCTGCAGCTTCTGTTTTCAGGGACCACTCATGACGCATCAGAATTGGTTGACTCAGCTTGTCTGCTATCACACTGAACTTCCCCGGAATGCGCGTTGCTACCAGAAAACGTTGAGAGTCCATTGCCCATTTCCATACTCTTTGTGCCGCTAGACAAAGTGGGTAAGACTTGCTTCCCCCTTGCTTATGTACCACACTACAGACATGTTTTTCTGATTGAATCGCAACTGTCCCAGTGGGAAAAGAACTGTGAAGTGCTTGCAATGTGTAAAGCACTGCTCTCATCTCCAGAACATTTATGTGCAAGTGGTTCTTGTGATTCTGCCAGATACCTTGGACCATCATTTCCAGATAATGCCCCCACTCACCCTATATGGGAAGCGTCCGTGGTCAAGACTGCTTTTGGTGAGGGAGAGCAAGAGGATGACCTAGATAAAGCTGATCTGTATGTAACCACCATGTTAGATCCTTCTTACAGGAGTATGTAATGAGTATTTGGTGGGACAAGGGTAGGTCCTGCACTGACCACTGGACAAATAGTAGCCAGTGAAGTACTCTCATGTGTAGACAGGCTAGGGGAACTACAAGAATGATGGATGCCATAGTCCCTAGAACTTGAAAAACTATCCTGGCTTGTACTTTGTCTTTGGTCAGCAAGAATTTGACTTGGTTGTGCAACGATTCTATCCTTTCTGGTGTCAGTTTTGCTGTCATGGTGGTTGAGTCTATGTCTGAGCCTAAGAAGACAATGCGCTGCAATGAAGATAAGGCAGATTTTTTTTAGATTTACTGTAATTCCTAATCTGGCGCACAAGGATAGAGTCTCGTCCCTAGCTCGGATTAGTTGGTGCTTGGTGGCAGCAGTGAGGAGCCAGTCGTCTAAGTACGGAAACACCTGGAATCCCTGAAGTCTCAGGTGAGCCGTGACCACCGCCATACATCTGAACACTCTGGGGGCTGTAGTGAGGCCAAACAGCAGTGTTCGAAACTGAAAATGACTGGCTCCCAGTCAAAAGCGTAGATGTCTTCTGGAGCGCCTGTCCATTTTGATATGATAGTACGTGTCCTGAAGATCTATGGAGCACATCCAAATGTCTTTTCCGATAAATGGAAAAATTGACTGCAGAGTGATCATATGGAACTTCGATTTTTATTTTACCGACTTGTTTAGCTTGCTGAGATCTAGAATTGATCTCCAGTCCCCGGTCTTTTTTGGAACCAAAAAGAATCGTAAGTTCTGGATTCTATTTGCTCTGTGGGGATTTCTTGGATGACTCTTTTTTGAAGCAACGAGATAACTTCTAATGTAATGTTGCACGGTCTATTTGATTGAGTGGTACATCTGGTAAAGACTGATTTGTAGGGGGATCGGAAACAAAAGGAATGAGATAACCTCTGGAAATTATATTTTGTACCCAGTGATCTTGGGAAATTTGTAGCCGGGTGCTTGGGAACAGTGAGAGATGACCCTTGACTACCTCCAGAGACGGACAGTTGGGCAACCCCTCAGTGGAGATGAAAGGGTCAATCAGAGAAAGCATCTCTATCACCCCAGTGTTGCGGAACCCCTCTGCCACGAGCACGGTGCCTTCCATTATAACCTCCCCCTCTGCCTCTAGGGGAGGGTTGACCTTGTGCTTGAAGGAAACCTTTTTGGGATTTATGGAACCACATTTTCCCTGTTTGACCCTTGGGATAGGGTCTGGAAAGAAGGGAGAAACGGACTCCGACAGCAGATAAAGTTTTCCCTTCCTGCTCACAACTGGTCAAAGTCTCTTTTACCTGAGGTTCAAAAAGAGTTGAACCATCAAAGGGAACGTTGGTAAAGGAAGACTTAAAGGATTCCGTAAAATTGCATAGACACATCCAGGAATGTCTCCTAAGAGAGATCCCTGCTGCGGCCGCCCTGCTCGCTCCATCAGCTGCATAGGAAATCAGCCTCATGGAGGAGTTAGTAACAGCGGTAAGGGTGGAGATCTGCGAAGATACCTTGTCAGCAGATCCTGAAGCTACTGAACCCTGAAGGGTATCTCCCAACTCCTTTAGGAGATCCCTTTGAAGCCTAGTAAAATGGGACAGGTAATTCAGCGATCGTAAAGTAAAGGCTGCTGAAGAAAAAGCATGCTTTCCATACCTATCCATCTTCCTAGACTCTATTAGAAGGATGGATATTTGAGGATGTCTCAGATAACTCCTTCTTAGTGGCTGCTGCTACTACCATAGCATCCACAGGTACTCCCTTGGTTAGAAATGTTTTGTCTTCTGGAGCAGTAATAAATTTATTCGGCCTCCTTGGGACAGGCTCCACTGTGTCTGGAGAGGTCCAAGCTTTCTGAGATATGACTCCTAACAGTTGGTCATATGGTGGTGTCACTCAGACGGTGGAAGGACGGGAACCAGAAGCCTCAAGGTACACAGATTCATCCTCAGTAGGGTTAGAGATCTTCACATCACCCCTCTGTCTAAGGATTTCAACGATGTCCACAAAAGAGACATCCTCATTGGGCGATCTTGGGGACCCTTCTGACTCATCCAAATCAGTGTCAGAAGTGACAGACTCAGGTGAGTCAATATGTTTCCTCTTACAAACTCTCTTCCGAGTGACCTCTCCAGTGGGGTAATCTGAGGAGGTCTCTGAAGAGGGAACACCTCCAATGGAGGCTCCTTGGGGTTCTGGATCCCTACATTTAGGGGCAGGTGGGGGAGAAGAGGCTGCTACCGGCTGCTGGAGGGATGTCAGGTCCAATGGCAGGGCTCTAGTAGTTAAGGCTTTTTCTATCACCTCAAAAGCCTTACCCCCTGCTCCGAAGAAGGCCGCTGCTCCGAGGAAATGGATGGTCGACTCCAAACCGGAGGACCAGGCTCCAAAGCAGATGTGGGAGCCGAGCTCACCCGAGTCGAAGAACTGAGAGGGAGTGTCGGATCCAAAGAAAAACTGGGGTGACTATCCCTTTCAGAGTTGACCGGAGAGAGTCAGTTCCCAGGCCCCTCGGCACCAGACTGAGCTGATGAAGTTAGAGTTATCGGTTCCAGGGAAGCAGGAAGAGTTCTCGGAACCGAAGGTTCCAACACTAAATGAACCGAAACATTAGACTCAGAGAGAAGCAGTTGGAGGAAGAACAGTAGACTGAGGATGGGACGGGATCCGAAGCCTTTGGGTCCGAAGGAGCTAAAATTTTTGCCAGTGCTCGGTCACAGAGCAGCCTATTCACCACCCGCTCTACATCCTCATCAGATAGTGTCCTGGAGGAACGGGTGGAGATAGATGGAGATCTCCACCTTTCCAAAACAGGAGATCTTAAAGTTGGTGAAACTGGTTCCAAGATTGGTGAATGTCTCGACAGAGATGATTGTCTTGGAGCCGATGAAACAGAAGGCACCGAGACTGAAGAAGCAGAATCGGAGCCAGAACTCTTCGGCTCTGTTGTCTTTGATTTTTTTTGTCAGTTCTGAAGCAGGAACCAATGGAGATTTCTTTTTATGACTTTTAGGAACTGTCTGACCTTGTTCCAGCTGTTCTTGGAAGGAACTAGTCATAAGGCCGCTATCGATAAGTTTTCTTTTCCTTTCATTAAGAACCCGGGTGCTAAACGCATGACAGAAGGTACAGGGTTCTTGCAAATGAGCCTCTCCAAGACAGTACACACAACTGGTGTGACTGTCAGTCAACGACATTTTTTGAGAACATTTATCACATTTTTTTAAAGCCAGAAGGGCAGTGTTCTTTGTGTTCTCTGTCTTTATCCTTTGACATTTTGCTTTTGAGAAGAAACAAATACAATAACAAAAACAACAGTACAACTATAAGATTTTTTTTTAATAGAAGGAGAAAAAACTAGCACACAGAGAGGAAAGCCCCACTAATTTAAATGGGCAACTACGGTCCTCTAACTAAAATGGGCCGTACAATCCTTAAAGAAAAGGGACAAGGGTAGCAAACACTCATGACAATCATTCAGATAATAAGGGTTGAAAAAACACAAACCGCAAGTGATGCTGATAAAGATTGTTCGGCAGAATGTTTAAAATCCTGGTTTAATAAGCGCTTTCAGTGGGGTCAGCGCCTCACCTTCATCAGACAAAGTAAAACATTAACATAACGTCTTTATTATATAGACGTACCTTCCTTGATTAGTTAAACAATTATCTTTCTTAAAGAACTACTTCACTGTTAAAAACTTTCAATGAATTTAGAAATCATACATCTGTAAATACAATACAAAATACATGTAAAAATAATAAATAAATAAATGAAAACACTACCTATACAGGTACTTGTTAAATACCACTACTTCAACTTAAATATGTTTAAACTAACAGGCAACGTATATAATTATTTTAAATTATAATTTAATGCATACCTATATAACTGAATGTTTTTTCATCTAAATTAAATTTGTGGTTGATCATTATGCCTATTCATTGTTAAGTTATAGAATAGGTAGGTATGCACAATTTTAAAAGCTAGCTTCTCAATTAATGTAACAAGCAAGTTAAAAGTTGCTTAACATGCAAATATGGGCTAATATAAATTTCCAAAGCAAGGCTGTTAGTTTAAACATATTTAAGTATTAATTGGAGATTGGTCAGTCTTTGATACACCCAGACCTTCTTGTATTGCTTCTGAGAAGGTTTTTTTTTTAAGAGATCTCTCAGTATCAGTTTGTTTTTCCTCTCCAGGACAGCCCTGTGATTAAAAGAATGACAAATGGAGCAGGACTCCTGGAGATGGACCACTCCTAGGTAATAGACACAAATTGTGTGTCTATAAGGGACATTTTCTGTCCACATTTTTAACATTTTTTAAACCCGACAGTTTCAAATCTTTAGAAGACATCCAAACAGCAACAATTTAAATAATAAAATTTAACTATGAAAAACAGATATAGAGAATGAAGGGAGGATGAAAGGAGGGCACAACCCTCTAACTTAAATGGGCTATGCCCAGGAGACTCAAAGGTAAAGAGATAGCCCTCTAACTTAAAAGGGCCAAGGAGAAGCCGGGTCTCTACTCAAATGAACTGTCCTTATCAAGGTTCCTGAAAGAGAAAAACAAGAGGAATAAAAGCCCCCTAACTTAAATG
The DNA here is from genome assembly GCF_019279795.1 of Protopterus annectens. Taxonomy (NCBI): domain Eukaryota; kingdom Metazoa; phylum Chordata; order Ceratodontiformes; family Protopteridae; genus Protopterus; species Protopterus annectens. The sequence goes on along the minus strand of NC_056745.1, from coordinate 1,311,098,425 downwards.
GGCTATTAAAAGTCTTAAGTTAGAAGCAGGGAGAGGGACAACAAGGCCTAGGCAGAAGACAATGGCTAACAGCAGAAAAATCATCCACAACAAAGCGGAAATAACTGACTAGCACAATAAAGTACAGTTTTGTACCTACCATAAATGTAGATGTTCGAGTGTATACACTGCTGCAGTCATTACACTTGGGTTATCCTGCCGCCAGGCGGTTCACCAGTAGTCCTGAGTTCCAAAGTCTTGGTCCGGCGTCGGATGCTGTTGCCTCCTCCCTGATGTCAGTGCGACAGGGGTATATAAGATGCAGCAGACGCCATTTTCTTCAGTTTTTCTTGCCCCAGATGTGAGGTGCCCCCAAATAGGTAGGCAATTCAAATTGCTAATAAAACATAAATAAGAAAAACAAACAACAACTTTCAGTTACCAGCAAATACTCCCCATAGGTAGTAAAGGGTAGAAGACATAGGTACGTACCAGCAAGTAAGAGGGGAAGGAGGGAGGGTAACCTGGACTGCAGCAGTGTATATACTCGAACATCTACATTTATGGTAGGCACAAAACTGTACTATGTTCATCGTGTTACACTGCTGCAGTCATTCCACTTGGGTAGAATCCCAAAGCTGAGGTAGGGTGGCTGTTTCTATAAGGCATTAGGGGTGGCTATAAGGCCCTGCAGCACTGCAGTGGCGAAGCCAGCTCTGGATTTAGAGCATAAAGGCAGATGGTAATGCTTGGTGAAGGTATGCACAGAACTCCATGTTGCTGCTTCCAAAATATCCTTGGTAGGTACTCCTCTGAGGTAGGCAGTTGAAGTGGCTGTTGCCCTGGTGGAGTGAGATCTAATGCTGCTAGGTATAGGTTTCCCATGGTGTGTATAGCAGAAACGCATACAATGTCCTATCCATTTTGAAACGGTCTGTTTTGAAATGGCTTTTCCCTGTGCTCCTGCAGCATATGCTACCAGTAATTGCTCAGATCTTCTGAAAGCTTTGGTTTTGTCCAAGTAGAAGCGTAACTGCCTGTGAATGTCCAAAGAATGCAGTAGTCTCTCCCCTTTATTCTGTGGTTTTGGATAAAAAGTTGGCAAGTGAATAGTTTGGTTTAGAGCCAAACTTGATACCACCTTTGGCATAAACGTAGGGTTAGTTCTTAAAGACACCCTGTCCTGGTGGAAAAAGAGGAAAGATTTCACTGTCATTAGTGCCTGTAATTCTGGAACTCTTCGTGCTGATGTTACTGCCAGGAGCAGAGCAGTTTTCCAAGAGATATATTTTAATTCTGCTGTGGTAGCTGGCTCAAAAGGAGGTAAAGTTAATTTTTCCAAAACAAAGTTGAGGTCCCAAGTTGGAGTAGGTGCTCTACGGGGTGGTCTTATGTTTTTAGCCCCTCTGAGGTACTGTTTTAGCAAAGGATTAGAAAAAATTGGTGGATCCGTGTTGTAATGAGCAGAGATGGCAGAGGCGTGGATCTTGATGGATGAAAAGGAGAGGCCTTTGTCCAGCATCTCAGTTAAATATTGTAGTATCTGAGGAATGTTTGGGACAGGAGGGTCAAGGCTGTGGTTCCAGGCACAGAATCTCTTCCATTTATCCGAATAGGCTTTCCTGGTACTAGGCCTTCTGGCCTCCAGAATGACATCCATAACAGCTCTGGAGAGAGGCATTGCTTGCTTGACTAAGGAATCTTCCATGCAGCTAGGTTTAAGGTCTTTAGCTGGCTGTGAAGTATCTGATTGTTGTGCTGAGTCAGCAGATGTGGGATATGAGGCAAAATCCAGGGTGGTTCTTGTGCTAAGTTCTTTAAGATTGGGTACCAGTGCTGGCGTGGCCAATCTGGTGCAATCAGGATCATCTTTGGCTCTTCTTGCCTGACTTTTAGGAGTACCTTTGGAAGGAGAGGTAGTGGTGGGAAAGCATATACTTGTAGGTTTTTCCAGCTGAATGAGAGGGCATCCACTTTCCATGCTTGTGGATGGTAACCCTTGTGCAGAATTTCTGTAGCTGGCAGTTCATTGGGGATGCAAACAGATCTATGTCCGGGCTCCACCATTTCTGTGTTATCATTCTGAATATTTGTGGATTCAATTCCCATTCGTGGAGATCCATGATGTTTCTGCTTAAGTCGTCTGCTAGTGTGTTTTTCTCTCCTGGCAGGAATTGTGCTTGCAGATTAACTTGATAGTTTAGAGCTGTGTTTTACAAGGTCATGGCTTGTCTGCAGAGGGGGTAGGAGTGAGTGCCCCCTTGCTTGTTTATGTACCACATAACTGTGGTGTTGTCTGTCTTTAGTAACAGTTGTCCTGGATGAAGTAGGTCCTTGAAAGCTATAAGGGCATTTTGTACAGCTAGCATGTCTTTTTGATTGATGTGAAGATGCCTTTGTTCTGCGGGCCACTTGCCCTGAATACATTTTCCTGCCATGTGTGCTCCCCAGGCGTAATCCGATGCATCTGTTGTCAGTGTTTGCCTGGCTGTGGGTTGAGTAAAAGGCTGTCCCTTGTTGAGGTGACAAGCTTGAGCCCACCATCGAAACTCCTGTTGAAGGCAAGGAATTAGTGGTATAACTGTTTCCAAACTTTGACAGTGTTGAGACCATACACTCTTTTAGGTACCATTTTAGTTTCCTCATATGCAGTCTGGCATATGGAATTAGTAGTACACAAGATGCCATGTAACCCAAGGCCTGCAGAATTTTTCTTGCAGGGAGTTGGGTCTTTGTTGCCGTCAATTGAAAGTATTGAGTCAGTTGTCCTTGCTCGTCTGGTGTGAGATAAGCCATCTGGGCTGTTGTGTTCAAGCTGGCACCCAGGAATATCATCTCTTGTGAGGGCACTAGTTTTGATTTCTTTTCGCTTACTGTGTATCCCAGGCATCTTAATAACTTTTTTACAAATGCCAGATGCTTTAGAAGAATGTCCTTGCTCTCTGCTTGAATCAGGCAGTCGTCCAGGTACGGATAAATTTGAATTCCTTTCTGACTGCAAAATGCAATTACTGGTGCCAGGCACTTTGTGAAGACCCTGAGTGCAGTAGATAAGCCAAAGGGCAGTGCAGAGAAATGATAGTGCATTGAACTAGCTATGAATCTGTGGTATCTTCTGCAGTTTTGTCTGATAGGGACATGCAGCTATGCCTCCTTGAGGTCCAAAGTCACGAGCCAAGCTTTCTTGCCCAGCATGGGAAGAAGCTGCTGTAGTGTCAACATTTTGAATTTCGGAACATCCAGGTAAGTGTTTTGAGAAGAAAGATCCAGAATGGGCCTCCAGGCTTTGTCCTTTCTGGGAACCAGAAAGAGTCTTGAGTAAAATCCTTGTCCTTGCTCCTGTGGTGGTAACTTTTGAATAACTCTCATGTCCATGAGTGCTGTAATTTGTTTTTGAGCCTCTGCCCATTGATTTGGTGGCAGATATGGCACTCCTTTTAACCTTGGCAGAGTGTGAAAGTGGAACCTGTAACCTTGAGATACAATGTTGAGAACCCATTTGTCTTTGGTGATCCAATGCCAATTGTGATAGAAAAGTGCCAGTTTTCCTCCCAAGGGGGCTGCCAAGAGAGAGCTGTTTGGCAGCTGTAGTGGGAAGTCATTGGGGCTGCTTTTTATATGGTTGGGGCCTGTCTTCCCCTTCTTTCTGGCCTGGTGTACCCCATTGTCGAGGCCTGTAAGGACCTTGTGGTTGACCTCTACCTCTTGGACGTCTGTATCTGCCCCTTTGAGGTCTGTCTGTAACTGGAAAGGACCAATTCTTTGTTGGCCAATTTCTGCTAAATCGAGGAGGCTGAACCTGTAAGAAATCCTTCACCGTTTGCATAGATTTTGCCTTAGCCTCCATTTTCTTTAATACATCTTCTGCCTTAACTCCAAATAACACATCCTGCTGCAAAGGTGCATCCAATAATTTTGCTTTAACATGATCTGGTAACATATGTTCTTTTAACCAAGCATGTCTTCTAATGACAGAGCCTGTAACTGCTGCTCTACAGGAGGCCTCTAAAGAATCAAAACCACATTGCAAAGTGTGTTTTCCCACTTGTTCAGCTGCATGAAATAAATCCTGCATTTCTTTAAAATTAGGAGGATCTGAATCTGGAAGCATTTTTTGTTTCAACTGAGACATCAATAATTGCTGATATTTTAGCATGTGAAACTGGCAATTTGAGGCTCTCATTGCTAAAGTTGCAGATGTATATACTTTCTTTCCCCATCTGTCTAATGCTCTGGAATCTCTGTCAGAGGGAACTGAATTTTTTGCTGATGAGGCCTTAACTCCATTGGGTCCCTGAGAAATAGTTTCAGGGTCAGCAACAGGGCTTTTATACAGAAATTTGTGAGAGTCAGGGACTCTGTAGTATCTGTTAGGTATAACTGGGGCTGGAGGTAAGGAATCAGGATTTAAGCTGGATTCAGTATACACATCACAAAATATCTAACACTGGTGGAATAGCAAGGGGTCTGTGTTGAGGTATTAAAAGGAAGTCTCTGAGCCTTTTCTTGGATTCTGAGTAATCCTGGCCTTCCCAATGGAAATGCTCCCTCATGGTATGTAAGGTTTCCCCAAAAGAGTAGTCCTCAGGCGGAGAGGCTGATGGAATTGATTCCTCAGCATCAGAATCTTCATAAGGGGGTAAAGAAAATCCTAGGTCTGAGGATGAACCTGAAGAAATGGACACCTGGTTGGATGAGTCATAGTCTGCATCCTCTCTAGGCCTTTTATCAGGAGGGGGATGGGACCCCCTGATCAGAGTGATTAGGTCTTCGGCCATTTTGAGCATTTGTTTGTTAGGCATGGAGGCCTGTACTGGAGAATGCTGTATTTGTTTCTTTGTTTTTAAAGGAGGCTTAGACTTAGCAGAGGGTTTAATGCTTAACTGAGTAGGTCTGAAAACACCTTCTGAAGCTGCGGGTTGCTCAGCTACTCCGGATCCCTCTGAAAGGTTAGTTTCGGCAGGCTGAAAAACTAGCGCGTCCGAAGGCCCAGCCATCTCCACGTGGGAATCAGAGGTGGCCAGTGGTTCTGCAGAAGCGGTCATCAGGGGCTGCGAAGGTGCCTTGCTGAAAACCGGAGAACTGGCGAATGGCCTTGAAGAGGCTTCGTTGTCAGTTCTGGGCCTCGGATGCCTGTCCTTGTCTTTGCGCTTTTTATGTATTCTGGTCGTCGGAAGTTCCGACGGCATGGTGTAATTGAATTTTCTACCAAAGTAATGTCGGGCAAAATCAAACCGACGTTTAATAGTGCGCTGGCTAAACCTAGCACAAAACAGACACCCAGTGACGTCGTGGTCTGGGCCTAGGCATGGGATACAATAGGAATGAAAATCCTTATGAGGTATTTGCTTCCCACGAGAAATACAGTTATTAACTTTTATTGACATCGGTCTGAGGCAAGAAAAAGTTTCCCCAACGGGGTACTTAGCTTTGTAGAAGACTTCGGTTCTGTATTCGGAATGAAAATCTCAGGAGTCGGCCGAACGGCACTTGCGAACTGCTTTTGCTTTGGGCACCGCGCGGCAAGAAAGACTGAAGAAAATGGTGTTGGCTGCATCTTATATACCCGTCGCACTGACGTCAGGGAGGAGGCGACAGCAACCGACGCCGGACCAAGACTTTGGAACTCAGGCCGACTGGGGAACTGCCTGACGGCAGGATAACCCAAGTGTAATGACTGCAGCAGTGTAACACTATGAACATCTAGCTATTTTAGTTAAACAGAGTAGAATAAACACTTTCCAACAATAGTTACTACAATAAAGAGTATACTTGGCCAGTAGCACGAGCACTCAATCTTGTTTAGTGGGAAACGAGATCTGGGGAGTTTACCTAGTACATGCTGGGATACAGTTTAGCCAAGAGCTAGTAGAAGACCTTGAGCTTGCATATAAAGGCAGAGTTGGATCAGAGGATCGGATATGAACACAATCTGGTAAGAATGAAGGCGAGATAGGACAACACATTATATATTACCCCTAAAGAGAAAAACTGGGCTCATACCATAGAAAATTTCAGGGAACACATGCATGAGATAAAGCATTTAGGTGCTGCCTCTGTCCGTCAGTAGTACAGGGAACAGTCTTGGGGTAAATGCAGTCCTGCGGTAAATTTTCTGTTTGCCATCGATAGATCAAAGTTGTGCTTGAATATGGACATGGATGAACTTTGTTGTATGTGGACAGACTATTGCTCTTTGCATTCACTAAATATGACCAGTTGATTCTAGTAATTGAGTATATAAAAAAAAAAAAAAAAAAAAAAAAAATCAAAAAGGTCATGCCAATTTAGTGATAACATGAACAACAGTCCAATGTTATACACAAAAAAATGGGAAAATTTAAAGGATGAACCCTTGGATGCAGTTTTGCCTCCCCAATGTTTATATATATATATATATATATATATATATATATATATATATATATATTTATATATATATATATATATATATATATATATATATATATATACATATATATATATATATATATATATATCTATACACATACACACCCCTGTTAAAATGCCACGTTTTTGTGATATAAAAAACCTGAGACCACAACAAATCATTTCAAAACTATTTCCACCTTTAATGTGACCTATAACCTGTACAATTCAATTGAAAATCAAACAAATCTGTTAGGGGGGAAAAAAAAAAAAAAAAAAAAAAAACCTACAATATGGTGGTTGCATAAGTGTGCACACCCTTAAACTAATACTTTGTTGAAGCACCTTTTGATTTAATTACAGCATTCAGTCTTCTTGGGTAGGAGTCTATCAGCATGGCACATCTTGACTTGGCAATACTTGCGCACTCTTCCTTGCCAAAGTACACCAAATCTGTCAGATTGCGAGGGCATCTCTTATGCACAGCCCTCTTCAAGTCACCCCAGAGATTTTCTATTGGATTTAGGTCTGAGCTCTGGCTGGGCCATTCCAAAACTAATTTTCTTCTGGTGAAGCCATCCATTCTTTTGCTGATTTGGATGTAGGCTTGAGGTTATTGCCATGTTGAAAGGTGAAATTCCAATTCATATTCAGCTTTCTAGCAGACGCCTGAAGGTTTTGGCCCAAAAGTGACAGGTATTTGGAAATGTTCATAATTCCCTCCACCTTGATGAAAGCCCTAGTTCCAGCTGAAGAAAAGCAACCACAAAGTATGATACTGCCACCACCATGCTTTTCTTTTGGTGATGCGAAGTGTTGTTTTTGAGCCAAAGGTACCCTTTGGAATTGTGGCCAAAAGTTCAGCCTTGGTCTCATCAGACCATAGCACATTTTTCCACATGCTTTTGGGAGATTTGATATATTGTTTGGCAAATTTTAGCCAGCCTGGATGCTTTTCTGTGCAAGAAAAGGCTTCCGTCTTGCAACCCTACCCCATAGTCCAGATATATGGAGAATACTGGAGATTGCTGTCACATGTAGTACACAACCAGTACTTGCCAGAAATTTCTGCAGCCCTCCTTCAGTGTTGCTGTAGGTCTCTTGGCAGCCTCTCTAACCAGTTTTCGTCTTGTCTTTTCATCAATCTTGGAGGGATGTTTAGTTCTTTGCAACGTCACTGTTGTCGCATATTTTCTCCACTTTTTGATGACCATCTTCCATGGTGTATCCAATGCAGTGGAATAGGTTCATAGGTTCGTAGGAGGGTACTAGCCCATTGGCCCTAGGGCCTATATAAGCCTAGCCAAAAATGTACCCTGGCTTCCGCCACCCAAGAAAATAATTTTCCTGCGCCCCTGTCGAGCAGAGCCACAGAAGTGATCCCCGGGATGAATTTCCTATCTCCCATCCAATCATCAAGATTTTTCTTGAAGAGTGCTAATGAGGCGCTCTGACAGACAGGTAGTCTTGTTCCACAGTATGAGAAGTCTCTGGGACAGCAATCTATCCCTCTAGCATGTTCTGTTTATTGTGGTGACAAGGTTTATGTCCCTAGAGCGTATAGCTCGGAGGGATTGGGATTTCTTTAAGTGGAGCATGTCCAACAGCTCTGGGTTTGACATAGCTTTGTATGTTAGGCAGAGATTGACTCTGAGTAGGCGATATGCGATGGAGTAAAGCTGGAGTTTTTTGAGACGGTCTGCATAGGGCATCTGTTTGAGGCCAGTAATCCTCTTTGTGAGGTATTTCTGTGGCCTTTCCAGTTGTTGTAGATGTCTTGTGAGGTACATACCAAAAGGAGCGTTGTACTCTATAATGGGTCTGAGTGATGAGTAGAGGGGAAGAATGACCTCTTTTTTTCTGGATGAGAAACCTTTTGTGATGAGGTGAGCCATGTAGAAGGATTTTTTGTTTTACCCTTCTCCTGACTGATACCTTTTAACAATGACATCCCGTTCATGCTTTTTAAGCTCTCTGCGAACCATGGCTTTTGCTGTAGCAGGCAAATGAGTAAATATCAGAAAAATCCTACAAAATGTTAAAAAAAACCAAAAACAAAATATAAATACAAAAACGGCAGGCCAGGAGGATGTGAAACGCAACCAAAGAACTGTCCAAACTTTACTGAATAAATTACACACTTTATTTAGGCGAAAAAAGAAAAAAAACAAGCGCTTTCGTCTCCAAATTAGGAGACTTTATCAAGTTAAATTTAAAAAGACTTGCATCATTTTAAATAAACATGCCCATGAATCAGACCAATCAGAACATGCTTAAAATGTATAAAATAATTAATAAAACATCAGCTCACAAAACATTCAAGAACAACCCCTTAAATTAAAGCAATACAACTTTTTTTTTTTATAAAACTATATACATACATATAAATGTAAGATGTACTCCTTAGGCTATCTACTTAAAAAACTATTACTAAATACATTATTGCTAATAAAACCAATAAATTACAGTGATCTGCTGTTAAAATTTAAAAGTTCAAATGTCCTAATAAAATAATTGATATGAATGTATACAGCACAACATAAATGCATTATGGACAGGTGATCCGCTGTGGCGACCCCTAACCGGGAAAAGCCGAAAGAAGAAGAAGATAAAATTACACACATAAGCAATAAAATGTTAAAAACATAATGCATATGTGCAAAATCCTGTGTGAAAAAAACCCTGTGTAAAAAAACACCTCACGGGGAGGGGGGGCATACAATCAGAACAGGGAGAAATGGACAAAAAATTGTGTGTTGAAAAATACATAGTGGTGTAATTATTAGTATATATTAAAATATGAATAAAAACTATATGTAAAAGTGATTGGGAGGGTGGCCTAATGGTTAAGGTGTTTGCCTTACAAACACAAGGTGCAGGGTTTGAGTCTCACAAGGGATAAAGTACAGTTTTGTACCTACCATAAATGTAGATGTCCGAACTGGATAGCATCTGCAGTCATAACAAGTGGGTTGTCCTGTCGTCAGGCAGCCCTTCAGTCGGCCGGATTCCAAAGTCCGGGTCCGGCTTCGGCTGATGTCGCACTCCACCCGACGTCATCTCTGTTGGTCTTCGGGTATAAAGGCATCAGCCGACGCCATTTTCCTCAGTGTTTCTTGCCCCAGATGCCAGTAGCCCTCTTGCAGGCTAAAATTTGGATAGATGCCAATGCTTCCAAATAGATAGAGGTAAACACAACAATAAGCATGTATGTACATATATACAAACAAATACACCATAAAAGACTCCCCCCCAACAGCTAGCTATTCGAAGGGTAAACACCCTAGGAGTACCACAGAGGGAAGGAGGGAGGGTAATCCTGACTGCAGATGCTATCCAGTTCGGACATCTACATTTATGGTAGGTACAAAACTGTACTATGTCCTTCATGGATGCATCTGCAGTCATAACAAGTGGGTAGAATACCATAGCCAACTAGGGAGGAGGATAAAAGTAGATTATGGTGTGTTTAGGATCCCTTGCAGTACAGCAGTGGCAAACCCTGCTCGGGATCTGGAATATAGAGGCAAATTATAATGCTTGGCAAATGTATGCACGGAGGTCCAAGTAGCCGCCTCAATAATGTCTTTGGTTGCCACTCCTCGTAAGAAGGCTGTGGTAGTGGCTGTTGCCCTTGTAGAATGAGGTCTTATGTTCTGTGGAATTGGTTTTCCATGGAAGGAGTAACAGAATCGTATGCAATTTCCTATCCATTTGGAGATTGTCTGTTTGGAAATAGCTTTTCCTTCCCTTCCTGTTGCATAGGCTACAAAAGTTGGTCAGTCTTTCTGCTATTTTTGTTCTGTCCAAGTAGTAGCGTAGCTGTCTATGTACATCCAAGGTATGCAGTATTCTTTCCCCTCTGTTTTGTGGGTTGGGAAAGAATGTAGGTAGGTGGATTGCCTGGTTTAAAGACACTCTGGATACCACCTTGGGCATAAATGTAGGATTAGTCCTCATGGACACTCTATCTTGGTGGAAGATTAGGAAGGGTTGCACTGCCATTAAGGCCTGTAGTTCTGAAACCCTCCTTGCTGAAGTAATTGCCAGTAGGAAAGCAGTTTTCCATGACAGGTGTTGTAGGTCTGCTGTTGTTGCTGGTTCAAAGGGTGATAGTGTCAACTTTTCTAGCACAAAGTTTAAATCCCAAGCTGGTAATGGTGGTTTCCTTGGAGGTTTTACATTCTTGATTCCTCTGAGGAACTGCCTGAGCAAAGGGTGTGTGAAACAGGTGTATCAAAGCTGTATTCTGCTGAAATAGCTGATGCATGTATCTTGATGGAGGAGTAGGACAGGCCTGAATGAAGAAGTTCGGCCAGATACTCCAGAATGTTAGGCATATCTATGTTTGACACATCTTTTCCTCTTTCCGTACTCCAGATGACAAACCTTTTCCATTTTCCAGCATAGTTCCTTCTTGTTGAAGGTCTGCGTGCTTCAAGAATAATGTCTTTAACTCTTTGGGAAAGTTCTGGAATAGCTGCTGTTATGTGATGTTCCATGCAGTCAGTTGCAAGGTTTTAGGTTTGGATGTATGATGCTGTAGTTGTTCTGCGTTAACATCAAAGGCATCAGGGAATTGTCCACATATTGTTCGAGACATGCTCCTCAGTAGTGGGTACCAGTGTTGTCTTGGCCAGTTTGGAGCTATCAGGATTATCCTTGGACGTTCTTCCTTGATTTTCAGTAGTACCTTGTGTATCAAAGGAAGAGGCGGGAATGCATATGCTGTTAGGCCTTTCCAGTTGAAGGAGAGCGAATCCACTTTCCATGCTAATGGGTGGAATGTCCTTGTGCAGAATTTTTTGAGCTGGTGATTGAGAGGTGATGCGAATAGGTCTATCTGTGGCATTCCCCATTTCTTTGAGATGGTCTTGAAGATGTCCGGGTGAAGCTTCCATTCGTGGGCATCCAAAGTGGTTCTGCTTAATATGTCTGCTAGGGTATTGTCTTTCCCTGGTACAAATATTGCCTGTAACTGGATGTTGTAGCTGAGTGCCAGGGTCCACAGCTCCAAGGTCATTCTGCATAGGGGGTATGAATGAGTGCCTCCCTGTTTGATGTACCACATGACTGTGGTGTTGTCTGTCCTTATCATCAACTGGCCCTCTTTGAGAAATGGTTTGAACTTTTGGATAGCCAGTTTTACTGCCAGCATTTCTTTTAGGTTGATGTGCAGTTGAAGTTGATCCTGTGTCCACAATCCTTGCACGCATTTGTCCAGCATGTGGGCCCCCCATCCTAGGTCTGAGGCGTCTGTTGTGATGGTCTGGCTTGCTTGACATCTGCGAAAGGGTAGGCCTGGGTTTGACTGGCATGCCTGAGCCCACCATAGGAACTCCTGTTTTAAGCATGGAATTAGTGGGATTTCTGTTTCTAGACTGTGTCTGTGTTGGGACCATAAATTCTTTAGGTACCACTGTAGTTTTCTCATATGTAGTCTGGCAAATGGAACCAAGATTATGCATGATGCCATGAAGCCCAAGGCCTGCAGTACTTTTCTTGCTGTTAACTTGTTCAATTTTGTTAGTGCCAAGAAGTAAAGAGGAAGTTCTTTTTGTTTTTCTGTAGTCAGGAATGCCATTTGTTGTACTGTGTCCAATTCCGCCAAGAATGTCCTTGTTTGGGATGGTATCAGCCTTGACTTTTGTAAATTGACTGTGTATCCCAGTGCTTGTAGCAAGTAAATGACCCTTTGTAAATCTGTTGTCAGCTTGCTTTTGTTGTCCCTTGTAGCAGGCAGTCGTCCAGGTATGGGTAAATTTGAATTCCCTGAAGTCTGCAATGGGCGATTACTGATGCCAGGCATTTTGTGAATACTCTGGGCAGTAGATAAGCCAAAAGGCAATGCTGAGAATTGATAGTGCTCTGATCCTGCAAGAAATCTGAGGTATCTTCTGCAGATTGGTCGAATGGGGACGTGCAGGTATGCCTCCTTGAGATCTAGAGTTACCAGCCAAGACTCCTTGCCCAGCATGGGAAGAAGTTGCTGTAGGGTCAGCATTTTGAATTTTGGGACAATGATGTATGTATTTAAGGTGGACAGGTCGAGAATTGGTCTCCAACTTTTTCCTTTCTTGGAACTAGGAATAGTCTGGAATAGAACCCCTTTCCTTGCTCTGCTGTTGGCACTCTTTCCACAGCTCTCATGTTTGCTAACTCCATTATCTGGCGTAGAGCCTCTGTTTTTTGATTTGGAGGTAGATTTGGCATTCCTCTTGACTGGTAAAGTGTGGAAGTGAAACCGGTAACCTTGATCTATGGTTTGTAAAATCCACTTGTCCTTTGTTATGTAGTGCCAGTTCTTTGAAAATAAGGTTAACTTTCCGCCTAGAGGAGCTGCTATTTGTTCCCTGGTAGGCGGATTTAGGGTTAAGTCACTGTGGTTGTGTTGATGTAGTGGCAGTGGCTGTGTCTGTGCCTCTGTTGTTACCTTGCCACTGTCTACCTCTGTAGGCACCTCCTCTGGATTGGTTTCTGCCTCTGGAACGCCTATTCCTGCCCCTTTGAAATTTTGTGGAGTCAGGAAAGGACCAATTTTTGGCAGGCCAGTTCCTGCTAAACCTTGGGGGTTGAACCTGCAAGAAATCTTTAACAGTTTGAACAGATTTTGCCTTTTCTTCCATTTTCTTCATAACCTGCTGGGCAGGTGTACCAAACAAACTTGTCTTGTCCATAGGAGCATCTAGCAACTTAGCTTTAACATGATCCGGTAAAGCTTGTTCCTTTAGCCATGCATGCCTTCTTATCACTGTGCCTGTCATGGCTGATCTAAATGAAGCCTCCAGTGCATCATAGCCACATTTTAAGGAATGGTTGCTAACCTGTTGTATGTTATTTACCATCTCTAATACATATTTCTTATCAAGAGATTCATCAGTGGTTAGTTTTTTAGTTAACTGATCAAGCATCAACTCTTGGTATTGTATCATGTGAAACTGACAGTTTAAAGCTCTAGCTGAGAGAGTAGCTGAAGTGTAGACCTTTTTACCCCATCTGTCTAATGACCTTGCTTCCCTTTCAGAAGGAATAGGGTTTTTAGCTATGGTCGCGGCTACTGCCTTGGGACCCTGGGATATAGTTTCTGGGTCTGCAAGTGGAGCCTTGTAAAGGTGGATTGGGTAGTCGGAGGATCCGACGGCATAATGTACGCAAAATCAGAACCGAAAAACTGTTCTGCAAACTCCGACCGACGCCTAAGCGTTCGTCGGTTGAAAGAAGCACAGGCCGAACAGGCTGCTACGTCGTGGGCTGGGCCTAAACAAGGCAGACAGTAAGAGTGGAAATCTTTATGAGGTATTTGTTTCCCACAGTTTAAACAATTGTTAACTTTTTCTGACATCGGCTGAGGCAAGAAAGAGTCCTCAACGGGGTACTTAGCTTTAGAAGTCTTCGAAGTAGTATTCGGTAGAAGTAATCTCTGGATCCGACCGACCGGCACTTGCGAACAGCTTCTGCTTCGGGCGCCACGCGGCAAGAAAGACTGAGGAAAATGGCGTCGGCTGATGCCTTTATACCCGAAGACCAACAGAGATGACGTCGGGTGGAGTGCGACATCAGCTGAAGCCGGACCCGGACTTTGGAATCCGGCCGACTGAAGGGCTGCCTGACGACAGGACAACCCACTTGTTATGACTGCAGATGCATCCATGAAGGACATCTGGCTAAGCTTAAAATGGCTCAAAAGAGCAGTTAGCTTAGTACTAACCTATGAACTATGAACCTATGAACCTATGATTTTATAAATAACTAATCTTATAAAAATCATCAAAATTAAAAATATATACACTACGAATAATTCAAAATGTGCAAAACTACGCAATTAAAACATATACAATATTTATAAAAAATTGTACTAATATAAACAGATATGTAGAAAAAATTAATAAATGCGTTTTAATAAAATCACTGCTAATGTGTCATATAAAATTGCAACCTATATTATGTTACTATAAAAAATATATGCGTGTTATAATAAATGAACAATTTTTCATCTCTCCAATGTTCTCAATTTTAAAAAGCAGGTAACAGAAAAGGTCTCATTTAAACCTGGCCATTGCATGGCTTTAGTTCTAAGCTGCCACAAAGCTTCACCTTTCTTAAGGAGCAATGGCCAAGGACCACCCCTTGGGTTGTACTCAAAAGGTTCAATCATTGCAAATTTAAAACTGTGACCAACACACTTTGCACAATGTTTAGCCAAAGAGTTAAGATTCCTTTTTTAATCTCATGTCCCATAAATTTTCATAAATGCGACTCCTTAATTTTCTCTCAATTTTTCCAATATAAAAACAAGGACATTTACAACAGAAAGCACAGTAAACCCTTTCCATTTGACAATTACAATTTTTCCTTAAACATACCTTGATGCCATTTACTGTGAAGGTAGTAGCTTCAAAAATAAAACTGCAGTAATTGCATAAACCACACTTCTTCATGGAACCTCTACACAGTTTGTTACTACCATTTTCAAATATGTTCTTGAGAGATCGACCCTTCCTGTAAACAACTAAAGGTTTTTCTCCAACACATTGCTTAACCTCACCACATAAGGACAAAATAACCCAATTCTTTAGTAGAATATCCACAATTTCTTTGCTTTCCAAACTATAAGTTGTAATGAAAGCTGATAGAAAATTGGGTCCATTATTTCCATTAGGTGTACTCATGCTAAGCATTTCATAGCTCCCACTTGGCAACAATGTGTCCACACTACTGTTGTTCATACCAGTGGGAGCTATCATTTTGTTATTAAAAGTCATGATTGCAGAAAAAAGCTCCTTTCCCTCTTGTTGATAACTTCCAACATAAGATTGTTCACCAATTCGAAGGGATAATCCCTTTTCAAGAACATGTTTTTAAAAGTTCACATTCAGAGAGAAATTACTCAAACTGTGAAACCATACGGGCTGCCCTCACAAACTGACCCTTCACCACCCCTCTCTTTTGCCTATATGGGTGGGAACTATCAAAATTTAAGAAGCTGTTTGAGTAGGTTTCTTTGCGGTGAATTTCAGAAACATATTTCCTTAATACATAATCTTTTCGTAACCTAACATCAAGATAAGTGATCTCATCAAAACCAACTGCATGTGTAAATTTCAAAAAATCAGTTGAATTACTGATATAATTCAGAAATTCAACAATCAACTGCAATTGAGACTTGTACCAAAGGGATTACGTATGTGGCACTTCCCTATTGATATTGTGGCTAATTCTGTCTTTCATAAAGAGCTTCGATCTATGTTTGACCGCCATGGCTCCGAGTACATGGAGCTTGTGGTCAAACAATGATATTTTATTAAGTGACTTCATCAGAGAAGCGACTGAATTGGACACTAAGGTTACTCAAGATATTGCACATGAAGACAATATTTTTGATTATAATCGTATTTTTAGAAGTACTGAACAGGAAATGGTGTCTATTAAAACAAGAAAAATGAAGAAAATTGAGAGGGACAGGGCACAGTATGATGCAAATATGGCTTATCCCCCCACCACCTAGGTCGCAAACTTGGAATATTGACATTGATTTTAACAGAAATTCTTCACCCTCAAACAATCATGAGTTTTTTCTAGACCAGGAGAATTTTCCTCCTTTGAGGAGATCGGAGAGACCAAGGGACTTTTTCTGTGAATGGAGGATGGGGGGGGGGGTCGTAGGAGATGAAATTAGTTCCAATGGGACATGCTTTTGACAACTGCAGTGTGCTTAAGAATTCTAGTGGTGATTTTAATGTTTTAACTACTCTGCTATGAATATTGATGTCAACATTTGTGATTTGCTAGCGAAGGGTTTGACTTTTGTTCCTTTTAAGAATTATGATTTAGCACGAACATTGGTTGATTTAAAACAGTTTATCAGAAAACTAAATCTTAATGTTTTATTCAAGACTGTGGAATCTGTCAGCAACCCGTTGCGTATATCCAGCACTTACAACCCACCTGTTCACCCTTCTATTTTAGTGTTTGAACAATTACGTGAAATTGATATACAAAACATTCGGAGAATAGCATGTCAAACAAATTTAAGTGATGGTGAGACTGAAGGTTTACTCAGTTTGAAAAATAATAAGAGAGGTTAGGGTGTTAAAACCCAACAAGGGTGGAGGGATAGTGATTATGGATGTATGTGATTACAATGCAAGAATGAGGAAGATTATGGATGGGGTTGCATATAAAAATATATCTTTGAATGAACTTAATGGAACTTACAATAAGATTAGAAATGAATTAAATGACTTATTTACAGATGGTTCCATCTCTATTGATGAGTACAATTTTTTCTTATCAGCAGCCCATCCAAGGATTCCTTGTATATTTGGTTTGCCCAAAATCCATAAAAATGTTTCTGACCCTCCCATGCGCCCTATTGTGAACGGTAGAGGGTCCATTACTTATCCCCTTGCTAGGTTTTTGGATATCAGATTAAAATCTTTAGTGTCTGAGGAAGCAAAACTTTGTAAGGATTCATGGGATTTTCTACACAGGATTAATAATATGGAGTTCTTGGATATGGGTTTATTCATTACTATTGATGTCAAAGACTTATATACGTCTATTCCCCATGAAATTGGGGTCGAGTGGTTTTGTGAATTCTTACTTTAAAAAAGGTGTGCCTCAGCCTAAAATTAATGTGTATGAACAACTACTCAATCTAGTCCTAAAGAATAATTGTATTTATTTTGAAAAAGAATATTTCATCCAGGATGTGGGCGAAGCAATGGGCTCCCCTTGTGGGGGGCTTTACGCCAACACTGTTATGTTACAGTGGGAGAAGAAGTTTTTTTTAATTCCCCTTTTTATAACCACTGTAAAATTTATATAAGATTTTTGGATGATATATTTATATTCTGGGACAGACCTGAGCAACTGATTGTTGAATTTCTGAATTATACCAATAATTCAACTGATTTTTTGAAATTTACACATGTACTTGGTTTTGATGAGATCACTTATCTTGACGTTAGGTTACGAAAAGATTATGTATTAAGGAAATACGTTTCTGAAATTCACCGCAAAGAAACCTACTCGAACAGCTTCTTAAATGTTGATAGTTCCCACCCATATAGGCAGAAGAGAGGGGTGGTGAAGGGTCAATTTGTGAGGGCAGCCCGTATGGTTTCACAGTGAGTCATTTCTCTCTGAAAGTGAACTTTTAAAAAACGTGTTCTTGAAAAGGGATTATCCCTCCGAATTGTTGGACAATCTTACGCTGGAAGTTATCAACAAGAGGGAGAGGGGCTTTTTTTTCTGCAATCTTGACTTTTAATAACGAAATGATAGCTCCAAGTGGTATGAACAACAGTATTGTGGACACACTGTTGCCAAATGGGAACCATGAAATGCTTGGTATGAGTACACATAATGGAAATAATGGACCCAATTTTCAATTGGCTTTCATTACAACATACTTTGAAAAGCAAAGAAATTGTGGATATTGTACTAAAGAATTGGGTTATTTTGTCCTCATGTGGTGAGGTTAAACAATGTGTTGGAGAAAAACCTTTAGTTGTTTACAGGATGGGTTGATCTCTCAAGAACAATTTTGAAAATGGTAGTAACAAACTGTGTAGAGGTTCCATGAAAAAATGTGGTTTATGCAATTACTGCAATTATATTTTTGAAGGTTCTACCTTCACAATAAATGGCGTCAAGGTATGTTTAAGGAAAAATTGTAATTGTCAAATGGAAAGGGTGGTTTACTGTGCTTTCTGTTGTAAATGCCCTTGTTTTTATATTGGAAAAACAGACAGACAATTAAGGAGTCACATTTATGAATATTTAAGGGACATAAGATTAAAAAAGGATTCTAACTCTTTGGCTAAACATTGTGCAGAGTGTGTTGGTCACAGTTTTAAATTTGCAGTGATTGAACCTTTTGAGTACAACCCAAGGGGTGGCCCTTGGCCATTGTCCTTGAAAAAAATGAAGCTTTGTGGCAGCTTAGAACTAACGCCATGCAATGGCCAGGTTTAAATGAGACCTTTTCTATTACCTGCTTTTTAAAATTGAGAACATTGAGAGATGAAAAATTGTTTATTATAACATATATATATTTTTTATAGTAACATAATATAGATTGCAATTTCATGACACATCAGCAGTGATTTTATTAAAACACGCATTTATGATTTTTTTGTGCATATCTATTTATATTTATTAGTACAATTTTTTATAAATACTATTGTATATGTTTTAATTGCGCAGTTTTGCACATTTTGAATTATTCATAGTGTATATATTTTTTAATGTTGATGATTTTTATAGGATTAGTTATTTATAAAATCACTTTTACATATAGTTGTTATTCATATTTTAATATATACTAATAATTACACCACTATGTATTTTTCAACACACATTTTTTGTCTATTTCTCCCTGTTCTGATTGTATGTCCCCTGTGAGGTGTTTTTTACACAGGGCTTTTTCACACAGGCTTTTACACATATGCATTATGTTTTTAACATTTTATTGCATATGTGTGTAATTTTATGTTGTATTTAATAATACATAATGCATTTATATTGTGCTCTATACATTCATATCAATTATTGTATTAGGACATTTGAACTTTTACATGTTAACAGCAGATCACTACAATTTATTGGTTTTATTAGCAATAATGTATTTAGTGATAGTTTTTTTTAACTAGATAGCCTAAAGAGTACATCTTACATTTATATGTGTGTATATAGTTTTATAAAAAAAAGTTGTATTGCTTTAATTTAAGGGGTTGTTCTTGAATGCTTTGTGAGCTGATGTTTTATTAATTACTTTATTCACGTATTCATTTGAAGCATGTTCTGATTGGTCTGACTCGTGGGCATGTTTATTTAAAATGGTGTTAGTCTTTTTAAATTTAACTTGATAAAGTCTCCTAATTTGGAGACAAAAGTGCTTGTTCTTTTCTTTTTTCGCCTAAATAAAGAGGGTCATTTATTCAGTAAAGCTTGGACAGTTCTTTGTTTGCATTTCACATCCTCCTGGCCTGTTTTTGTATCAGAAAAATCCTACTAGGACAGCTGAACTTTATTTGAGGCTAATCAGTCTCTTTAATTGATGGCATGTGTGTACTCAAGAAGACTGAATGCTGTAATTAATTCAAAAGGTGCTTCAACAAAGTATTAATTTAAGGGTGTGCACACAAAATAAGAAGTTATGTTCTCACCATAACGTTCCATGTTTGTAGTCCATCTCACCCTTCGTTCTTGCATATAGGTTCGGAGCCGATCCTTGGCTCCGACTCGGCCTATTACAAAGCTCAAAGTCTCTTAGTTGGCTCGTGGCTAGGTAGGTATCTCATAGTGCAATAGTACAATTCCCAGATCTTGTTTGCTGCTAAACTATAGAAAAACAGAACTAAGGTTCTTCAGAAAGAACTAATGAAAGGTCTCCACCCTATCAAAGTAATACTATCCTGTCTCCAGATTCTTCCAGGACAGGGGTAGGTGGGTGGGTTCGTAAGAATGAAGGGAGAGATGGACTACAAACATGGAACATTATGGTGAGTACATAACTTTCCTGTAGTCCTATCTCACCTTCATTCTTACATATGGGACAGTGTCCCTAGCACCTTATTCTTGGGTGACACATGGAAAAATACTCCTGAGTACCGTGGAACCAAAGGAGGCTCTACCCCTAGAGGTCAGGTCCAATTTGTAATGAATAATAAAGGTATGAGGGGTAGCCCAGGTTGTTGCTGCACAAATATTGTCAATTGGAACTCTGGCTTGGAAGGCAGCAGATGTAGACTGGGATCGGGTAGAATGAGCCTTAATCTTGAACGGTAGAGTTTTTCCATTGGAGGAGTAAATAAAGGAAATACAGCTCAAAATCCAATTTGATAGGGTCACTTTAGAGACTGGCAGACCTAGTCTAGAAACAGAGAAGGATATAAACAATTGGTCTGACTTTGAGTTCCTTAGTCCTGTGAAGGTGGAACCATAACTGCCTGTAAACATCCAATTGATGAAATTTGTATTCTGCTGCGTTAGAATGGTTAGGGAAAAACACCGGTAACTTAGTTTGGTTCAAGTTATTTTGAGAGCAAACTTTAGGTATAAAGGAAGGATTTGTACGAAGAGAAATGCTGTATTTGTGGAAAATCAGGTAAGGAGGGTTTATAGACAGTGCTTGTAACTCTGACACTTGTCTAGCTGATGTGATGGCTACTAGAAACAAAGTCTTCCAAGACAGAAATTTCAGTGGACACGAATGAGCAGGTTCAAAGGGCGGTGAAGTTAGCTTGGACAAGACAAAGTTCAGATCCCAGGAAGGTAGCGGTTCCTGAAAGGGGGGGTCTCAGCAAAGTAGCACCTTTAAGGAAGGTTTTACACAATCTGTGTGACATCAGGTTAGACTCATAGACCCAAATGCAAATTAGATATTGCTGCCAATTGGACCCTAACTATGGCAGCAGCATATCCCTGATGGAAAAGTTCAGACAAAAATTCTAAAACCAATGGGATGGATGCAGTGTAAGGATCTACATTCCTTTCTTCAGTCCAGACAGAAAACCATCTCCATTTGCTAGTATATAACTTCCTAGTAGAAGGTTTATGTGAAGACGTGAGGATGTGGGTCTCAGCAGGTGAAAAATCATGAAGCCTGACTAGGGATGGCATTGGAGCAGCCACGCTGTCAAGTTGAGGGTGTGGAGGCTGGGGTGAAGGGAGCCTGACGTGTGTCAAGCGGTCTGGCACTGGGTCCAGAGTCCATGGATCGTCTAGCAGATGAGGCCCAAACCAAATCTGACGAGGTCAGTAAGGAGTGATGAGAATCATTTTATTTCCCAACAGCTTCACTTTCTGAATCACCTTGGATATGAGAGGAAAAGGAGGGAAAGCATAAAGGAGTCCCAGGGGCCAATCGTGAACAAGTGCGTCTTTCGGTGACTCCCCCAGAGGGGGGATAAGGGAAAAGTAGCTGCTGCATTTGGAGTTGATCGGACTGGCGAAGAGAACGCAGCAAGGCCGTCCCCATTTGCGGGAGATCTGTTCCGCTATTTCCTGATTCAGAGACCACTCGTGAGGCATTAAGATTGCCCGGCTGAGTTTGTTGGCTATCACATTGGTTATCCCTGTGATGTGAGTTGCCACCAGAAAGCGCTGGGAAGATATCGCCCACTTCCAAACACAAACTGCCTCTCGAAAAAGGAAGTAAGATCTGGTTCCACCTTGTTTGTTGAGATACCATACCACTGACATGTTTGTCTGATTGGATTGCTATTGTGCCTAAAGGGAGAGAGTTGTGAAGTGCTTGCAACACTAGATATACTGCCCTCCTCTCTAGGACAATGATATGCAGGTGAGCCTCGTGATCTTGCCATGCGCCTTGGACAGTCCTGCCTAGATAATGCCCCCCCCCCCCACAACCTATCCGGGAGGCATCCGTGGTCACAGTAGCAACGGGTTGGCGAGGAAGGAATGGGGTGCCTGCTGTTAGTTGGTCGGGTTGAATCCACCAACGAAAATCCTTCCTGCAAGACTCTGTTATGAAGATGTGATGAGACAGGCAGTTGTTGAAAAGGACCACTGGGATGATAGAAGCCACTAAAGGATTTGCATGTGTAATCTGGCGAGAGGGACTAACATTATGGTGGATGCCATGGCCCCTAAGTGTTTCTTTGCCTT
This sequence comes from Protopterus annectens, assembly GCF_019279795.1. Taxonomy (NCBI): domain Eukaryota; kingdom Metazoa; phylum Chordata; order Ceratodontiformes; family Protopteridae; genus Protopterus; species Protopterus annectens. The sequence continues at coordinate 1,311,076,420 of NC_056745.1, read as the reverse complement.
GACTTTCTACAGAGGAAGTAGACAGAGGATTTGTTGTCTGAGGTTCTGCGCTCTTTCTGCAGGAAGATGAGCTAACATGGCGACTGTGTCTATTTCTGCACCTATAAAAGTCACAAATTGAGAGGGCGATAAGGCTGACTTTTCCCAATTTATTGTAATCCCCAACTGGGAACCAAGCTGGATAGTGGAATCTCTGGTTTGTATGAGTAGATGCCTGGTGGGGGCGGTCAGGAGCCAGTCGTCCAGGTACGGAAACACTTGGAATCCTAGACGTCTCAGGTGAGCTGTCACTACCACCATACATTTGGTGAATACCCTGAGGGCTGTGGTGAGACCAAAGGGCAGAACACGAAATTGGTAATGATTGGCTCCCAGCTGGAAGTGTAAATTACTTCTCGATGCTCTGTCCATTTTTATATGGTAGTATGCATCTTGGAGGTCTATGGAACACATCCAATTGTCTTTCCCTAACAGAGGGAGTATAGACTGCAGTGTCACCATCTGGAACTTGGCCTTCTTTATGGATTCATTTAGCTTGCTGAGGTCCAAGATGGGCCTCCAGTCACGTGTATGTTTTGGCACTAAAAAGAATCTGGAGTAAGTTCCGGATCCTAACTGGTCTACGGGGGCGGTTTGGATGACACTGTTTGCAAGCAACGTTTTTACTTCTACAGTTGCTTGATCCCTGTGATTGGGTGGAACATCTGGGATCTTCTTTGGAGTATGAAGTGGAAGAAGAAAAGGGTATGGAGTAACCTCTGGTGATTATTCTTTGTACCCATTTGTCCTGAGTGATGTTTAGCCAGGCTTCTAAAGAAATGCGACCCCCGACTGGCTCCAGAGAAGCACAGCTGGGCCCCACATCAGGAGCGCTGATAGGGATGGCCTTGAAAGGAATTGCGACCTCCCTGGTTTTGTGGGCTGCCCCTGCCTCTACCACAATGTCTACCATTAGCTCCTCCTCCTCTGCCTCTGAAGGAGGAGTCACCCTGTGTATCCAGGAAAAATCTCTGGGACTTCTTGAACCACATCTTACTACCTCCTGACCCTTAGGATATGGTCTAGAGGGGACAGTAAAACATACTCCCATGGCAGAGAGAGTTTCCCCTTCTTGTTCGCACCTGGTGAGGGTATCATTTACCTTAGGTCTAAACAATGAAGAACTGTCAAAGGGGGCGTTGGTAAAGGTAGACTTGAACGGCTCCACAAAGTTACTTAAACACATCCAGGAGTGTCTCTTAAGGGAAACTCCTGAACCCGCTTGTCCTGCTCGCTCCGTCGGCTGTGTAAGAGATCAGCCTCATGGAGGAGTTCACGATGGAATTTAAGGTGGACAACTGAGCAGACACCTTCTCAGGGACTCCCTTCAGTAGATGTACCTTGAAGAGTATCTCCTAACTCATTAAGGAGATCTCTTTGAAGCCTCGTAAAATGTGTTAAGATAGTTCAGCGATCTGAGAGTGAAAGCCACTGAAGAGAAGATACGCTTCCCGTATCTGTCCATTGTTCAAGACACCTTATTCGGCAGATGGACAGATGAAGCCTCCGCTAACTCCTTCATATTGGCCGCAACCACCACCATGGCATCTACAGGCACGCCCTTGGACAAAAATTCTTTCTCTTTGGTGGCAGACAAAAATTTATTATGTCTTCTAGGAACTGGCTCCATGGCATCAGGAGTCTCCCACACCTTTCGACTAATGAGATCTAAATGTTCATCAAAAGGTGGAGACACCCAAGAGGCTGAAGGTTGAGACCCGAAAGCATTCAGGTACAATGACTCCTCATCAGAAGGGGTGGCAGTGGGCCAGCCGCCTCTCTGCTTAAGAATCTCTAAGATGTCTACAAAGAAGACATCATTAGAGGACGGCTTGCGGGACCCTTCTGACTCCTCGAGGTCAGTGTCAGAGATAATGGACTTATCCTGGGAGTCTACATGCTTCCTTTTCCATGTCCTCTTCAGAGGGGGCTCCTCAGAAGGGTACTCTGGGGAGGTCTCTGAAGACTGGGGTCCACCAGCTGGGAGCTCCTGAGGCTGCGGGTCTCTGCTGTCAAGAGACGGAGTAGGTGCTAAGACAGAGGTCGGTGCCCGAGGGAGAAGAGTGTCGGTACCCTTGTGTGGAGCTGATGAGCGAGACAGCACACTCATCATCTCGAAGGCAGATCTCTCAGTCTCTGCAGACCGCCTTGGCTCAGAGGAAACGGAGGAAGTCATCGGCTCCAGAGCGACCGGCTCCGAGACAGATGTAGGATCCGAGCTCACCCTAGCCGACGCACCTATAGGAAGACTCTGAACAGAGGAGGTTCGGGTCCAAATCTCTCTGTCGGGGCCGACCGGTGAGCTTCGGCTCCTAGACACCATGGACGGCGCCGAAGGTATCTGAGCGGAAATCGGCTCCCAGACAGCCTCAAGAGGAGCTGGAACCGAGGGTTCCACAACAAGTGGTAGCAAACACTCCGGCTCCGAAGGCCCGACATGGCTCAGAGGAGGAACCGCAACAGGGGGAGTGGATTCAAGTGGCTCCGGAACTGACTGGGTCAGAGCCAACAACAATTCTGGCAAGGCAGAGGACTTCAGGAGTCTAAGCACTACTCTCTCCACATCTTCCTCTGACATGCTCCTGGAGTATCTGGAGGTAGGCGATCTGGATCGCTGCAGAATTAGAGATCTTAAATTTGGGGAGACCGGCAAGGGATCTCTGGACCGGCTCCAATGTAGTTTTTCAGTAGTCAGCTCCGAAAGGCTTGGAGCTGAAACAGAGGTGCCATTATCAACAACCTCGACCGGCTCCGAGGACAGTGGAGCCGAGAAGGCAGAAGTCTTATCCAGTTTTGATTGTTTTTGAGAAGGTTCCAATACACTAGTCGGCGCCAGAGAATGCCTTTTGGCCGACTTAACCTCCTCTTTTTTGGAAGAATGTGATTTCGAAGAGGAGGAAGAAATCGCTAAGTCTTCCTCGAAGGAAGGCTTGAGGAGACCTTTCAAAATTAACTTGTTCTTCCACTCCTGGAGAAGTCTGGAGCTGAAGGAATGGCAGAACAAACAGTTTCCTGTAAACGAATGGCTCCGAAACAATATATACAATTACTATGGCCATTCATAATTGACATCTTCTGGGAGCACTTTACACATTTTTTGAAACCCGAAGGTTTGTGGTCCCTTAGACTCTTTAGACATAATAATTAGCTAAGGAGTAAGCAGGAACACACAGGCACAACGAGGACTAGGTCCTCTAACTTAAATGGGCCTAGCCCTGAGGAAAAAAGGAGTAAGCAGAGAACTAGGTCCTCTAAGTTAAACAGACCTAGCTGGAAAGACCAAGTCGTAGAAAGAAAAGACCAAAAACTAGTAACAGGCAAGGAAATATCAAACGACACAGCATATAAGCTAAATTTCTAACTTTATAAATAGAAATCCAAGGTCCAAAAGGCAGACTTGCAGAGAAAACTCTGTAAAATTCAACAAACACTGCACACAATATAATAGTAAATATAAGCGTGAAAACGCAACGTTAATTAGAAACTAGCACACAGGATACCAAAAAGGAGAACAAGGGCCAACGGCCAACCAGTTCTCGACAAACTAACTAAAAAGAATGTCAAAAACACTCCAAAAAGTCAGAAAACACTCCTAACACTACTAAACTCTATCTAGACAAGGACAATTCGCTATAGAGAACAGTAATGTGATAATAATAGAAAACGTTTTCAACTTAGCCACGGCCAAGCAAGATGCACTTCTGAATGAACTTGTAAGTGCGGTAAATGAGATCTGAGGATTGTACTAGTGTACTATGGGATACCTACCTAGCCACGAGCCAACTAAGAGACTTTGAGCTTTGTAACAGGCTGAGCCATATGTAAGAATGAAGTTGAGATAGGACTACAGAACATCAAAGTATTAGTTTAAGGGTGTGCACACTTATGCAACCAGCGTATTGTACTTTTTTTATTTTTTATATTTTCAACGAACAGATTTGTTTGTTTTTCCAACTGAATTATACAGGTTACAAGTCAAATTAAAGGTGGGAAAAGTTTTGAAATGATTTATTGTGGTCTCATTTTTTTATATCACAAAAACTTAGCATTTTAACAGGGGTGTGTAAACATTTTATATCCAGTGTGTGTGTGGGTGTGTATATATATATATATATATATATATATATATATATATAGTGTTTGCATCCATCCATGACCTTTGACACACTTGTTAGTCACCCCTTGTACAGTTATATGAATATTCATGTCTCCTACATGCATATTTAGTGCGCACACTGTACATTTGTTCAATGATTAGCTAACACAAGGGAGTGTTTATTTAATATTCATGCCCCTGTCATTCATATGTATGTTCATGGTTATTGTGTTTAGATGATTGGCACAGTTTAAATATTGTCTGGTTGTACTATTGGTTACTGTACTAATAAGTTATAAGTAGTTAATTGTTTTTTTGTTTACATGTGACTCTAGTTACATATAATGTAAGTATTGTTGACTATAGGTTATTCTGATGAAGCTCTTCCACCTGAATAAGAGCGAAAGCTTAATCATCTATTCAGTGTCTGAGTTTTTATTTCCTTTCTACTAGCTCAGTATTAATTACTACGCCTAAAAGAAGTCTGAATTTATATATATATATATATATATATATATAAAAAAATTCACACACACATTAATGAAAAATAAAAGGCAGCTGTTGCAAGACAAAAGCGACGCTTGGTAGATGGTAAATCCTTCATAAGCAGAAAACTCCAAATCCAGAAAAAATACAGACAATGTTCATCCAAGATAAAGCAGTGCAAGCAAACACACACACATATATATATATATATATATATATATATATATATATATATATATATATATATAAATATACACACACAGCAAGAGGTTCTCCAGTTAGATTCCCGGCTGCAGTGCGGGGAGTGCCTTCTGTGTAGAGTCTGCATGTCCTCCCCGCGGTTGGGTGGGCGTTCTAAAGACATGCGTAAATGGGCGTGCCTTCGTTGAAGGTTGAACGTCGAGCTGGCACCTCAGTGTTTGTGAAAATCAACTGCCAATCATTAGCGGTCTGGAGTTCCGCTGTGGCGACCCCTAACCAGGAAAAGCCGAAAGACAAGACACACGCGTGCGCACACACACACATACAGTTATATGTACAATAAAGCAGAAGACATTTTTGAACTTTGTAGTATTTCAAAAGTATCCTTACGTTTTAGTGAGAACCTTTCCTCTCCAAACCTGAGTGACTACCAAGATTTGAAATCTAAACTTTTCAATAATTTGCTATGCAGATTTTGCCCAGACCACAAAATTAAAATTATTACACACTGGGAAGAGTTCTGTTACAACCCCAGTTATTACAGATTTCACTTTAGATACAAAGGTGGCAAACTTCTTACTAGTCATTAGCCTAAAACTTCAAAAACTTTTTTAGGCCTAGACTCCCATTATAAGGGCATTTTCCAAAATGTCAAAATAAATCTTTTTAAATATATACAATACTAACGTTTGCAGCCTTACAAATAAGGTTAAATTAACTACAACTGCTGGGATCTTTACATTTACATTCTATTGTTATAACAGAGGTTTGGCAATGTGAAGGGCTAAACATCCCTGGCTATTCCAAATCGGAGTGTTTATGTATAGAATCTGTAAGTGAGGAGTTGCTTTTTTTTTTCTTTTAATAAACAATGGATTTAAAATTTTAGCTAGATTCATGCTCTTAGATGTAGAATCTGAAATTCTAGTAGTTAAATTGATGGCTACCCCTAGGAACAGCATATCAAATTGCTAGCCTGTTAAACAAGTCCAAAACAAAATGATGATTAGCAATTAAGAGTTACTGTAGTCCTATTATCTCAGTTAATCAACCAACCAGTTATAATGCTGGTTGACTTCAATTTTCCTAATGTAAATTTGATGCCTGGTAGTTGCAAATCAAACATGGAAAATGAATTTCATGACACCATGCAGATAAATAACTTATCTCAATTAGTTCAGTGGCGCCTAGCTGAAATACCTGCCTTTCACCTTGTTGTTGATCTCAAAGCGCTGCTACCCACTTGAGAATTCTGATCATACGGGCTTTGATTTTACCATTCTCAGTCAGTGCACACTTATACAAATAACGGATTTTTACAACTTAGAAAAGCTGGATGTGTGAAAACTACAGCGGATATTATCCTGGCTCTATGACACAAAGTTGATTGGTGGTTCTAAATCAGCTGATCACCATCATGCAGGAGAAGACCTGCAGGCAATGAACAGGACTGCAGATTGGAGATGTAAGCTTGGTCCAGCCAAATCAGTGATGGCAGCCCTCTGCAGCATTTTGAGTGTGTGTAAGCAAGCATATATTACGGGAAGCACAGCTTGGCCATCTTTGGTTACACAGGTGCTCCTATTAGCCACCGGGACAGAATTAGGACCATAAGCAGACAAACCTCTGATGGCTGCTAGAATGGCATTACTACTGGATCTTGTTTCTCAGGGAATGAATGGACTGAATGCCTCTCACCCTGATGGGAATAAATGGGTTAACAGACTGCATGGAGCTGATGGTTGTCATGCAGTGGGGAACAAACTACACCTAGTACTGACAAGACTGAGTGCATGGACACTGGCTATAAATATCCACTTCACAGCTGGGTATAATAAGAATCCTCTTGTGTTAACATTTTTACTGGATGTACTTTGACAAAAAAGTGACAGTCCATGTGTCGCTCATCTGGTTAGGATAAAACAGATTAACATTCGTGGGTTCAGTTCAAGCAGCTTTATTAAACACTAATATCAGGAATGAGGCTTTGTAACTTGAACTTAAACTTATAAACAAATTAATTAGAGGTATTTAATTGGAGGTGTTTTATCTAATTAATTATGTAATTGAATAATTGCCTTCTTGGTTTTGTATATAAAGTATTGATTTTTGGTGATATTTTATTAAGCATTGAAGGTTTTGCACTGAGGCGCTACAGAATTAAAAGTGTTTGTGGATCTGTGCCAGTGGTTTTGGTTAAACTTATAAACAGACTGCCTACCACACTCATACATGTTAAGACTCTGGCTGTTCTCTCAAAATGGCACTATTGCCTGCACGTGCTCACTATTTACATGCACGTGCTTACATCTGGAAATGCTTATTGAAGGCACATACACAAGCTCTGATCTACATCCTCCCTGTTTCAGAAATAGTCCATATACTAAATAACAGTATTCAATGGCACACAATTTACAGAAATGCCTTTTGCCATACAATTATACAGAACTAATTATATGACATGCAATCATACAAAATCAGAAGCACAAAACAATCATGTCCAGGTTGCTGTGTATTTTACACTAGATCTAGAAATATGACCTGATCATGTAACATAAAAGCCAGAATTGGATCTAGCAACGGGGACTGTCTTCAAGGAATGTTCAACTTTGGGGACAACTGAGACATCATCAGGAACGGGAATTGATACGGAGACATATTCTTCAGTATGAACATTGTCAGGGTTATTCTGAGATCTAGAGTTTGTATCACAGGTACGATGCTGCGATACCACTTCTGTCACAGGAAGAAAATGCCTGTGGTTTCTCCTGTACTCTATACGCTCAGATTCTACTAAGTAGGATCTCTGCTCGGCACATACACCTTTCACTTGACCAATTTGATCAAAGCCTTTCACAGTTTGCATCCCCACTCTCTCTCCTACTTTTAGTGGACAAAGATATCTGCTTGTTTTGATTCTAGCTGGACTTCTGAGTAGAATGCTTCTTAAAAAGTTGGGCTTTAATTGCTCTGTTTTTTTAGCATTAGGCATCAACAAACTAGGCAAGGTTGTTGTCTAGACAGAAGACTCTGAGCAGGCAAGCCAAGTATGTTGTCATGGGGTATATTTCTGAGATTAAGTAAATTCAAGAAGATATCGGCATTCTCACACTTTGACCTCTCTAGCGCTTTCTTTGCACTTTGTGCTGTACTTTTGCAAAAGTCCATTTGACTGGGGGTATTCAGGACTACTAGTAACATGAATAAAGTCCCACTCTTTTGCAAATCTCTGAAACAACTGACTGGTATACTGAGAACAGTTGTCAGAAATACATGTGTGTGGACTACCATGGACTGAGAAATGATGTTTCATCTTAGTAATAACAGCACTTAACATTAGGTTAGGTAGCAAATCAATCTCAAACCAGTCTGAATAAGAGTCTACCAACACTAAGTAATGCTGATTGTTCCACTCGAATATATGTCAGTTGCTACTGCTGACCAAGTTAAAGAATTTGGCTTAGATGAAGTGGCTCTTTCTGCACATGCGGCTTACTACTGTTGCATACTAAATAAGAAAGCACTTAATACTAACTCACTCAGCCTCCTTTTTGCAGAATTGGAACCTGGGTGGTCAAGATGCAAAATCTGAATGTATTCACACTGTAAAGATAGTAGGAACAATAACTTTTGGACCTTTGAAAATGACACCATCTACCATCAGCATCTCATATCTGAATGGTAAGTAAGGCTGCACTTTTGACGGTACATAGGATTTCTTTGACGGCCATCCTACATTGATGAAGTGGTGGAGCTTTTGCAAACTAGGATCAGTCTTTGTATGATCTCTCAGCTCATCTAGTCTAGTGGTAGAAAAATTACACACTTCCATGACACCAAAGTCAAAATTCTCTGCATCAAGCTGTTCCGTGATATTTCTGGGCGATCTGGATAACCTATCAGCCAGATAAAGTTTACCTTTTGTATAGACCATTTTGAAAAAAGAAGTTATGCACTCACCATAACGCTCCATCTGAGTAGTTGGACTTCATTTGTCATCAACCTGTGGGTATTCGGATCGGGTCCGAAATGGCAGCTTCACCAGCATCTGATCCGAGCTCCAAGCTTCCTTCCCTTACCCATAATACCCCCCATCTCCTTCCTTCCCTCAGATCAAGTTTGCAGCACCATAAACATAAACCTGACCCAATACACCTTACTAACAAATAAGCACAGGAGAGCCGCATATGCGCTCTCCCCTGCCTACCAAAGTAGGAACATAATGAGAAGGTCAGGAGGAAGGAGGGAGGGACGGTTGATGACAAATGAAGTCCAACTGCTCAGATGGAACGTTATGGTGAGTACATAACTTCTTAAACTGAAGTAGCTGACTTCATCTGATCATCAACCTGTGGGACAGAGTCCCCAGCTACCAAACACTTGGGTGGCCCTCATGGAAGGATATTCCTGAGCACCGCAGAGCCAAAGGATGCTCTCCCTCTATATATCATGTCCAGTTTGTAGTGAGAAATGAAGGTGTGAGATGAGGACCACGTATTTGAACAAATATTGTCCAAAGACACCCTGGACCAAAAAGCTGCCGACGTTGCCATGGACCTAATAGAATGGACTTTGATTTGTCCTGGAGGTGACATGCCTCTCGTCCTTGTAAACCTGAAGGATGCAAAAGGAAATCCATATGGCAATGGTTACTTTAGAGCTCGGCTTGCCCAGAAAGAGTGTAGAAAAAGACACAAACGGTCAGATCTGTGAAAGGCCTTAGTCCTATGTAATAGAAACGTAGCTGTCTATAAATTGCATTTGTTAGACGTGCATAATCACCCCTATTCTGAAAATATGGGAAGAAAGGTAAATGGATCGTCTGATTGATATTAGTTTCAGAGGCCACTTTAGGAAGAAACGAAGGATTAGTACGAAGTGAAACTCTGTCCTTATGGAAAATCATATATGGAGGTTTGATAGATAATGCCTGGAGTTCTGACACCCTCCTGGCTGAGGCCACTAGAAAGGCGGTCTTCCAAGATAAAAATTTCAGATCCACAGAAGCAGCCGATTCAAAAGGTGGAGCAACCAGAAATTGTAAAATTAGGGTAAGATCCCAAGGAGGAGTAGGATTTTTAACTGGGGGTCGTAAAAGAAAGGTTCCTTTAATAAAGGTTTTGCAAAGTCTGGAAGAAGCTAATGAAGCCATGTTCTCACCTATATGGAAATTGGAAATGGCAGCCAGTTGAACTTTTACTGTAGATGAGCTAGCGCCCTGCTGGAAAATGTATGCCAAGAACTCAAGGACCACTGGGACAGGAGCTGTGAAAGGATCCAAATCCCTTTGAGAAGACCAGATAGAGAAACGCTTACATTTGCTATGGTATAGTTTTCTGGTGGACGATTTATGAGCTGCCATCAGAGTAATCTTGACCGGAGAAGATAGACCAGGAGTCCTAGCAATCAAGGGAACTGGAGCAGCCAAGCAGTGAGCTTCAGAATGATCAGGACTGGATGAGGGACCCTCGAGGGGTGCGAGATGAGATCCAGTATCGGATCCAAGATCCATGGAGGAACTATTAGATGAGACCAAAGGAAGGGGAAACCAGACTTGGCGAGGCCAGAATGGGGCCATGAGGATTACTTTGTTCCCAACCTGCGAGCCTTCTGGAGGAATTTTGTTATGAGAGGTAATGGGGGGTAAAAGCATAGAGAAGACTGGGAGGCCAACCATGGACCAGAGCATCCCTGGAGTATTACCCCTGTGGGGGGATCAGAGTGAAGAACTCGCTGCACTTCGCGCTGGATGGAGATGTGAAGAGATTGCAGCAAGGCCGACCCCACTCGAGGAAAATCTGCTCCGCTACAGAAGGATTCAGAGACCACTTGTAAGGCATCAGAATAATCCTGCTCAGTTTGTCCGCCAGTATGTTGGATCGACCCGGAATGTGCATTGCTACCAAGAAATCGGCTGGTGATCGTCCATTCCCACACACTCATGGTCTCGTGACAAAGGGGGTAAGATCTGGTTCCTCCCTGTTTGTTGATGTACCAGACCACTGACATGTCTATCTGAATTGCAATGGTTCCCAGAGGAAGAAAGGCATGAAGGGCCTGTAACGACAAAAGGACTGCCTTCATCTCTATAACATTGATATGCAAGTTGGTCTAGTTCGGGAACCACATACCTTGGATTGTACTGCCTGAGCAAACCCCCCCCCCCCCCAGCTGGGAGGCGTCTGTGGGTACTGTGGCTTGGGGAGGGGCTGGAATAAATGTTCATCCCTCGACTAGTTCTGAGGAGTGTACCACCAGAGGATGGACTTCCTGCAAGAGTTGCTTATATGAATTGGATGCGTCAACGGCAGATCTAATAACGATCACTGGACCGCTAATGTCCACTGTAGAACCCGCATATTCAGACAGGCACAGGGAAGAAGAGTAATGGCGGCTGCCATGGACCCTATGGCTTGCAATACTGCCTTGGCTGAAGGAAGTTGAGACTGAAAGAATATGGACACATGGAGTCTTAAGCTTCGAACTCTCTCTCTCTGGAGTTACAAAAACTTTGGTTTGCAACATGTCTAACCTTCCTCCAATGTAGTATAAACCATGGATTGGATCTAGAGAAAACTTGGATATGTTTATTGTAATTCCCAGAAAGTCTGACAGATTCAAGAAATAGTCTCTAGCCTGACAAAGTAGACGCTTGGTGGGAGCAGCAAGGAGCCAATCTTCCAGGTATGAAAAGACCCGTATTCCCTGGAGCCTCAGGTGAGTCGCTACTACTGCCATGACCTTGGTGAAGACCCTGGGAACTGTGGTGAGACCGAAGGGTAGAGCTAAAAACAGATAATGATTAGCTCCTAGCCCAAAGCGGAGGAACCTCCTGGAGCGTATGTGTATCTTTATATGGTAGTAAACATCCTGGAGCTCTATGGAGCACATCCAGTCATTCTCCTGCAGGCAAGGCAGGATGGAGTGTAACGTGACCATCCAGAACTTTTCTTTGGCAACTGACAGGTTCAAGGTGGAAAGATCAAGAATAGGTGTTAGGTCCTCAGTCTTTCTTGGCACCAAAAAGAACCTGAAGTAGATGCCCAATCCAGACTGATCTCAAAGGACAGACTGGATGACTCGTTTCCTTAGCAGTTTATTTATTTTGAGCACTGCTACCTCCCTTTGCATGGGTGGAACGTCTGGGGGAATAGGAGGAACCACAAAGGTTATGGTATAACTTCTGGACATGATGCGAAACACCCAACGGTCTGCTTGACATGGACTCCCATGCTGTCAGGTGCTGTGAAAAATGACCCCCGATTGCCTCTAGAGCACAGCAGCCGGGCAAACTCCTCAGGGCTGCTGCGCGGGCCTGTCTGAGAATGGTTCTCGAGACCCGAAATTTCTCGGAGTCCCCTGCCTCTGGGCCGGCATCTGTCTGGACCCTCTCTGCCTCTGGGGGAAGATGAGTCCTGAGTGTCTTGGGAATACTGAGACTTCCAGAACCACATCTTCTTTTGACCCCACTGATTCTTGGGAAAGGATCTTTGAGGGTTCGAGAAACAGATCCCAACGGCAGTGTCTTCCCGTCCTTTTTACTCTGGACTAACGTCTCACAAACAGTCTTCCCATACAAGGAAAAACCGGTCATAAGAGGCATTCGTGAAAGACGCCTTAAAGGGTTCCATGAACTGGCATAGCCTGAGCCAGGCGTGTCGCCTCATGGCAACGCCAGACCCGGCACCCTTAACGCTTCCTCTGTGGTATGCGAAAGGAGGCACACGGACGTATTAGAAACCACTTTGAGAGTAGCCAATTGCGCGGAGAACAAGAAGTTATGTACTCACCATAACGTTTGATGTATGTAGTCCATCTCGCCTCACATTCTTACCCTTGGGTTCTGAGCCGAACCTCGGCTCCGACTCGGCCATACTCTAGCTCGAAGTCTTCAACTGGCTCGTGGCGAAGAGGTATCCCATACTGCAACGTGCCCACCCCAGATCTTGTTTGCTGCAAGCTCACATACACAGGATACTGAAACCAGAGACTAAACCTTTAGGTCCTCCAGGACAGGTAGGTGGGTGGGTTAGTAAAAATGTGAGGTGAGATGGACTACATACATCGAACGTTATGGGGGAGTACATAACTTCTTGATGTTATGTAGTCCATTCTCGCCTACATTCTTACCCTTGGGACAGCGTCCCTAGCATCTAAACCTTGGGTGGTTCATTGAAAAATACTCCTGAGCACTGTGGAACCAAAGGAAAATCTGTCTCTAGATATCAGATCCAATTTGTAGTGACTAATAAAGGTGTAAGGCGATGCCCATGTAGCTGCAGCACAAATATCATCCATAGACATCCTAGTCTGAAAAGGAGTAGAGGTAGACACCGATCGTGTAGAATGAGCCTTCACTTTAAAGGGCAATTCCTTGCCATTTGAAGGATAAATGAAGGAAATGCAACTAGAAATCCATCTGGACAGAGTTACTTTAGAAACTGGAGCCTCAAATCTACTGTCTGAGAACGAGACAGAGAGTTGATCTGATTTCCTAATATCTTTAGTTCTATGTAAATAGAAATGCAATGGTCTGTGAACATCTAGCTGATAAAACTTAAATTTTGCCCTGTTCGAGAATTCAGGGAAAAACACAGGCAGCTCAATGGACTGGCTGAGGTTGACAACCGAAGCAACTTTTGGCATAAAGGAAGGATTAGGTCTTAGAGAAACCCTACCCTTGTGAAATACCAAGTAAGGGGACCGAACCGATAAAGCTTGGAGCTCGGAGACCCACCTAGCCGAAGTGATGGCTATCAAAAAGATTGTCTTCCAAGACAAAAATTTAATGTCACAAGTAGCTGCGGGCTCAAAGGGAGGCGAGGTAAGCCACTGTAAAACAAAACTGAGGACCCATGGCATTACAGGATCAAAGACTGGAGGTCAAAGTAGCACAGTCCCTTTCAAAAAAGCCCTACAAAGCCTGTGCGCCATTAGATTGGGTTCATTAGCAACATGAAAAGTAGAAATGGCTGCCAACTGCACTTTGATAGTTGCTGCAGCTGATCCCTGGCTGAACAGTTGAGAAAGAAATTCTAAAACTGATGGAATGGGAGCTGTATAGGGATCAATCTGCCTTTCATGAGCCCAAATGGAGAATCTCTTCCACTTACTGGAATAAATCTTCCTAGTATAAGGCTTGTGGGAAGAAGTCAGAATACGAACCACCTCCGGGGAAAAATCATGAAGCCTGACTAGGGACAGAACTGGAGCAGCTTGAGGGTCTGCATGGAGGGATGGAACTGCCCTGACATATGAGTCAGCAGATCTGGCTCTGGGTCCAGAATCCACGGATCGTCCCATTAGATAAGGCTGCAGAAAAGGGAACCAAATCTGACGAGGCCAGTGTGGTGCAATCAGTATCATCTTGCTTCCTAAGGATTGTGCTTTTTGAATAACCTTCATTATCAGGGGGACTGGCGGGAAGGCATAGAGAAGACCGGAGGGCCAATCGTGAACTAGAGCGTCCCTGGGTGCCTCCCCCTTCGGGGGGATAAGGGTAAAGTAGCTGCTGCATTTGGCGTTGAGGGGGCTGGCAAATAGGTCTCAGCAAGGCTGACCCCATCCGCAGAAAATCTGCTCTGCCACTTGTTCGTTCAGGGACCACTCGTGAGGCATCAGAATAGCTCTGCTCAGCCTGTTGGCAATCACGTTGGACTTCCCCGGTATATGCGTTGCCATTAGAAAGCGTCGGTAAGACACTGCCCACTGCCACACTCGAAGTGCCTCTCTGCAAAGGGGATACGACCTGGTTCCTCCCTGTTTGTTCAGATACCATACCACTGACATATTGTCTGAGTGGACTGCAATTGTTCCATGAGGAAGAAAGCCGTGAAGTACTTCCAACGCTAATAGCACCACTCTCATCTCCAAGACACTGATATGCAAATGGGTCTCGTGCTCTTGCCATGTGCCTTGGACTGTCCTGCCGAGATAATGCCCCCCCCCCCAATCTGGGAGGCATGAGTGGTCACTGTGGCAACTGGAGAAGGAAGAACGAAAGGCATGCCCGCGTTGAGATTGCTGGTGTGAAGCCATCAGCGCAGATCCTGCTTGCACTTGTCTGTAATCAGAATAAGATAGGATAGCAGGAGATGCTGTAGAGACCATTGGGCAAAAACAGCCACTGAAGAAGCCTCATGAGTAGTCTCGCAAGAGGAACTAGCATAATCGTGGCAGCCATGGTCCCCAATAACTTGAGGACCACTTTTGCGTTGACCGTCTTCAATGGTAGTAAAGCGTAGACCTGTTGCTGTAAAACCTGAATTCTCTCTTCCGGTAGGAAGGCCCTCATGAGCACCATGTCTAATTCGGAGCCAATAAAGGTAACACATTGCGAGGGCAACAAGGCAGACTATTCCCAATTCAGAGTAATTCCCAGACTTTTGCACAGCGCAATAGTGGCGTCCCTGGTCTGTAGCAGTAGATGCCTGGTGGTGGCAGATAGGAGCCAGTTGTCCAGGTACGGAAACACTTGGAATCCCAGACGTCTCAAGTGAACCGTTACCACTGCAATAGAAAGCGTAAGTGACTTCTGGATGCCCTGTCCATCTTGATATGGTAGTAAGCATACTTTAGGTCGATGGAGCACATCCACACATCTTTCCCTAATAAAGGGAGAATTGACTGCAACGTGACCATGCAGAACTTGGACTTCTCTACATGAAGGTTCAAACGGCTGAGATCCAAGATGGGCCTCAGGTCCCCTGTTCTTTACGGCAACAAAAAGAATCTAGAGTAAGTCCCTAATTCTACTCTGTCTGCGGGGACAGGCTGGATGGCTCCCTTTGACAGCAACATTTGTACTTCTAAACTTGCGGAATTCCTGTGACTAGGTGGAATGTCTGGGATTCTTTTGTTTGGAGGGGGATAAGAAAGAAGGGGAATATGATAACCTCTGGAAATTATTTCTAATACCCACTCATCTTGGGTGATGTCTCGCCAGGCTTCTGGGTATAAAAAAATGCGACCCCCAACTGGTTCCAGAGAGGCACAGTCAGGCCTTCCCTCAGGAGCGCTGGTAGGGAGAACCACAAAAGGAATCGTGGTCCCCCTGGTTACGCTGACCTCCTCTGCCTCTAGGGTGGAGTCTACCTGAATTTCCACCCCCTCCCCTGCCTCTGGAGGGGGAGTCACTCTGTGCGTCGTAAAAAAACCTTTGCAACTTTCTGAACCACATTTTTCCACCCTTCTGGCCCTTGGGGTAAGATCTAGAAGGCATGGGAAAACGGACTTCCATGGCAGACAGGGTTTTTCCTTCCTGCTCGCACCTATTGAGCGTGCCCTTCACCTAGGTTCCAAATAAGGATGAACCGTCAAAGGGGGAATTGGTGAAAGTAGACTTGAAAGCCACCGCGAAGTTGCACAGGCGCATCCAGGAGTGTCTCCTAAGAGAGGCTCCAGAACCCGCAGCCCTGCTCGCTCTGTCGGATGCATACAAGATCAGCCTCATGGAGGAGTTGGTAATGGAATTTAGGGTAGACATCTGAGCACTGACCTTTTGAACCACAGCATCAGAAACATTACCCTGTAGAGAATCTCCCAGCTCTTTTAGGAGATCTCTCTGGAGCCTTGTAAAATGTGACAAATAGTTCAGCGACCACAGTGTAAAGACTGCTGAGGAAAAAACACGCTTCCCATACCTGTCCATGGCCCTAGACTCCTTGTTAGGGGGATGGAAGGTAGATGAAGATTCAGCTAGTTCCTTCTTGGTGGCTGCTGCCACCACCATGGCATCTACTGGAACGCCTTTCGTAAGAAAATCCTTCCCTGGAGGAGCGGACAAAAACTTGTTGGGTCTCCTAGGGACCGGTTCCACAGTGTCTGGAGTTTCCCACACCTTCCGACAAACGAGATCCAGTAACTTGTCGAACGGGGGAGAAACCCAAGAGGCGGAGGGTTGAGACCCAAAGACCTTCAGGAACACAGACTCCTCCTCAGAAGGGGATTTGGAGGGCCAGTCGCCTCTCTGTCTCAAGATTTCCAGGATATCTGAGAAAGAGATCTTCAAAAGACGACTTGGGGGACCCTTCTGACTCCTCGGTGTCAGACGTGAGAGACTCATCTTGGGAGTCAACGTGCTTCCTCTTGCACTCTCTTTCTGGGGGGCTCCTCCGGCAAAAAACTCCGGGGAGACCTCAGAAAGTTGGGGACCACTCATGGAGGTATCCTAAGGCCTTGGGTCTCCGCTTTCCATGGATAGGGGGTGATCCGAGACGGATACTGGTGCTGGAGGGGGCATAGTGTCGGTGCCGTAAGATGCAGCTGACGACCTGGCTAGCACGCTCTTCATGACCTCAAAAGCGGAACCCCCCAGCTCTGAAGGTCGACTGACCGTGGAAGATACAGTAGTAACCCTCTGGGCGGAACAGACGAGGTCCGAAGCCGATGTTGGACCCAAGCTCACCCGAGCCGAAGCACCGAGAGGAAGGCTAGGAGCCGAAGAAGATCGACCCGAGTACCTCCCTCTCGGGTCCGACCGGTGAACCAAGAGTCCTGGACCCCGTGGAGGGCGCCGATGGGGTCGGAGCAAAGATCGGAGCTGAGATGCCAGAGGGAGCTACTGGAACCGACCTCATGGCATCTGACGGAACTGACCGCTCTGGCTCCGAAAGCCAAAAAAGGCTCGGAGGAACAGCCAAAGAGGAGGGGAGGATGGGCTCCAGGGCCGACTGGGCAGGAACTAAAAACAATTTAGCCAGCACCGATGACTGGAGCAATTTCTGCACCACTCTATCGACATCGTCATCAGAGAGGGTCCTACAGGATAAGGTCGGAGATCTGGATCTCCCTACATAGGGAGACCTATGAGACGGAGAAACCAGTTGAGGAACTGGAGACTGGCTCCGAACTAGAACATCTGTCACCAGCTCCAAGATACTGGGAGCTGATGTCGACAGTCGGTGTACTGCCTTCTGTCGGCACCGAAGCCAATGGAGCCGAAGTAACAGTAGTTTTAGCGATTTTCTCTGGCGGCTCCGTGGAAACTGACAGAGCTGAAAAGCGCATTTTTGTAGATTTTTTTCTCTGATTTCTTGTCCGGTTAGGAAGGAGAGGATCTGGAACTAGAAGACCTCTCCAAGTCTTCTTCAAAGGAAGGTTTCAGTAGTCCTTTTAAGATAAGCTTGTTCTTCCTCTCTTGCAGTACACGGGGACTGAAAGCATGACAGAACAAGCAGGATTCTTTGAGATGAATAGCCCCCAAGCAGTACACGCACAATGAGTGCCCATCAGTTAATGACATCTTGTTACTACATTCTACACACTTTTTAAAGCCCGAAGGCCTGTGTTCTTTGGGATCCTTAGACATGCTGACATGAAAACTCCACACACCACACAGAGGAACACAGGAACACCCCTGTACCAAAACCAAACACAGAAGGGCACAGGAAACTAGACCCTCTAACTGAAACGGCCTAGACCACGGACAACCACAAGGAGGACTAGGTCCTCTAATTTAAATGGGACTAGCACAGGAAACAAGAGACTAACACCACAGAAACAACAAAACACCAACAAAAAGGAAAAACTACAACTGGACAGTAGGGAGAACAAGGTCCTCGGACTGAAAAGCGGGCCTAGCCCGTGGAGACAAGGGGCGAATGGGATACCACAAGGCAAACTGAACCAGCCACACAACCGGTAGAAACAATACACACAAGGTAGCTATGAAAATAGCTTTTTGATCAACAATTTGTTTAAATTTAGAAGAAAAAATTATACTTGTCCACAGTCAAGAGTGAGACCACGTCTGAGCGTAACGAGCGGCAAACGAGATCTGGGATGGGCGCGTTGCAGTATGGGATACCTCTTAACCACGAGCCAATTGAAGACTTTGAGCTAGAGTCTGGCCGAGTTGGAGCCGAGGTTCGGCACCAAACCCAAGGGTAAGAATGTAGTCTTGATTGGACTACATAAAGTACAGTTGTGTACCTACCATAAATGTAGATGCTCGAGTGTATTCACTGTTGCAGTTATTACAATTGGGTTATCCTGCTGGCAGGTTACCTGCAGTTGGCCTGAATTCCAAAGTCTAGCACCGGCGTCGGTTGCTGTCGCCTCCTCCCTGATGTCAGTGCGCCAGGGGTATAAAAGATGCAGCAGACACCATTTTCTTCAGTTTTTCTTGCCCCAGATGTCAGGTGCCCCCAAAAGGGTAGGCTACAAATATGTCAATAAAGCATGCATGCACTAAGTAACAAGTTTCCTTCATCTACAAGCAAATACACCGCCTAGGTTGTATAGAATAGAGAAGTACAGTTAAGGTCCAGCAAAGATAAGGGGGATGGTGGGTGGGTAACCTGGACTGCAACAGTGAATACACTTGAACATCTACATTTATGGCAGGTACACAACTGTACTATGTTCATCGTGTTTCACTGTTGCAATCATTACAATTGGATTGAATTCCAAAGCTAAGGTTGGGAGGCTGAAACTAAATAGAATTAGGAGCGGCTATGAGGCCCTGCAGTACTGCAGTGGCAAAGCCTGCCCTGGATTTTGAGTAGAGTGGTAAGTGGTAGCGCTTTGTAAAAGTATGCATTGAACTCCAGGTTGCAGCCTCTAAAATGTCTTTGGTTGGCACTCCTCTGAGGAAGGCTGCTGCTCTGGTTGAATGTGGCCTAATGCCCTTAGGCACTGATTTGCCATGTTGAGAATAGCATAGACGAATGCAGTGACCTACCCACTTTGAAATAGTCTGCTTTGAGATAGCCTTTCCTTGTGATCCTGCAGCATATGCTACCAGTAATTGCTCAGTCTTTCTGAAAGCTTTGGTTCTGTCCAAGTAGAAGCGCAGTTGTCTTTGTATGTCCAAAGAATGCAGAAGTTTCTCACCTTTATTCTGTGGGTTTGGATAAAAGGTAGGCAAATTAATAGTTTGGTTGAGGGCCACACTGGACACTACCTTAGGCATAAAAGTGGGGTTTGCCCTTAGAGAAACCCTATCTGGATGGAAAATGATAAAAGTTTCCACAGCCATGAGTGCCTGTAGCTCTGAGACTCGTCTTGCACAGGTTATTGCTAGGAGCACAGCTTTTCCATGATAAAAATTTTATATCAGCTGTAGCGGCTGGCTCAAAAGGAGGCAGAGTGAGTTTTTCCAAGACATAATTGAGGTCCCATGCAGGTATTGGTGATCTCCTTAGAGGCCGTAAGTTTTTGGCTCCTCTGAGGTACTGCCTTAATAAAGGATGAGAAAAAATAGATGGCTCTGTATTGTAATGAGCTGAAATAGCAGAGGCATTAATCTTAACTGGTGAAAAGGATAGGCCTTTGTCCAGCATTTCAGTTAAGTATTGCAAAATCTGAGGGATATTTGGAACAATCATGTCAATTCCTTGTGCCTGGTTCCAAGCACAGAATCTCTTCCATTTTTCTGAATAAGATTTTCTGGTACTGGGCCTCCTGGCCTCCAAGATAACATCCATAACCGCTTTAGAGAGAGGTATGTTTTGAAAAGCTACATTATCCGCCATGCTGCCAGAATTAAAGGTCCTGAATTGGCTGTGCAGGATCTGATTATTTTGTTGGGTCAGTAAGTGAGGAATTAGAGGTAATGTCCATGCTGGGCATTGAGTCAAGTTCCTCAGGATTGGGTACCAGTGCTGGCGGGGTCAGTCTGGGAGAATCAGTATCATTTTTGGCTTCTCTTGTCTGATCTTTAGGAGTACCTTGGGGAGGAGAGGCAGTGGGGTAAAGGCGTATACTGTTAATTTTTTTCCGGCTGAAAGATAGAGCATCCACTTTCCATGCTTGCTTGTGATAAGTCCTTGTGCAGAACCTCTGCAGTTGGCAGTTGTAAGGGGAGGCAAATATATCTATGTCCGGGCATCTCCAACTCCTTGTTATGATGTTGAAGACTTGTGGATCCAATTTCCACTCGTGGGGATCCATGAGGTTTCTGCTCAGTTCGTCTGCCAGAGTATTGATCTTTCCTGGCAGGAATTGTGCTTGCAGATATACTTGGTAAGTCAATGCTGTGTCCCACAAAGTCATGGCTAGTCTGCAAAGGGGGTAGGAATGTGTGCCTCCCTGCTTGTTTATGTACCACATGACTGTAGTATTGTCCATCTTTATCAGTAGTTGTCCTGGATGAAGTAGATCCTTGAAGGCTGTCAGGGCATTTTGAACAGCTAGCATCTCTTTTTGATTGATAAGTAGATGCATTTGGATTGCGGACCATGAGATCTGAATACATATTCCTGCCATGTGAGCCCCCCAGGCATAATCTGATGCATCTGTTCTCAATGATTGCCTGGCTGGGGGTATGGTGAATGGCTGCCCCCTTGTTGTGGTGACAGGCCTTTGCCCATCATCGAAACTCCTGTTGTAGGCAGGGAATGAGTGTAATTATTGTTTCCAGGCTGTGGCAATGTTGAGTCCAAACACTTTTTAGATACCATTGTAGTTTCCTCATATGCAGTCTTGCATATGGAATTAGCAGAATGCAGGTTGCCATGAAGGCCAAAGCCTGCAGAATTTTTCTTGCAGTTAACTGGGTGTTTGTTGCCAACCTTTTGAAATAAGTAGTCAGTTGCCTTTGTTTGTCTGGCGTGAGATAAGCCATCTGGGCAGTTGTATTTAAGCTTGCACCCAGGAATATTATCTCTTGAGGGGGTACAAGTTTTGATTTCTTTTCGTTTACTGTGTAGCCTAGGCATGTTAATAATCTTTTTACAAACGCCAGATGCTGTAGTAGTATGTCCTTGTTCTGTGCTTGAATAAGGCAGTCGTCCAAGTAAGGATATATTTGTATTGCTCTTTGTCTGCAAAATGCAATTACTGGTGCCAGGCATTTTGTGAAAACCCTGGGCGCAGTAGATAAGCCAAAGGGCAGTGCAGAGAATTGGTAGTGCATTGAGCCAGCTATGAATCTGAGGTATCTTCTGCATGACTGACTGATTAGGACATGCAGGTATGCCTCTTTTAGGTCTAAAGTTACAAGACAAGCCTTCTTGCCCAGCACGGGCAGAAGCTGCTGCAAAGTCAACATTTTGAATTTTGGAATATCCAGGTATGTGTTTAGAACAGATAGGTCCAGTATTGGCCTCCAGGCTTTGTCCTTTCTGGGCACCAAGAAAAGTCTTGAGTAAAATCCTTGTCCCTGCTCTTGCTGTGGTACTTGCTGAATGGCCCTCATGTCCATGAGGGATGAAACTTGCTTTTGTGCCTCTGCCCATTGATATTTTGGCAGGTCTGCCATACCATTTGCCTTGGCAGGGTGTGAAAGTGGAACCTGTAACCTTGTGACACTATGTTCAAGACCTATTTGCCCTGGGTGATAAGGTACCAGTTTTGAGAAAAACAGTGCTAGTTTTCCCCCTAAAGGAGCTGCCAGTAGATAAGTGCTTGGCGCTGGCAGGGGGAAGTCATTGGGACTGCTTTCTGTATGGCTGTGACTTATCTTCTCCGCTTTTGGAGGTAGAAGCACCTCATTGTTTAGACCTGTATGAGCCTTGGGGCTGGGATCTGCCTCTAGGGCATCTGTATCTGCCTCTTTGTGGCCTGTCTGACACTGGAAAGGACCAATTCTTTGTAGGCCAGTGTCTGCTAAATCTTGGAGGCTGTACCTGTAAGAAATCCTTGACTGTCTGCATAGATTTGGCTTTGTCCTCCATTTTCTTCAACACCTCTTCTGCTTTAACACCAAACAAGGTATCATGCTGTAAAGGAGCACCTAATAATTTTGCTTTAACATGATCAGGCAGATTCTGTTCCTTTAACCAAGCATGCCTCCTAATGACAGAACCTGTAACAGTGGCTCTGCAGGAGGCCTCCAAGGAATCAAAACCACATTGTAAAGTATGCTTTCCAACTTGTTCAGTTGCATGCAATAAATCCTGCATTTCTTTATTTTCTGCACATTCAGAATTTGTCAACATTTTCTGTTTAAGCAGTGACATTATGTATTGCTGATATTTAAGCATATGAAACAGACAATTTAAAGCCCTTACAGCCAAGGTAGCAGAAGTGTAAATCTGTCCCGTGCCCTAGAATCTCTGTCAGAAGGGAGTAGGGTTTTTTGCAGTGGAAGCCTTGACCCCATTGGGACCCTGAGAGATGGTTTCTGGGTCAGCAGCAGGATTTTTAAAAATAAATTTGTGGGAGTCTGGAACCCTGTAGTATCTGTCTGGCTTAACAGGAGCTGGAGGTAAGGAGTCAGGAGTCAGACTGGACTCTGAAAATACATCTACAATGTCTAGCACAGGTGGAATAGCGAGGGGACTGTGCTGAGGCAGTAAAAGAAAGTCTCTGAGCCTTTTCTTAGATTCTGAATAATCTTGGCTCTCCCAGTGGAAATGCTCCCTCATGGTATGCAGTGTTTCCCCAAAAGAATAATCCTCAGGTGGAGAAGCTGAGGGGATAGATTCTTCAGCATCAGAATCCTCATAAGGAGGAAGAGAGTATTACTGATCAGAAGAGGAATCAGAAGAAATGGAAACCTGATCTGAAGATTCATATTCTATCTCTTTGCCTAGGCCTCTTGTCAGGAGGGGGATGAGAACCCCTGATCAAAGTAATCAGGTCTTCGGCCATTTTGAGCATCTGTTTTTTAGACATGGAGGCCTGTCCATGGGGCTGTTGTACTTGTTTCTTTGTCTTTAAAGCTGCTTTACTCTTTGCCTTTGAAGCTGAAGTCGTTTTAACATATAATTGTGTAGGCCTGAAAACGCCCTCAGAAGCCGATGCCTGCTCAGCGGCTCCGGACCCATCTGAGGGAATGGTTTCCGAAGGTCCAATACCTTGAGTTTCTGTAGGCCTGGTTGACTCCACGTGGGAGTCGGTACTGGCCTGCAACTCTACAGTAGCGGTTGTCAGGGGCTGCGAAAGCACCTCAGTGAGAACTGGCGACTGGCCTAGAAGAAACCTCTTCGTCGGTTTTGGACCTCGGATGCCTGTCCTTTTCTTTTTCTTTGTGTTTTTTGTAAACTCCGGTAGTCGGCTGTTCCGACGGCATTATATAATTAAATCGTCTGCTAAAGTAACAAAATGCAAAATCGTACTGACGCTTAATAGCGCGTTGGTTAAATCTAGTACAAAACCGACAGCTAGCAATGTCGTGGTCAGGGCCTAGGCAAGGAATACAGTAAGAATGAAAATCCTTATGAGGTATTTGCTTCCCACAAGAAATACAATTATTAACTTTTACTGACATCGGTCTGGAGCAAGAAAAAAGTTTCCCCAATGGGGTACTTCGCT
The DNA here is from genome assembly GCF_019279795.1 of Protopterus annectens. Classification (NCBI taxonomy): domain Eukaryota; kingdom Metazoa; phylum Chordata; order Ceratodontiformes; family Protopteridae; genus Protopterus; species Protopterus annectens. The sequence goes on along the minus strand of NC_056745.1, from coordinate 1,311,052,398 downwards.
TTTAATGAAGACTTCGGATCTGAAATTCGAACTTGAGAATTTCAGGAGTAAGCCGACTGGCACTTGCGAACTGCTTTTGCATCGGGCAGCAAGAAAGACTGAAGAAAATGGTGTCAGCTGCATCTTTTATACCCCTGGTGCACTGGCGTCAGGGAGGAGGCAACAGCAACCGACGCCGGACCTAGACTTTGGAATTCAGGCTGACTGTGGGTAGCCTGTCAGCAGGATAACCCAATTGTAATGACTGCAACAGTGAAAAATGATGATCATCATTAAATATTTATCCTCTAGTGACATGGACTCCGGGGGCGACTCTGTCCCTGACAAGGTCACACTGTATTCGAGTGATGTGGGCCAAATAATTCAGCGCCTTTACTGAAAAGGTGGCTGAGGCATACACCCGCCTTCCTAGAAGATCCATTGTCCTGGACTCTCGGTTGGGGGGAATGGAGTGTAGAACTTTCCTGAGCTAGTTCTTTCTTAGGGGCAGCTGCTACCACCATAGCATCTACAGGTGACTCCTTGTTCCAACTGGGCCAATCCACAGGAGAACTCAATCTTGTCTGGACACTTTGGGAATGCTCTACGGTGTCCGGATCCTTCCATGCCTGGATGGTAATAAGATCCACCAAGGGATCCGCAGTGGAGGACACCCAAGAAGTAGACGGGCCCGTGCCGAAGGCCTCTAGAAACTCCAACTCATCCGTGGAAGGCTTGGGGGGGGTGGACCAACCCCCCCCGCTGACGAAGGATTTCCATGATGTCTCGAAAGGAGATATTGTCGGGGGTGATCTGGAGGAACCTTCCACTTCCTCCAAATCAGTGTCCTCAGTGAGGGACTCTGGGGAGGAGTCTAGCTGCCTCCTTTTGCACATTCGTTTGCGAGGAACTTCTTCTGTGGGGATCTCCGGAGAGGACTCACAAACCGCCTGCTGTTCCTTGAGGGGAACAGTATGGGGCACATCGAGCATGGGCTGTCCCTGAATGGGCAAAATGGCTGAAGTCGCACCCAAAGCTGAGGGGATAGAGGCAGAATCTGAGGAGATGGTCAGGGGCCTTGATCCACTGGAGGGAACCCTTTTCACCACATCACAAGCAGAGGGAGAGCGAGCCTCTGGGGAAGCTAATGAAAAAGCTGCTCTCCCCAGATCTGACAGGGGGACTGGAGCCGAGCCCGCCGAGATACCGAGGAGAGGGCCTTGATCCGACAAAGTTGGCACCAATGGAGAAAAACCCAACCCCTCGGATCCGACACCCAGGATTCAGCTCAGTGAGCCGCTCAGGTCCGAACTAGTCTGGTCCGACACACTCAAGGTAACGGTCGACAGACCTAGCTAAGCTTGACACATGCTACAACAAAATTGTTAGATTTACCTCAGACTCCCCATTTAGATCTCACCACTGCTCAACCTTGAAGCAGCTCAACTGGCTGGAACTTCCCCAACTCTTACATTACATTTGACTTGCTTTGGCCCATAAAATACTGCATCATCCAGAAAAAAAACCCTGCACTACAAAAACCTACTTCACCTCCACAGCAATAACAGGACTCTTCGCTCCAGTAACAAATCTATTCTAATAGTAACTAAATCTAACAATACTGCAAGCGACTCCCTCTTTCATAATTATGTATCCAAAATCTGGAATACTCTACCCAGTCACATAGCTGCCATCACTTCCTTTACACAGTTTAAAAAAAATCATTAAAAACCAATCTCAATAATAGCTGGCTATGCTCTTGCACTACACCTGGTAAGACCCTCCTCCACTATGCTCACCAATCCAAATCTTACATGACAATTTTTAATTGACAATTAATGGGCCTAGGTCCCAAGGGTGTACATATACATATGATACAATAAAAATGATATTTTGCTCTGGATTAGACTTTTAATCAACCTTTATGTTGTTGTTTTACACATGACACTCCAGCTATTATGTCAATGTTTTCGTAGGCTCGAGAGACTAGTAATGTTGTATTACTTCTGTTTCACAAACTGTGTTATGTCTGAATTTACTACTTGAGCTATGTATAACTACTTGAATGTTCATAGGTAGGTACTAGGCTACTGGCCCTAGGGCCTATATAAGCTTAGCCAAAAAGGTACCCTGTCTTTCGCCACCCAAGAAAATTATTTTCCTGTGCCAATGTCGTGCAGAACCACAGAAGTGATCCCCGGGGTGAATTTCCCATTTACCATCCAATCAAGAATTTTCTTGAAGAGTGCTATTGAGGAGCTTTGTTTGATATAGATAGGTAGTTTGTTGCAGAGTATGGGAAGTCTTTGGGACAGGACTCTATCCCTCCAGTATGTTCTGTTTATTGTGGTGACAAGGTTTAGGTCCCTAGAGCGTGTAGCTCGGAGGGATTGCGATTTCTTTAAGTGGAGCATGTCCAACAGCTCTGGGTTTGACATAGCTTTGTATGTTTTCAGAGATCGCCTCTGAGTAGGCGATATGTGACTGAGTAAAGCTGGAGTTTTTTGAGACAGTCTGTGTAAGGTGCCGGTTTGAGGCCGGGAATCCTCTTTGTGAGGTATTTCTGTGGCCTTTCCAGTTGTTGTGGATGTCTTGTGGGATACATACCAAAAGGGGCATTGTACTCTATAATGGGTCAATGAGTGATGAGTAGAGAGGAACAATTACCTCTTTTTTCCTGGATGAGAAACCTTTTGTGATGAGGTGTGCCACGTAGAAGGATTTCCTGACTACGGTGGCGATGTGATTATCAAAGGAGAGACTACTGTCTACCTTTGTCCCAAGGTCTCATCACACTTTCGGTGTTAAGTAGACTACCGCCTATGTGGTAGTTCATGGGTACAGAGTTTTTATCAAAAGGGATGACAATGGACTTTTTGGCATTGAGCTTGAGGCCATGGCTTTGATACAAGGCATTTGTCTTAGTGAGGCCCTTTTGTAGGATGTCCACATAGTTAGGAGTTTCGATTATGGCTCCTAGTTTGCAATCATCTGCGAACTTCATTAGCCAGACTTTCTGTGTTTGGTATCTACTTCTCTGAAGTACAGGCTAACAGGAGAGGACCCAGGACTGAACCCTGTGGTACACTCCACTTGTCACTGGTCTGAAGTCAGATTTGGAGTCTGCTACTTTCAGGGTGTGGATTCCGTCAGTGAGCCAGTTGGCAACCCATCTTGTGACACAGGGATTTATACCTAGTTTAGTGAGTTTATCTATAATTCCATAGTGGGGGATGGTGTTGAAAGCCTTGGCGAGATCTAGATAGGCTGTGTGAACTGGCTTTTGTGACTGCTTCAAAGAAGTCTATCAGGTTTAGGAGACATGATCTGCCTTTTACAAACCCGAACTGGGTGGGGTCCAGAGTTTGGAGATTACCAATGTCTTTGTTTATAAGTTCTATGATGATATGTTCCATGGCCTTGCAGAACAGGCTCGTCAGGCTAATGGGGTGGTAGTTCCAGAGGTCTGTGGTGGATCCCCCTTTGTGGAGTGGGTTAACTGTCGCTGAGCACCATTCAGTGGGCACAAAGCCTGAGGTGAGGCTATGAATGAACATGGTACTTAGATGGGGTGCCAGTTCATTCTGTAGTTCATGTAGAACACAGCCTGGGATGTTGTCAGGTCCCATGGATGCGGTGTTCTTGGCTTTGAAGAGTGTGGTTTTTACCTGTGCAGCTGTGATTACAGGAACTTTGCATTCTTCCGGTATAGAGTTGGGCACTTTAGGGGGTGAGGGAGGGGGGGGGGGTAAGTTAGCACTGAACCTATCTGCCAGGATGTTGGCAATATCAGTTGGTTCTGTATATTTAGTGCCATTGTGCTGTAACTCAGAGAAGATCTGAGTGTTGCCATTGAGATTCTTGACATAGCTATAGAATGCTTTGTGGTTGTCTTTAGAAACAGTGGCGATTTTGTTTTCATAACTACCTTTGGAGGATTTTATGAGGGATCTCAGCTTCTTACTGAGGCTGACCAGGGAGGTCCTCCAGTCATGGGATTTTACTCTTTTTTGCAGCAGTTTCTTTCTTCTGTTGTAGAGTTTGTTTATGGCAAGGGACCACCAAATTGGCTTCCTTTTTTTGTAGGATAGCATCTTGGCTCTGTTAGGGATAGCATGATCCATGCACTCATGTAAGTGCTTATAAAGTGCATTTGTGTAGGATTCAGCAGTTGTACCTCTATTGTCCATCTGCATGGGTGTCGTGAAGTTTGCCACTTCTGTCTTAAGAAGCATGAAGTTGGCTTTGGAGAAATTTTTTACGGTGGTTTCCTTAATGGGAGGTGGGGGTGGGATGTGGATGTGTAGGGTAATTAGCTTGTGGTCGGATCTGACCAACGAGGAATTGACCTCTGGTGTGGAACACCGTTTGCCCATGTTGGTAATGACCAGGTCTAGGATACTGCTGCCCCTGGTGGGGGAGTGGATAAGTTGAGGTATTGGAATTTATTAATTCCAGAAAACGTTGAGCAAAAGAGTTGGTACACGAGTAGTTTTCCCAGTTAATGATGGGGTAGTTGAAATCGCCCATTATTAGGGTGTTAGGTTGTATCCTAATATTTTCCAGTGTATCAAGAAATGAGAAGTGGGAATCCTGGGGCATGATGGGGAATCTGTAGCAAGCTACAATTTGGATTGCTGTCTTGCCCTGAATTAGTTGCACTTGGATAAACTCAGATGCATTATGCTGAGCAACTAGCCTGGAGGTGTGGATATTCTTAATGAATATAGACACGCCTCTGCTTTTAGTGTTTCAGTCCAGGTTAGGTGGCCGAAAGGTGTGGTATGAATTATAGCCTGGTAATGCAGCAGTGCTCTCTGGAGCCTTGAACCAGATCTTTGTTATTGTACAGATGTTGATGTTCTCCATTTTAAGGAGTGCCTCGAGTGAGTGCATTTTGAGGTTTAGACTTCTAGCACCGAGTAGCATTACTCTCAGATTTTGCTTGCTTGTACCTGTTACGGTGGTGAATTTGTCATTTGAACCTTGCCTAAAAAAAGCACTACAGTATCCAGTATCCGAAATCCCAAGGGCGACAAGTGCAGGCCATCTCTGGCAAAGCATCGTGGTCTGTCGATCATGTCATTCCAGGCAGACAGATACTGGATCCCCTTAGAATGACACCAGAAGCTTAGCCAATTGTTGAAGTCAATCATTTTGTCCTTGTACTGTGGTATCATTCTGGGTGATGGCAGGATGCTACTCAGGGCTTGGGTCATACCTGGCTGGGCTACAAGATTGGAGAGCTCCTCCATGTCTCCTTTTCATGTAGCCCAGGGAGGTACGTCTCAGGTCATTCACACCAACATGGACAATAACAGAGTCATAATTGTAGTTGTTGTGGAGTGACCTGAGTGCATGCGTTATGTGGCGGATCCTGGCACCTGACAGGCAGCTGACAGTAACTTTCTCCTCGTTTAGCCCGGTGAGTGGAACATCCATGTGCCTGACTATAGAGTCACCTATGACTAGAACGTTGGGTATGTTGTTACGCCTAATGGGCTGTGGTTGGGTGGCACACTGAGTTTGTGGGCTGTGTGTCATTTGGGTTGTGTTGGGGGGGGGGGCAGGCTGCTTGCTTTTCTGCTTTGGAGGTCTCTGTTGCTTGGGCAGATTTTTGAGAGCCTCCGTGAATGCAAGTGTGTGTTTTGGTGGTGTAGGTTTTAAGGGACTATGTGATGAGTGTGGTGTGGTGCAAGTGTTTATCCTCTCCTCTTGACTGACTAGTCCAATCTTGGGTGAAGACAGCTTACCCACATGTAACTTTTCTTTGGAGCTTTTGTTTATACACTACGTACTTTCTTATTTATGGAGCTTTTCTTCCCAGGACTCCACTGAAAATGGACCTATGTCCAGTGGACAATCACAATCAATAAATGTTCAGTAAATAATAAATAAATAAGACCTTCACCTTGCGAGCTCTGTCCAGAACTTTCCTGGGATTTTTGACATGCTCTGCATCACCATTATCTCCAACCAGTAAATCAACTATCATTGCACACGGGTAGCCTGAAAAAATTTGCTCCATTGCACGCTAAAAAGCTTCACTGGCAGAATTTATTCCAAAAGGCATCCTGAAGAATCTGTATCTACCAAATGGGGTACTGAATGCAGTCAGTAGTGAAGATCTGTGATCAAGCATCACTTGCCAAAATGAACTCTCTGCATCTAAAACAGAAAAAAACAGTGGCATTTGGCATGAGGGTGGCAATCTCCTTGACTGTACGCATAGGATGCGAGGCCTTTTTAATGCCTTGTGCAGGTCTCTTGGGTCAATGCATATTCTGATTTCATCTGAATTTTTCCTATGAGCAGCTACCATGGAAGACGCTCGCTCAGTTGGTTCTGTGACTGGAAAAATCACACCTTGCTGCACCATTTTGTCTAACTGGATCTTGACTTTGTCCCGCATAGCTATTGGAACTCTTCTTGCTGGTCTGACCACTGGACTGATCTCCAGGTCTATTTTCATGGAGTACGCAACTAGAAGCTTGCCTAGTTTGTCATCGAACACAGCATACTCTGACAAAATAGCATCAGTAAAGCTGGATCTGGGATATGTGCTTATATGATGGACTTCTTTGGTAAAAGAAAGCAGTTTCATTCTTAAACTGCCTCTGAGTCCTAATAATGATTGCACAGGTACTTCTGACTACATAAAACTGCAAGCTGTAACTTTTCCCAGCCGAACAGCATTAAACCACTACTGAGCCTTCGGTTTGAATCTCTTCACCTCCATAAGCAACAAGCTTCGCACAATTCACCAAATTAAGTTACTCACCAGCCCTCACTTTAGCAAATGTTTCTGCTGACATTACATTACACTTTGAAGCAGTGTCTACTTTAAGCTCTGTGGGCTTACCACTGATTAGGACAGTACAAAATACTTCATTCTTTACTAAAAAATCTATAGATTAACCTTTTCACCGACCACTGATACACCATCTACACAGAAAGTAGAGTTGCAGCTTTCTATATCAACTTGATTTTTTGAGTGATCTTTCTTAATAACTGAATGAGGCTTGCTTAATTTGTAAAACTTTTGAAAATTATTCTATTTTTTAACTTGTGGCATTGCTGACCAAATGCTAAGCACTTCTCTCTTTTAAACTCATGATTGGCAGCACAATTACGACGGTTAACAATAAGACTTGACTTAGGTTTTGCTGACTCACTCATACTGCACTGAACATGCCCTTTTTACTAAGCTGCTCTTGGAATTTGCTAGAAAGCTATGAGTTTTCCCTGCCAGACCTGCAGAGGTTGCTGCTGCCATGTGCTGCATGCTCTCTACATTTGCTCCAGAGGCTGCTGAAACCATGCTTTTATCATTTGCAAGCAAAATCATGGATTTGACAAAGCTCTATGGCTTTGCTTAAAGTTAAATCACTGTCACGAAGCAAAATCTTTCTCACTGCAGCACTATTAAGAACACACAAACCTGTCCTTTATTAACTCATCTTTCAAAACACCAAATCTGCATGTTTTGGCTTTATTTACATAATATATAAGCTGCAAAAGTTTCAATTGGCTTTTGGTCTCTTGTATAAAATAAATGCCTCTCTAATGTAACATTTGTCTGGGGGTTGCACATTTCTCCAAATTTATGTTTTAAGCACTCAGGGTCTTCCCTTGATTCAGCCGGTAAAACCATATGGCGCCCCCCCCTGCATATACTTCTGGTGCATACACAAATTAACACACTCTTTCAACAGCCTCTGACCCAGCTAAGTTAAGCAAAAATGGAAGCCCTTGTACATGCATCTTTGTCAGAAAAAGATGCTTGTATGAAAATATCATATTCTTGCTCAAATACTCTCCAATTCTCTGCTATATTATGATCAAACACAAGTAGACTTGGGCACTGTCATAGCAACGCACAGTAGCGAAGGTGCTTGGTATGTACGAACATACACACACAAATATCTATGCCAGAACTTTATGCCAGTACTTGTAATTATGCCCAATAGCACACAGCAAACTCCTTGAAATAACTGAACTTTGCTAAATAAGTCTTCATAGCACAAGAACACTCTGAAATCACAGTATTTTGTGAAACCAATCCTTATCAGTGTAAGAAATACTTTGAAATGACATTTGCAAATAAACTGTACACAGCAGAAAAAGCTCAGAGTAAGAAACACTTCGCCATATTGTGTTCGCCATATTGTGTTACCGGCTGAATCAAGGTAAGACCTTGAGTGCTTTACAACAAAAGGAAGAAACTGTTGCAGAAAAGAGGAAAATCCCAGGACGCAAAAAACTCTGTTACCAGCCTCAGTAAGAAGCTGAGATCCCTCATAAAATCCTCCAAAGCTAGTTACGAAAATAAAATTGCCAAAGATTCCAAAGACAACCACAAGGCATTCTATAACTATGTCAAGAATCTAAATGGCAATGCTCAGATCTGCTCTGAGCTACAACAGAATGGCATTAAATATACTGATCCCAAGGATATTGCCAATATCCTGGCAGATCGATTCAGTGCCAACTTCACCCCCCTCACCCCCTAAAGGGCCCATCTCAATACCGAAAGATTGCCAAATTCCAGTAATAACGGCCACACAGGTACAAAAATGCACTATCCAAAGCTAAGAATACAGCATCCATGGGACCAGATGACATCCCGGGTTGTGTACTACATGAACTACAAAATAAACTGGCACCTCACCTAAGAGTCATGTTTAATCATGGCCTCACCTCAGGCTTCGTGCCCACTGAGTGGCACACAGCTACAGTTATCCAACTCCACAAGGGGGGGATCCACCTTGGATCCCGGGAACTACCGCCCCATCAGTCTGACGAGCCTGCTCAAGGCCTTGGAACTTACAAAGACATTGGTAACCTTCAAACACTGGACCCCACCCAGTTTGGGTTCGTGAAGGGCCAATCTCATCTCCTGAACCTGACTGACTTCTTCGAATCAGTCTCAATTGGTTCATAGGTAGGTACTAGGCTATTAGCCCTATGGCCTATATAAGCCTAGCCAAAAAGGTACCCTGGTTTTCGCCACCCAAGAAAATCCAGAGCCGTGGACGAGGGTAAGGCGGCCCACACAGCCTATCTGGACCTCGCCAAGGCCTTTAACACCATCCCCCACCCTGGAATCATAGATAAACTTACTAAGCTGGGCATTTATCCCTACATCACTCAATGGGTTGCCAACTGGCTTACTGACAGAACCCAGACTGTAAAAGTAGCCGACTCCAAATCCAACTCCAGACAAGTGACAAGTGGAGTACCTCAGGGTTCAGTCCTGGGACCACTCTTGTTTGGCATCTACTTCTCTGAAGTACAGACCAATACTAAGGGACTCTGACTAACAAAGTTTGCAGATGACTGCAAACTGGGAGCCACTATTGAATCTCCAAATGATGTGGATACTCTACAAAAGGGCCCTACAGAAACAGATGCTTTCTATATGTGAACTGCCAGACGTGTAGTTCTTAAATGTTGTATCCCTAATTAAAGAAGGTCTGGTTGTCAGCAATCCTGCTGAAGAAGCTCAGCTTCTGGGCAACTATTGCTTAGGCTAAGTATAATCCGACAAGTGTCACTGGGCCCCATGAAACAATGTCATTCCAGAAGATAGCACAGTTGTGTAAAATCTTACCATAACGGTAGATGTCCTTCTCTTCACTGCTGCAGCATTCATTACATTTGGAGATCCCTTACCAAGAGCAGCCCGATATCTGGTCAGTATATCAAAGCCTTTAGGTTGCTTTAAGGTACGCTGTATGTCACATGTATGCTCCTTGCATACTGTAGGGTAAAAAGGTGACGTCTGGGTGCATCATCCTCAGAACTGGGAGGCCCAGTAGGAAAGCCAGTCCATGGAAAAGAAAAGGTAACCAGTACATCCAGAAAATAAATGGACAAGGGAATGACAGAGGGAGTGAATACTGCAACAGTGAAGAGGACATCTACCGTTATGGCAAGATTTTACACAGCTGTACTATGTCCTTCCATTTCACTGTTGCAGCATTCATTACATTAAGGAGAGTGCCAAAGCTCAGGAAGACACTTGGGAGTAGGAAGCACTAACAAAGTCCTCTAGGAAGTCATGAAGGATGGCCCTAGCAAAACCAGCTTTAGCTCGGGAGATTCCATCCAACTTGCAGTGCTTGGTAAATGTATGCACATAAGTCAAGGTAGCAGCCTCAAGAATACATTTAGTATCCAAACCCCTGAAAAAAGCACCAAAAGAAGCCACAGCCCTAGTAGAATGAGCCTTAACAGAATAAGGAAGGCTCTTGCCATGGAAGGAATAACAAAAGGTAAAAGCTTTTGAGATCTAAGAAGAAATGGTTTGCTTGGATACAGCTGATCCCAAGGACCTGGGATGAAAGGAAACAAAGAGCTGATCAGATTTCCTATTAGTCTTAGTCTTATCCAAATAAAATCTGAGTTGGCTATGCACATCCAACATGTACAACACCTTCTCACTGGCAAATTGCAGAGAAGGGAAAAAAGTGGGCAAATTAATAAAATGATTAAGGGACAACTCATTCACCACCCTGGGCATAAAAGAAACCATATTCAAGGACAACTGGTCCTTATGAAACACCAAAAAAGGAGGACAAGCCATAAGGGCTTGAAGCTCTGATACTCGTATGGCAGAAGTAAGAGCTAACAAAAGCACAGTCTTCCAAGGACAATGTTGCAAGGAAGCTGAAGCTGCAGGCTCAAAAGGAGCCCGAGTGAATTTTTCCAAAACAAAATTAAGATCACAGGGTGGGCGAACAGGCTTCCTTGGAGGCCTAATATGAAGAATGCCTTTTAGGAATTGTTTAGCCTCAAAACTAGAAGCTAAAGGAGTAGATAAAGGAAGACAAGCAGATATAGCTGATAAATGGGCCTTAACAGAAGAATAAGCCAACACAGCACTGAGCAATTCCCACAGATAAGAGTAAGAACCAAAGGAACATTCACAGAAAGTGGATCCAGGTTACTAAAAAAAACAAACAAACCGAAAACCTCTTCCATTTGGATAAATATGACTTTCTTGTATTGGGTTTCCTGGCCTCCTGCAGGACCCTAAACACGTCCTCAGAAAAAGGTATGTATGTGGAATCAAAATCCTATCACCAACAATGTCAGTTGAAGAGTGGACAAGTGGGGACGGATGAGCAATCCCTTATTCTGTGTGAGTAGGTCCCACCCTATGAGGTAACGTGAATATTTGCCCTTGGCTAAACAGAAGAGGGAACCAATGCGGTCTCAGCCAAACTGAAGTCACGAACAAGATTTTGGGAGCATCCTGTTGATTTATGAACAGGACTGTTGGAATGAGGGGAAGGGGAGGGTAAGCATAAAGGAACATCTTCCAAGAAAAAAGATAGGGCATCCATCTTTCAAACCAGAGGACCTGGGATTCTGACAGAAAAAAAAGAGGAATCTGCCTATTCAAACGGGAGGCAAAGAGATCTATTTGAGGGGAAACCCACTGGTGGGCAATGTCCAGAAACACATCCCTGTGAAACATCCATTTGTGGGATTGAGTCAAGGACCTGCTCAGAGCATCTGCCAGAATGTTTTGACCTGAGGGGAATGTAAACTGTCTGAAGGTAACTTGATGCTCAGCAGCAAGATCCCACACCAGGAGTGCCAACCAGCAAAGAAGACAAGATCTTGCCCCCCCCCCCCTGTTTACATACCACATCACCGTGGTATTGCCTCTAAATACCTTGAGAGGTCTTTGAGAGAAAAGAGGATGAAAGCCTGAAGCACCAGCTCTCATCTTTTTGACATTGATGCACTCTTTCTGTTGAAGAGCTGACCACACCCTCTACACCATTAGGAAGCCAAAAGTTTTTCCCCATCCCATGTCTGAAGCATCTGTGAACAGCTCCTGAGAATGAAGAGGGGTTTGAAAATGGAGTCCTGGATTTAGGGAGAACTGCTGGATCCACCAGTGATGCTTCTTCTTGTGATAAGGTAGAACTATAAATTCTAGGGGACACGTATGCTGAAGCCAAACTGACTTCAGAAACCACTGAAACTTTCTCATGTGGAGATAGGCCAGAAGCAGCATAGGAATGCTGGATGCCATGAATCCCACAGCTCTCAGAACTCCCTGGCTGTAACACAGGCCAGAGGAAGAAGAGTTTGAAAGAAAGAAATGTGTGTCAAGGTTTTAGGAGGAGGCAGGGATGCCAGCATAGGCAATGTCTGAATACTGCACCCCTAAAAAACACGGTCCTCAGAAGGAATCAGAAAGGACTTTTTGAAGTTTATTGTGAGACCCAGGCTTTGCAGGGAAATGGCAAAATGAAAATTTTGCAACAAGACCTCTGGAGAGAATGTCTGAAACAGGTCGTGGTCCAAGTAAGGAAATACTTGGATCTCCTGAACCCTGCAAAAAGCAATCACAGGAGTGAGGCATTTGGTGAATACCCTTGGGGAAGTAGACAGGTCAAAGGGCAAAGCAGAGAACTAAAAATGCCATGAAGCAACAGAGGAACGTAAAAACTTCCTGAAAAGGGGATGAACTGGAATATGGAGACAAGCATCCCTGTGATCCAGGCAGACCATAAGCCTGAGGAAGCAAAAGAGGGAACGAGGTCTGAAGGAACAACATTTGAAAGGACGGCACCTTCAAAAACGTGTTTAGACGAGACAGGTCTAGAATTGGTCTCCAATTACCCTCTTTTTCTGGGCACTAGAAACATCCTGGAGTAAACCCCCCTCTTCCCTTTTGGGACACAGGCACGTCTTGAATAATATCCTGAGACAAAAGGTCCTGGAAGCATCTCTGGAAAGGAGAGTCATTCCTGAGGGGGCTGAGGAACCCATAAAAAGGGGGAAGAGATTTCCAAACCATGAAATACCCCTGACGAACAATTGACAGGACCCAGGAATCCTGAGCAGTCTGTAGCCAAACAGAGAGAGAGAGAGAGAGAGAGAGAGAGAGAGAGAGGCAAAGTGAAAGAGGAAAGTGGCTGGGAAGAACAGGATACTCAGACAGCACCTGGTTTATCTGGAAAAGGAGACATCAGACACACTGAAATCTGAGCTGCCTTAGTAGGAGCCTACTGGCCTCCTTTTTTGCCCTTGCCTGTGAACAAAGGCAGGCTTATTAGGACAGTTTCTCTGAAATTTAGGCACAGGATAAACCAACACATGTTTAAGTTCCTATAAAGCTTTGCCCTTAGCCTGAAGGGACTTAAACATATGAGCAGCAGCTTCGGCAAACAAGTGTTTATTACCAAGAGGGGCATCCATCAACAGCCTTAATATCATCAGGCAAAGGTTGAAGCTGAAACCAAGAATATCTCATCACTGACCCAAAAGCAGCAGCCATAGAGGAAGCATCTGCTGCATCACAGCTACAATTTGATGAAATGATGAGCCACCTAGGAGGAAGCCCCTAACAGGGAAAGAGCATATGTTTTAACCTCAAGAGTCTGGAAGATCAGAAATAACCTGATAAGCTTGGGATAGGAGAGCCAACAAGTACCTGGACATATTGGTCTGTTAATTAACATCCCTAAAAACTAAGGTAGCAGAGATGTAAACCTTCTTGCCTAACCTTTCAATGGTCCTGCTGCCTTTATCAGAGAGCAGTAATTGTCAGAGGCTACAGACACCACAAAGGGGTCAGCAGCAGGAAACTTGTACAAAAATGTGCAGTCCTCAGGCACCCTATAGAATCTATCAGGTTTCTTGGGAGCAGGGGTCTGGAGTCTTAGAAACATTTGAAAATGCATCCAACAAGGCAGTCAAATCAGGAGGAACAGCAGAATGTTCGAGAGAGTTCATCTGCAGCAACTCTTTTATGTACCTCAGAGACCAGAGTACAATCCCATCGAAACAACTCCATCATCCCGGAGACTGTGCCCCCAAAAGAGATCTCTTCAAAGGGAGTACCAGGACTGGTAGATTCCTCTTCCTCTGACCCACAGTCCAAAGAAGGAATCTGAGAAGAGTTAGCAAGGGATTCCTCATCCGAATCCACCTCCTCCTCAGAGGAGACCTATTCCCTGGGTCTTTTTAGGGGAGTAGAGACCCAAGGAGGGCTGAAATAGGAAAACTCTGAAAAGTTTTCAATGCCATCAAAGCACTAAACAAACCCTGAGTGAAGGCCAAACATTCACTCTGTGGATTCCTTAGGAGCAGGAGAAATATGTTTAGTCTTTTGCTTTTTCTTCAATGGGATGTCTGCCTCAAAATCTGGAAGGCTCTGACCCACGATGGCATTCAATAATGGTAGTAGGGACTACTTTGACTAATATCTGAGGACCACCCTAGGCCCCCTCAGAAATAATCAGCCATGGTTCCTCCTGACCATCCGAAACGGACATCTGCAAAGCCTCCTTGGACATGCTTAAAGTTGGATTCCCACTGGCCTCCAACCTGGTAGTGGCATAGGAACTCAACATCAAAGCCAGGCGAACCTCCAGGCATTCACTCACCTCGGGAGAGATGTCTGGTGCAGGCTGAACAGTAGAAGATTCTGGACGAGTCTTCTTGGCCTTCTTCACTGATGGCTGGCTCTCGGAGCGGGAAGTACCCTCCACTGTCTCACACTGATTTTCAAGATAAAGCACCAAAGAAAATAGTCTACCTCAAAGAGTTTTTAGGTACAAAGGCCTGACAAATGGAACCGGACGCATGGTCATGAGAGGGGGCACCGGAGCAAAAAAGGCACTGGTTGTGGCAGTCTTCATGGGGAATCTGTCTCCCACACTGGCATTTACCTTTCTTGGATGACATGAAACCCCGCAAAACAGCAATAAAAAGGATAAGTGAAAAAAGAACCCCGAAGGGGCTAACTGTAATGGCTTGGTGAACCAGCAACAGAATGGGCGTTCAGACGGGCAATCAAGCGATGGCATTTGGACTGGTGGCAAAGGTTCTGAGGATGGTACATCTGGACGTCACCTTTATGCCCTACACTATATGCAAGGAGCATACGTGTGATGTACGATGTACCTTAAGGCAACTTAAAGGCTTTGGTATACTGTCTGGACATTGGGCCATCCTTGGCAAGGGAGCCGCAAATGTAACGAATACTGCAACACTGAAATGGAAGAACATCCATCATTATTATAAAGATGGTTATTTCAGGTCTGAAGAAAGCTAGGCCTAGTAGCAACATGGGGCCTGACAGCATTCTGGGCTATTTTATCTACCTCTTGCAGATTCTTTAATTCAACCTCATACTTTTTGTTTAAAACAATACTGAAGTAGGGCACTTTTCCCACAACATGGAAGCTGGCAAGTGACAACCCTACAGAAAAAGGAGCGAAATGCGACAGAAGTGAAAAATACAGGCCAATCAGCTTGACATCTTCTCTGAGTAAATGCACTTTGAGAGATGCGCGATTGTTGCAAACAAGGGTGAAAATGATTATGGTGCTACTCTAATTATTAAACAACATGGTTTCATGAGGAAAAATCCACTTTTTTCCTGCTCGCCTTTTATGAAACTGTGAAAAGTTACTAGACAAAATACTGATGCAGTAAGCTACCTTGACCATCCATAACATTTTGATAGCTTGCTATGCAGTACAATTCAGAGTCCGTGTTCTTTCTTTTCTTGTACATTAGGATTAAATAATGGTTGTTAGATAAGATACCCAAGAGTAAAATACCCTGGATTTTTCTCTGGCTGTTGGATAAAAGTTAGTTCAGGAGTATCGCAGGGATCAATTTTGTTTAACTCTGTCTTCTCCTTTTTCTCCATGAATTCATTGCAATTGGACAGCAGAATACGAAGAAGATATCAAAAGTGGTACAACAACTAATGACTAGCATTACATCACTATGCTTAAGTTATACTACGCAAGTTACAAGCTGGTTAAAAAGAAACTGGTCTCAACTTGAACCACAAAACATGTTGCATGATACAGGATATGCTACTAAGTCAGTGCCACTTTTGGAAAACTTAGCAGTCAATTCTGATAACATCAGGGAGCTGGGTATATTAATAATCAGAAATCTGAGCTTTTAGAACAATGCAGTCGTACTTAAAACTATAAATCCTGTTAGTTTGATTTACATACGTCAACTAGAACTCCATAACTTTTGACAAAAAAATAACTCTTTTTGCATCAGACCATATAACTCCATGATTTGCTTACACAGTTTTAACTTGCTTTCTGTTTAATGCATTCAAAGAAACTTTATAAAAATTAATTAAATCTTGAAAGACTTGTCATACTCTGACCATTTAACATTTTGGGCTTATATTCAATATTATGCCATTACATTAGTGGAAGACTGCTTAGCTTTCAAAGTGTTAGCTAAAGCACTATTGCTTAAGTCCTACTTACCAAAAACAGAAGACATTCGTAGAACACGCTGCCTTACGGACACATAGGTAGTAGTGGCCTGCTACCTTATCTCTAGCGGTCTATCAAATCTCAGAACTATTCCCTCCTACCTGCCTGTGTGCGCAACAGACCAATCATCTGCGACGAAAGGAAATGTCCTTCAGGCATACAGACAGAACTCGCTCAGTTTTACAGGATTCAGAAAGAAGAGAAGATGAAAATGCAAGATTATGTGAACACTTACTGTTTCAAACTAAAAACTACATGCATCCAACAAAACCGAGCTGAACTGAGGCGAGCTATCAGCCACAACTCTGAGAGGAGACACCAGACAACTAGAGGCTTCTGAGCTTCCCAAAAAACGTAACTTGCCTGTTTTTTGCTTGATTATACTATTTACTGCACTTTTTACTGTGTTCCGCTGACTTAATACTGAATTTTAATACTGTAAACTAAACTGCACTTTTTGTACTCCATTTGTCTGCCTTACTGTGCCTGTTAAATCATATTTTGTTGCTGTTTTCACTGTTGTAAAGCTTTTTTTGTTATTTTCACTGTTTGCAAAGCATCTGTTCTGTATGTCTTCCTGCCAAGCTATGTTTTACATAACTAATTTGATTGCAGTTTAAAACCTTTAGTGTCTTCTTGTTGTTTAAAACATTTTTAGTGTCTCACTGCTGTTTAAAACCTTTTCTTAGTTTTTCCTGCCTAAATTAGTGTAACTAGTAGCTGTAGCACAGTCCAGATACAGGTTTGCTGCACCAGGGTGTGTTTGTACTGGCCATTGCATTCTGAGCACATTTTCCAAGCCATCTTGGATTGGAAGGGGCCTTTCAGCACCCCTGTGAGAGAAGTGTGATGAATGAAACCTGTCTGGTGAAGGGTGATTTGTCTAGGGCTTGGAGCAAGCACCTACATTGGTTCTTTTGCGTTTTTTAAAAGTTTTTTTGTTTTTAGCTTCCCGCTTTGGGCAGGTTTCTGCTTGTTTGCCCATTGTGCAGCACCACGCACTGCTGCACAACTATTCGCCATAGAAAGGCAGATAATTTCGACACTTTTCCCCTTAGACAGAGCTGTAGTACATTAGTGCAGTTCTCATCTTTAGTACATATCTGGTCTAAGATGTATTGCTAGTGAGCTGTGACCTATTAAACCACCAGCCAAAAACCCCGTCAGAAATATGCATCTACAAAGCACCTCCTAGATTAGTCCTGCAAGCACCCCCTTTGTAACAACAGTTCTTCAAACCTAGCATTATGGACAGCTGGACTATCTCTGTTTCTCATCAGCCTTGTTGACCTGTCTCCTCTGAGACAGTGTAACAACTGCCTCATGAACACTGACAACCCTTTACTAATAACCCAGTCTAGTACAGAGTGCAGATGATGCATCTGCACCAAGAATCTTGAATCTCTGCTCTCTCGCATTCAAAACATAACACTGAAGAGGTTATCAACTCACCTACCACTACTCACGCACATAGTATGCAACCAACACGATATAAATCAACATACATGGAGGTTCTCTAAGAAAACTTACGGAAACATAAGAGACCTCCAAAACAAAAGACTGCTACAACTAACACAGTTACCACAGCATCCAAAACACATAGCAAAGCCAGTGTCTCACCTACCAAGCCCTTAAGGCGCAACACTAAAACCAAATTTTCTTGTCATTGGGAACTCCATAGCGAGACACACGGATGTCCTACTCATCAGGTTAGATGAGGAGAAAGCCAGTCAGCTGCCTGTTCAGTGCCAGGATTTGTCAGATCACACACGTACTCAGGGCTCTTGGTGACAAGTACCATTATGACTCTATCATAACTCATGTTGGAATGAATGACCTGAGACATACCTCACTGGACTATATGGAGAGAGACAAGACTGAGCTCTCAGAGTGCGTGTCCCAGGCAGGTACGTCCCTAGCCTTGAGTAGCTTATTACCCACACCTAGGATGCCACAGTATAAAGAAAAAAATATTGATTTTAATAACTGGCTTAGTTTTGGGTATCTCAAAAACAAAAAATTGTTGTCTAAGAAAACTAAGATGACGCCCCTACAATGTAAAAGCATCCTCCTCAGCCACAACAGACAAATAAGACATGTCAAATCCTTTAAGGGTAACTCTGAGAAAAAATATCACAGTCAAGGATAATAAGGCCTTTTACAGCTACATACATACACAGCTTAAAAAGGTAGGACCCAAGCATGTGCCAAACTAGTGACTAATGGTATCATACACATCCTGCAGAGATAGCAAATCTGCTAGCGGACAGATTTGGAGAAAATTTCACTCCCTTATCCCCTTCAAACTTATCACAAACCTTGCTTTCAACCCCCCCCCCCCCCATCCTACCAATCTGAAGAGCAGGTCATTAAAGCCTTTTCTAAGGCAAAACACACACCCTCTCTGGAACCAAATGGCATCTCAGGCTGTCTTCTAAACAAACTACAACATGAACTAGCATCACCATTAAGTACCGTAATTCAATCACAGCCTAACAGCTGGCATTGTTTCTGCGGAACAGAGAATAGCAACAGTTAATGCCCTCCACAAAGGTGGCATAGCAACAGACCCATGGAATTACAGATCCACAAGTCTGACCACTCTCATGGACCTCATAAATAAAGACATAGGAGACCTTCAAATCCTGGATCCAACCAAATTCGGCTTCATCAAGAGCGGTTCCTGCCTGTTAAACCAGGTGAATTTCTTCAAAAATATGACCAGGGCCACTGATGGAAGGCAAATCTGTGCACACAGAATACCTCGACTTGGCAAATGTCTTTGACAGAATCCCACTCAAAGGCATTACCAATAAACTTAGCAAACCAAATGTAAACCCCTTTGTTTTTAGATGGGTTGCTAACTGGCTCACAAACTGGTCACACAGTATCAAAGTGGTGACTCCACATCAACCAGCAGACCTATCACCAGTGGGATGCCACAAAGGTCACTGCTGGGCCCCCTACTGTTTTGTATATACTTCTCAGAAGTTTAGGCCAAAACTAAGGGGCTGTGGCTGATCAAGTCTGTGGATGACTGCAAACCTGGGTGAAAGTACTGAATCTCCAAATTAGGTCAGTGTACTTCAGGAGAGTGTTATGCGGACCAACGACTTGTGTCTTAGTCAGTCTCAAACTGAATGCAAAACAATGCATCATCATTCCCTTTGGTAAAAACAATGACCCTTCACTCTATTAAATTTGCAACAATACCCTATGTACCTGTAATACAAAGTGGTAAGAGATCTGGGATTACAAGCAGACTGCGACTTTAACTCTGACCACCATGTGTCTACTGTATTAAGGAAGGCTTTCTAGGTAGCATACTTGATTAGCAAAGGTATCGCATCTAGAGCAAAGAAATGTTAATACCCCTTTATACTTGTCACTAATCAGGCCCATAATAGAGTATAATGCCCCTTTCAGCATGCACCGTACAAAGCAGCTGCAGCAACTGGAGAGACCTCAGAGGTTTCTAACCAAGATCATCAAGGGACTCCGGCATGTGTCTTACACAGACCGACTAAAGTCCCTTGTCACTATACTCAGCTTCATACAGACTTCTTTAGGGGAGACTTATACCTGGCTTACAGAGAAATCCCTGACCCAAACCTAAAGAATTTGCTGCACATCTGTAAATCAAACGGGACGAGAGCTACACATTCCAGGGACCTAAACTTGGCCTGTGACTTGAATAGGACATGCTGGAGGGACAGATTTGTCTCCCAGTGTCCGCCGCATCTTTGGAATAGGCCGTCAACTCAAGTGAAGAAGAGCACCTCTATGACATGGTTCAAAAGGAACCTGGACGAGTGGATGCGGCACAGTAAATTCTTACCAGGATAGTGCCACAACCCTGCTGGACATGGGCAGCCATTAATAAATGCAATCATGGGCACTGACTACAGTATCTATGGTATTACATTGGGGTGAAACAGCTAGGCTTGAAATGACCTCTGGATCGATAGCCTAGTAACCTCCTATGAATGCCACTGATCAAAACTCAGTGGCAACTCTAACAACAAACTATGTACATCAAAAAAGGGGAATGGTGCATGGGTACTGCCAGTAAGACAGTGTGTTCTGCGAACATTTACCATTACTGATAAGTAGGACTTGTGCAACTATACTATGTTCAACAAACACACTGCCTTACTGGCATATGGGTAGATTTCCAATAATCACCCAACCCAGGAGGAGGACGGATAAGGGTCCAGGAGCCCCTCAATAATGGTCTTAATGAAGCCTGCTCTGCGTTTAGAAAAGATATGCAGGTTGTAGTGCGTCATAAAAGGTATGGACAGAGGACCAGGTTGCTGTCTCTGAAATACTTGGAGTCCACTCTTCCAGTAAGCTGCTGAACAGGAAGAGGTCCTGGTGGAATGCACATTTAACTTAGCTAAATTCACCTTGCTATTGTGGGTGTATTAAAAAACAATATCAGAGGTCGACAGACATGCAATGGTTTGTTTAGAGACAAGCTGACCTGTCTTTGCCCCTGTGTTAGAAATTAAAAGCTTTTCAGCCTTCCTGAAGGGTTTCTGTTCATCACAGCAGTACTGAGCTGCCAATGCACATCCAAGGAGCATGTTTTTCATTTAAATGAAAGATACTCTTTAGTTTTGACCACCAGTGTTTAACAATACACTATGTAAACTAAACCTAAAACAAGTCCAAAACAAAATGTTGATCAGCAATTAGTTCCGGAGTATTCCAGGGATCAATGTAAGGAATCAGCTTTGTTTAACTCTGCCTTCTCCTTTATACCCTCCTGAATTCTTAGGTACTAGAAAAAACGCAGCAGGTTAATGGACTGATTCAGAGTGAATTCTAAAACCACTTTAGGCATGAAAGAGGAATCAGTCTGCAACACAACCCTATATCGCACGAGAGCTTGCAGCTCAGATACTCACCTTGCGACATCAGAGCAATAAGTAAAACGTTTTTCCGCATTAAGAACTTCAGATAAGCCAAAGGTCAGTTTCATCAAAACATAGTTGATATCCCATGAAGGAGGAATTTGCTTGGGAGGGGATCTCACATGCAATACTTCTTTTGTGAAGAGTTTTATGAAAACAGAAGAAAGGGGGATCCACTGGAAGATGTGCAGTGTTTGCCACTAAATGCACTTTAATAGATGCACAGTATAAGCCATCCGGAAGTAGATCAATATTTCAAGACCAGATGGATGTTAACCTCGGGGGGATCCACAGTTCCCATTTTGACATCACACAGAAAATCTCATTAATTTGTAAACATACAATTTTATAGTAGCAGGTTTTCTGGCCTCTAACACCCGTTAATCAGTCAGTTGTAGTTGCTCCTAAATGGGGTGCACCAGACACCTCTGAGACTGTGTGAGCAAATTCAAAGTGTGTGGAAGTCTGTGGTAATTGTCCTTGGACAGTATCATTAAAAGGGAGAACCAAGGATGCCTGGCCAAATATGGGTTCACTACAATGTTCCCTGCCTGAGTCAATAAGGGATCACCACAATGATCTTCAAAGGTACCTTGTGAATCACTGAAAAGGGTGAAATGTGTAAAGTGACATTCACGCCCAAAAAACAAGAATGCATGTCTCCTCCAAGCATTGCTGCATGGATGTCTGGAACAGAATTTCACCAGCTGTCTGTTTTGGAAGAAGGTGAACAAATCTACTTATGGCATTATCTCACATCTGGACTAGATCCTGGAAAACCACTGCAATGAGCTTCCACTCATGTGGATCTGCCCAGGAGCTGCTGTCTGTGATGTTTTGCACTGACACGATTTATGATGCCTGAAGAATCAGAGAATGCTGTAAAGCCAGCTTGCAGACCATCACTGTCAACCAGCACGAAGTCTACCACCTTGGACCCCCAAATTTGCTGAGGTACCACATTACTGTGGTGTTATCCGTAACCACCACGTGAATACCCAAAGTGCAAAGATGCTGAACAACTTTCAACTGCCACCATTTCCTTGATACTGATGTGCTTTCTTGCGTCCTTGAGACTCAAGTGGCCTGCATTTGCATTCTCAATGACACAGTTCTACAAGCAAAGTCTGAAAATCCATCAGAATAAAATGTGCAAGAACAGAAGGGAAGAAAGAAGCCCCAGGCTAATACTCAGCTGTGCTCTCCATCACTGTAACTCTTGTCTTATGAAGGGCAGTACCAGTAACTGAGAATCCAGACAATGTAGGCGCTGGGTTCAACAATTCTGGATATGCCACTGAATATTCCACATATGGAGATGGACCAGTGGTATCATGGACACCATAAGTCCTAGAATTTTTTGGGAATTTTCTTACTAAGGTGAAGTTCCTCCTAGAGAATTCCTGATAAACCATCTGGTAAGACAGGATACCATTCTTCTGTCGGACTCAAGAAAGCACTCAAAGAAGATGAGACTTTGTGAGGGCGTCAGGCACAACACCTGAAGGTTCAACTTAGTTGTAAGTAAAGATGAGACCTTCTCTAGAGATTTCAAACACCTGGATACACACGCTGTACAGATAAGCAAGTTGCCCCAGTAAGGAAAAAGTTGAATGCCAAGAGTCTGACAGTGCGACACTACCACAGCAAGACATGTGTTAAACACTGGAGGTGCCATGGATAGGCCAAAAACCAATGCACAGAAATGCAAACCCGACGCAACAAATCTCAGATATCTTCTGAAGTGATGAACAAATGGTATACAAGAGGATACAAATCCTTCAGGTCCAGTCACCATGAAGCAGCAGTCCAGCAGCACAGGAAGCACTGTCTGCATGGCAAGCATCTTGAACTTGGGGACCTTAAAATATTCACAAAGTATAGGCCCAACCTAGTCTCCATAACACTTCTCATTTGGGAACCAGTAAGACTCGGGAGTATATACTTTCATTCTCTCTGAAGGAGGGACTGGTTCTTTGCTCAGGGTCCAGGATTTGCCAGAGTATAGGACAGAATAACAAAGTCTGTCCCGATGGCTGGTGGGATCTCTCTAGGATGTTCTATCTGCTTCTAACCTCTGCTAACAAAGTAGACCACTCATTTGGTAGAAACCACTGATGACAAGGCCATCTTGTAGAATGCTGTCGAGTCTGGGTACTCGGGAAAGGAACTTGAGAATCTCTGCAAAGTCAAAAGTTGGAAAGGGGGTTATCCTTTTAGGGAAAGGAACTCTTCTCATTAGGTTTGATAGTATCATGTCCTACAGCTCCTCTAGGTACCTTGCTTTTCATACAGCTGAAACTTCTGATAGATAGACCACTGAAAATTATCTTGCTAATTGGAAGGAAACTTGGAAATAAACTGAAATCCCTTGCATCAGTTTGTCTCTGTCATCCCAGTGTTTGGGATCTGATTAATTGCTGCACCAAACACAATCAGAATTAAGTGAAGCATTCAAAATCTCATTTTATAAATTCATCAGAAAAGTTTTGTCTGAGCAACCAAGCATACCTCCCCGTTTTGTCTGAGCAACCAAGCATACCTCCCCCTATCATAATCAATGTCACTGCATTTCTAGAAACAGTGAGAGCCCCCACCAAGGCACTTAAATCATACATACACACAAATACTGGAAACAACATCTTTCCCATAAAACATTTGTTCAACAGGTAACTATACAGCAAATGCTTCTAAAGCATACATATACCTCAACTTAAACTTCTACAAATACAATAGCAGTCAACACTTGAGAAACTACCCACTGGCCTGAACCAGCTTTTTCCCTGAGATTCTAGCCAGTTGCCTAGAATTTCTGAAAGGACTGGGTTTGGAGAAGACATAGTCTTTAAGGACATAATCCTTCAGCAGAGGAGAACTGCAAGCTAAAATATCCTCCAACAGAGTGATCAATAGAAGGAAGGTTGACATGTCTGGGGTCTTGTTCTCAAAAAGATCATACACCCTGATGATGTTGGGGACATCTGATGACTGGTCCCAAAAGAATGCACAACTAAAGCTAGTCAGCATATGGAAAAAAGAAAACATCTGCCTGAGTTACTGGACCAGTTCATCTTCAGAGGAAACAGACTGTTCAGAATGTGACACGTCTGAAACCTCAGATTTCAGATCCTCTACAAAAATCAAGATCCTGGGGTGGTTGGGGGTGAGTGCTACCACTGGTCAACATCCAGTTTTGCACCCAATAATTAACACTGAATAATCATCTAACCATAGCTACCAGCTCAGGTGAAACATGTGCAATGTGGTGGGTCATCTGTCTCTTTTATGCATGTACTACACTACTGGAAGCATCCCAGGGGTAGACATAATAACTGATTCTGCACTTCTGACTTTCTCTGCTCTCAGAGTTGGGTTCTCACATACCTGAACCAGGCAATGGTACAGCCCCAGAGGATATGTTTGACCCTACTCTCACGCATAGTTGTGCTACTAACACCACACCAGAGGAGTGAGACATAAAAGAAGGCGAGTGTTCCAACAGCCTACCCAAAGCTAGGCTACTCAGAGTCAGAAGCTGTAGGCTGAGGCATATTTCTTTAACTGTATACGTTAAGGTGAACAAGGGGTATATGTTTACGTCAGGGCACCGTATCGAAATCCATCAAGTCAGGGAACAAGAAATTAGTCAGCTTAATACTAAATACTGGCTGCATGGTTTGCCCAGTAAAAACATGGACAAATCCCACTATTCTCCCTCTAAATAGCTTTCTAACGACTACTACTTTAGGAATTCTATTCTGAACAATGCACTGAAATAATGACAGTATTTTAATAGTAGTTCAAAGTACAAAATACATGCACAAAAGTTCTAATGTTAGTTAAAAAGGCTCATTTCAGTCAAAATTAAAGGATAAAATCTAAAACATTATTATACAAGAAAGAAATCATAAAATGATGAAAAATTTCTGTCAAAAATGTTTAACATACAAAATAGCCCCAAAAGCAATCTAAAGTCCATTTCTGCTAGGGTTACTGTTCTAAAGACTGCACTGAATAAAAAAAGTTATGTCTTACCATAACATTCCATCTGTGTTGTATATCTTCATTCATTCATTACTGTTAGGACCTCGGTTCCATCCTCGGAACAGACACGGCCATTACCAAGCTCGCTCCAGCCAAAAACTCACAAGTCCTACCCACAATGCCCCTCTCATAGTCTCTTCAGATCGAGTTTGTCCGCCCTTGTACTATAAGGAGGTTAATAATAATAATAACAGAAGGGAGGCTCTGTCTGAACAGATATCCTAAGCAATAAGGTAATCCAAAGTCTACCAGGAGTCTAGGCAGGGGGAAGGAGGGCGGGAAGTAATGAATGAATGAAGATCTACACCATAGATGGAACGTTATAGTAAGACATAACTTCTTTATCTGATGTTGTAAATCTTCATTCATTCCTTACTGTTAGGACAGAATTCCCAGCTATTTCTAGTCCTGGGTGGCCCTAAGGAAGGATATTCCTGAGCACCACAGAACCAAAGGATGCTCTTCCACTGGAGCCCAAATCCAATTTGTAACGAGTGACAAAGGTATGTGGACTTGCCCACGTGGCTGCTGCACAGATATCACCCATAGAGGCTCTGGAATGAAAAGCCACTGAGGTTGCTATCAATCTAGTTGAACAAGCCTTTATTTTAGAAAGCAAGGACATTTTATTTTGTTGGTAGATGAAAGTAACGGTGTTTCTGAGCCAAGAAGATAAGGTCATTTTGGAAACAGGCTTACCCAGCCTGGGTCCTGCAAATGCTACAAAGAATTGATCCGTCTTCCTAAGACATTTTGTTCTGCCCAAGTAAAAATGAAGTTGTCTATGAACATCAAGGATATGAAGAAGGTACTCTCCTTTATTTGAATGATGGGGACAGAAAAGGGGTAGATCAAAAGATTGGTTGATGGAAAAACCAGAAATAACCTTGGGCAAAATGGAGAGATTAGTATGGACAGAAACTTTATCCTTATGGAAAATCAAATACGGTCTCTTGACACTCAAGGCCTGCAACTCAAACTCTTCTCGCTGAGGTAAGGGCTACTACGAAAAAATTTCATATCACATGAATCAGAAGGCTCGAAAGGAAGACTTGTTAATGACTGAAGCATCAATGTCAAGTACCAAGGTTCTGTAGGAAGCTTGACAGAAGGTTTAATATGTAATACTCCGGTCATGAAGGTTTTGCACAGTCGGTGTGACATAACTGACGAATTGTCGAATCCACTATGAAAATATGCGATAGCTGCTAGATGCACTGTAATCGTCGATGCTGAAGCTCTAGCGTGTAACAGGGTAGTGAGATGTTCTAGAATCTTTTGAATAGGCATGGCAGAAGGATGTTTTGTTCTTTGGCCCGTATAGAGAACCTATTCCACTTACTGAAATAAATTTTTCTGGTGGATGGTTTGTGCGAAGCCAGGAGGATCTCTCGAACAGGGGACAAAATATCAGGTAGCCTGGCCATCATCAGAAGTGGAGAAACCAAACTGTGAGCTTGAGGCTGTGGAGAATGGGGTGAGTCAGAAGACCTTGAGATTGATCCAGGATCCATGGGCTGTGGATCAGGCGAGCCAACAGGAAAGGGAACCAGACTTGACAGGGGCAATGAGGATCACTTTGCTTTTCAACCTTTGAGCTTTCTGTAGAAATTTTGGGATGAGGGGAAATGGAAAGGCGTACAGTAGACCCGGGGGCAAATCGTGCTTCAGAGCATCCCTCGGTGACTCCCCTGAGAGGGAATCAGGGCAAAGCAGCTTTTGCATTTGTTGTTTAGGGGTGAAGCAAGGCCTGCCCCAGAGACGAAAGATTTGAGCCGCTACAATCAGTTTGAGGGACCACTCGTGAGGCATCAAAATGTTCCTGCTCAGATTGCCCGCAATGAGATTGGAGCTCCCAGGAATGCGCGTTGCTATAAGAAAGTGGTTGGAAGCCATCACCCAATGCCATATTCTCATGGCTTCGCGACACAGGGGGTAAGATCTGGTTCTGCCTTGTTTGTTCATGTACCAGACAACGGACATGTTGTCCGATTGAATTGCAATGGTCCCAGAAGGAAGGGATACTTGGAATGCTTGCAACGCTAAGAGAACTGCCCTCAATTCCAGGACATTTATGTGCAAATTGTTTCATTGATATTTCTACGTTTGGGATCTTGCAGTTTCTAAATTGGTCTTGCTGTTTGATAACTGCACTGTTTAAGTAAGATAAGTGAACACCTCCTGAACTATTTTTTTGCTGTTTATAAGGTAAAGCTGCTTAAATATAACACCTGAATGACCAACTTGCTTTGGTAGAACCTTGTATACCTATGGTAGTAGTGCAAAAACAAAATGAAAGCAAAATTTGAACAAAAAGCCTGTCCTAGCCTGTAGGCAAACACCCTGCGTACTATCTCTTTTCCTCCTCCAGACCACTCTCGTAACCATTATTTAAGGGTTCCCCCCTCCCATCAAATACCTACATCAGTTAAGAAGAATCGCCCAGAAAATACTGTGGACCCAGCAAAGAAGTTTGAGAGAACCATAGCCTGAAAGTAGTGAATGTATGTTAACTTTCTTGGTTTAGTGTACTTTACATAATGTACTCCCTTAGGGACAGCTGACTGACGTTACTGTGGTCAACCGCTGCATCACAGATTAGCGGCAGGCATCACCTCCCCATACATCTGTTACGTTCTTAGTTATACTGCACTCCTTTTCCTCTATAATCTAGAGGGCACCTTTTCCTCTTCCTACCCATCCTGCCCACACTCCAGCTCCCTGAATTGCACAACACATCTCTGATATACTATTATGTTTGAATTTAGTCTAAAGTTACTTAACTGCTATCTAACTACCTTCCACCCACATAGGATACATATTGCTGTAATAGGCTCTCTTTCACACAACACTGACAGTCTCCCAAACTCTACTGGCTCTGCCCCACTCCGTTCGCTGTGCTCACTCCGCTCCCCTACCCCCATTCCCACCCACCCCATATCAATTACATTTATAGACACCACACCCTTAATCAGTCACCTCCCACCCAATTAGAGTTTCACACCACACATATCACTTACAAAACAACACCCTACACCACACCTTTACTAACACTCATTAGTATATCAAACCCACTTACTTTAAGATACTATGAACTATAAACAACAGTTCCACTTAATAAAAGCACTACTCTACCTATGTACTATTATCACCTTTCTCCTGCTCTTCTACCTCTCCTCTTACCACACTCAACTACATATCAGTACCCCCACAATGGCAAACCAAACCTCTATCCACTCCCCTGAAACTTTGTAACTTCCCTATCACACCACTAGACCTCACCTCCTCTAGATCAGTCTCTTACTCCCACTACAAACTGTCAGTCAGAACTAGCCCTCACTCCTCATTAAAACATACTAAATTACTACACAAACTAAAGTGTATCTACACCTACTCCACAAGCTCATTCACTGTGGTGACCCTCACCCTGATTCACTGTGGTGACCCTCACCCTAATCCAGGGCCCACCACAACAGCCTACACAGACGCTAATCAGCCAAACCCCCTAAACTATAGACCTACCTCCTCTCTCCTCTTCATTGACATAAATGCAAGTAGTATACTTAACAAAATCCAGAACATTCACATCCTTCTAGCTGTACATAAACCAGAAATAGCAGTGCTAACTGAAACATGGCTTAAACCAGAACACCATAATAATGAGATTACAGCCCCTGGCTATAACATAATACGCAGAGATAGAATAGAGAAAAAGGGAGGTGGCGTAGCAATATTGTTACAAAATCATCTCACCACTGAACAAACTGATTATAACACCCAAGAAATCAAAGATTTTGAACTAATCCTTCCCAAATTAAAACTAAACTCAAACATATCATTATTGCAGGTGGCTACATTCTACCAGGCAATAACACTACTATAATGGAAAACCTGCTAAACTGGATCTCAAAACTCCATGCCACAAGAAACTGTACTATTAGGTGATTTTAATACTGACTGGCTGAACTGCTCTAGCCACACTCCAACTACCCACATTAACCTCCATAGATTTACCCAAATTATATCCACCCCAACCAGAACAGACAAAACCTGAAAACACGAATCCATCTTAGACTGGATTCTGTTATCTGACCTTACTCTAGCATGGCACTCTGGCTGTCTACCTGACAGTCTAAGTGATCATCAACCAACTTAGCTAATTCGGAACAGACCCCCATTACAAAAGCCAACCCAACCTCAGAGTAATACATAACAAAAAGACCTTTAAAACAACTGACTTCATTAATTCACCCCAAAGCTGTAACTGGACACCTCTAAAACTACTATCTCTAGATGACGCCGTACAGTACTTTAACTCCATTTTCCTGCAAATCCTAAACTATCATGCCCCCTCCAGAACTATAAGACTAAAACCTAACTATGCTCCATGGCTAACTAAAGATACTAAGACTACAATGAGAGAGAGGGATCTGGCCTGGAGTCAATATCAAAAGAACAAAACCAGTAATCTGAGGCAAACCTACCAAGAACTTCGAAACAAAGCCAAAAAACAAATCAAACTACACAAAAGTAACTACTACAAAAACATGCAAGAAAAATATGCCAACAACCCTAACAAATTTTGGGCTACAATAAATGGCATAATCCACCCAGGTAAAGCCACCACCCCAACCCCAGTACTACCAAACAACCATGACAACATTCCCACACAATTTAACAAATTCTTTACCGAAACAGTCCAAACCCTTACCAATGCCCTCAATACCACTAGCAGCCCTATATCAGGTGCTAGCAAAATCCACCCTGCTACTCAAAACAATACCACCAACTTTTTCCTACACCCTGTACCCACTAAAATTATTTCAAAGCTCCTTAAGAAACTCAAACCAAACACATTAGCTGCTGACACCCTACTAGCCAAATTTTGTCAGATAGCAGCAGACGCCATAGCCTATCCCGTTTCCATCCTCATAAACAGGTCACTTGCAGAATTCAAAGTCCCCACCCTGTGGAAAACATCACACATTATTTCACTGCACAAAGGGGGCAACTCCTTAGAACTCACCAACTACTGCCTAATCGCAATACTCTCACCTCTATCCAAGATATTAGAGTTGTACATTCCCAACTACTTTGGTACCTCTTACAAAACAACTTAATCTCCAAAACTCAGCATGGCTTTAGACCATCCCACACCACTACCACAGCATTACTGTCATTTACAGATATAGATAACCACAATAGAAACAAGGGACTATTTATATCTTCCATTTTCATAGACGTATCTAAAGCCTTTGACATGGTAGACCATAACATTCTTCTCCAAACTTTATCTACCCTAAGCCTCAGCCCCTCCACTACATCATGGTTTACTAGCTACTTATCTGGTCAACAACAGGCAGTCTTATGGCATGACCTGCTGTCACCCCTACCACCAGTATCCACAGGTGTCGCTCAACAATCCATCCTTGGCCCACTATTGTTCTCACTACTCAACAACCAAATCAATTCATCCTCACTCACAACATCAGTAGTACAATATGCAGATGACACCACCTTTATAAGTGCCATCCCCCCTTAAAAGGAACTGCAAATCCTCACCCAAAACACTTTTACTCTAGCCAAAACATGGTTCACAAACACCAAACTTATTCTTAACCCCCAAAAAAGCTAAATTAATTATTTCGGTCCAGGTCATGCCCCCCCCAATAACACTTTCATCATTCATTCCAAAGATAACATTCAAATCAACTCCAACTGCACACACTAAACTGTTAGGTGCAGAAATAGACAATAACCTCAAATTTGAAATCCATATAGCACAAACCATTAAGTTAATAAAAAACTAGGACTTCTCTATAGGAACAAACACTTTATAAATAAACAAACCAAAGCTACTATTGCAAGAACTCATCTCTTATCCATCCTTCTCTATGCCTCTCCCATCCTTACTAATCTCCGCCAGAGTGATCTGAACAAAATGGAATCTTGTAACAAAATAGCCAAGTTCGCTACTGAAACCTAATACAAATCCCACCACTGTCTCGCCCTTAACCAACTCAACTGGCTCAAGCTACCTCAACTTCTTGTTTAATCAACCCACAGCAGCACATAATCTCTTCTACCTTCCAAAAAAACGTGTGCCCACGGCAGACAAGGTCTTTTCATCTTTCTCACTGCATGATAGTCTCTCTCTTACTTTTGGTCTAAAGAGGGAAGATTAGTCAACAGACGCATTGATAAAGGAAGATTTGAAAGGGTCCACGAAGTCACACAAACGCATCCAAGCATGCCATCTCATGACGATGCCTGATGGGGCTGCTCGTGCTGCTTCCTCGGTGGAATGAGAAATCAAGCGCATCGAAGAGTTCGAGATGGATTCTAGAGTAGCTGGCTGTGAGACAACAGTATCACGTACCTGCTCAGGCAGTATATCCCAGGCCAAAGAGGCAGACATTTCTGAAATTAGGTCTCTTTGGAGGTGAGTAAAGTGTGCCAGGTAATTCAGCGACCGAATGGCAAAGGCCGCCGAAGCAAAGGTCCGCTTCCCCAGTCTGTCCATAGTGTGAGACTCCCTGTTTGGGGGATGAACGGTGGAACTATCTTCTGCCAGTTCCCTCTTTATGGCTGCTGCCACGACCATGGAATCTACTACCAGCTGCTTGGACTAGTTGGGTTGGTCTTCAGGTATGGATAGAATTTTTTCGGGCCTCCGGAGAGGTTCTATGTTGTCCGGGGCCTTCTAGGCACACTGCACGATAAGCCTAATGAGCTCATCTGCAGGTGGGGTCACCCAGGAAGTAGATGGTCGGGCACGGAAAGACTGCAAGAACACAGATTCTTCTGAAGAAAGGTTGGAGGATTTCCAATCTCCTCTCTGTTTCAGGATCGCGAGAATGTCTCCAAATGAGACGTCTACCGGGGGAGACCATAGGGACCCTTCTCCCTCTTCGTAATCGGTGTCTTCGGTGATGGATTCCTCAGGGGAATCTAGATGCTTCCTTTTACAAAGTTTCTTCAGGGTTGGCTCACCAGTGGGATCTTCTGAGAAGGACTCCAGAGAAAGGGTTCCCTTTGAGGGGGAGGTCTTGCGGCTCCTGTGCCAGAGATCTCAAAGTAGAGGGTTGGGACAGCTGCATGCTAGAAGGGGGTTCTGGTTCTGATGCCAATGGTGCCAACTGAGAGCCTGTAGAAGCGAAGACCCTCTCCATCACATGGAAAGCAGGCAAGCTGGAAGAGGGGTAGGAGCCCGGAACCAAGAAAGACGACCCCAGAACTGGGATCACACCCCACTCCGACGAGCCCACATCTGGGCGAGGAGCACCAAGAAGACTGGTAGCTGCAGGAGCCAGAACCGTAGATGGTGCCATAGAAAAAAAAAATCGGTGCCAAACTAGGAGTCACGGTGCCGGCAGACCAATAACTGCTCTGGGGGTGCAGCAGTTCTGAAGGAGCCATGATACCAAGAGTAATCTGAACAGACAGGGAAGGCTCCACTGTCGGTGCCTAGACAGAGTGCACCGGGATGGACATCGGTACCGAAATCTCCGAACACTGGGAGGAGGTCAGAGGAGGATAAACAGGTGAATATGTTGGGAAAGCTCCCATTCCAAGAGGGAGGGAAGACCTAGTTGGGGTAGGTAAGCCTCTAGCTGCCAAACGCTGGTCCACAACCCTCACTACATCCTGTTCCAACAGACTCCTGGTAAATCTGATGGACACTGCCAATGAAGATTCAGTTCTTTCGATAAAAGGGCTAAATTATTGCCCCAAAAAAGGGTCATAAGATGGGGAATACCTTGTTCTGGCAAGGTGCTCAATCTTTGGGACCGCAGATGTCATCACAGGTGGAGCAAAGTAAGACATCGGTACCATGGCCAGGGATGGCACCGATGCTGGTAGAAGAGTAGTAGCCTATGATAAGATCAAGGTCTGCACGAAGGAAGAAGGCAGATATAGTGCCGAGGTAGTCTGGTGTCAACTTTGTTCTGAAGAGGACGGAGATGTCGGTACAGAGTGACTCCATTTTTCTTTGTTTTTTTTTATCTGACATGAACAACACACAAAAAACTCAAGTCTTTCAGCTTTTCCCGGTTAGGGGTCGCCAAAGCAGAACTCCGGTCCGCTAATGATTGGCAGTGGATTTTTACGGTGCCGAGTTGCCAGCCCGACACCCAACCTTCAAAGAAGGCACACCCATTCACGCACGCACCTACCTGCATGTTTTTAGACATCACTCGACCGCAGGGGACATGCAGACTCCACACAGAAGGCGGTCCAGCAGAGAATCGAATAGGAGAACCTCTTGGTGTGAGGTGACAACACTAACCTCTGCACCACCGCTGCCCTAATAACCACTTAGCAAAAAACAACAGTAGTTATAGTAAGCAGAAGAGGGTTTTTTTTTTTTTTTTTTTTTTTTAACAGATAGAAAGAATACCAAAAATGGTACTAAGAAATACCACAAGTGGTAAAGGAAAGGGCCTACCAAAGGTAGGAGAGAGGCACAGTACCAACGATGGTACGAAACAAACTGCTGAAGGTAGAGGGTAGGCTTTTGGTAAGAATTTATAAGGATTAAAGACGAGGAGAAAGGCTAAAGAGAAAAACTGACTAAAAGGTAATTATACAGATAAACCAAAAAAACAACAAAACAAAACACTACACCCAGCTTGAGAGAAAGGCTTGGTACGTCTGACAAGGAACACTGCAAACGAGATCTGGAGAGACTATGAGAGGGCCATTGTGGGTAGGACTTAGCTGAGAGTTTTTGGCTGGCGCGAGCTTAGTAATGGCTGTGTCAGTTCTGGGGACGGAACCAAAGTCCTAACAGTAAGGAATGAATGAAGATTTTCAACGTCAAATTGACTGTTTCAGTAACACAGTTCCAAGAACAAAATACAAGCACAAAAAAAAAAAGGGGGGGGGGGATGCTAGTTTCAGTCAAAATGAGTGGATACAGCCTAAAACAGAACTGTAGATCAATATGTATCTACACCTTTAAGAAGTTTTCTAGGGGCTTGCACAAGTGTATAAATACTGAGAACGTGCGAGCCTGACTGCCATTTTGTAGTAAGCTGTTGAGATGTAAGCATACCTGCCTGTGTAGTCAGTCAGTTAATCAGTTTGTTTATATTTTGTACTGCTGCTATCCATCCTGAAGTGTTTCTGTGTAACAAAGCATGTAAATGAACTACTCCGCCTGTTCAGCTTTAACAGGGAAACAAGACGAGCGACATGGTATCAGAATAGGATCCAGAAATCCAGATTCAGGACCGATACAGCACTCTGTTAAAGGTGGAGAAATACAGAGGAATGGATCATCCCCACTGCACGTTTAATTTGCAAAAACAGGTCAGAAATGTATTTCAGGTACCAAAGCTTACTTAAATGATTTCTTATTCGCAAAATATAAAATGAAGCACCCAGAACGCTCAAACCGAATTTCTAAGTAAAAGAAATGTCAAACTGCGACATATTGAAAAAATAACTACGGAAAATGTTTGAAATAAAGTCCAAATTGCATAAAATTAATAAAATAGGGGAAACAACCACATTTTTTCAAAGTATCTTATAGCATGTACTTTTTTAACATTAATTAAAGCAATTCAAGATATGCGAAGTATACAGAGAGTTTGCATGATTGTGCAGTATTACAATACACTTATTTCACAAAATACAATAATTTCAAAGTATATTTTGCAAAGTACAGTATTTCAAAGAGTTTATTGTGTATTTGAATGTTATTACAAGTATTGACTGTGTGTGTATGTTCATATATAATTATAAGGGCCATTTCTTCAGTGTGTTTGGGCATACTTTGTTGGCATGGCTGACAGATTTTGAAAACCTGGTCCACTTGTGTTTAACAATAATATTGCAGAGAACTGGAGTGTGTTTCAGCAAAAGTACGATATTTTCATACAAGCTGCATTTTCTGATGAAGATGACTGTACAAAGGCATTTATTCTGCTTAATGTGGCTGGTTCAGAAGGCAAAGAAAGATAGCTTTCATTTGTGTATGCACCTGCTGTATTTGCAGGGGAGGGGGAAAACTGCCATATAGTGGTACCGGCTGAGATAAGGGAAGACCCAGAGTGCTTAAAACGTAAATTTAGAGAAATGTGTGTTAACCCCAAATGAATATTACAATGGAAAGTCACTTATTTTACACAAGAGATCAAAAGCCTGGGGAAACTTTTGCAGTATATACAACTGACATGAGAAATAAGGCTAAAACACATGCATATCTGGTGATTTAAGGGATGAGTTGATAAAAGACTGATGTGTGGCATTAAAGATGATGCTGTGAGAAAGATTTTGCTTCGTGACAGTGATTTAACTTTGAATAAGGCCATTGAGATTTGTCAAGATATATGAGCTTACAGAAAAGCGCACAAATATGCTTACAAATGAGAAATGCATGCTTCCAATATCTTCTAGTGCTCATGTTGATAGTATGCAGCACATGGTTAAAAGAAACAGGCTCAAGCACCATAGCCTGCCTTAGGCATACGCCAACTAGAAGGCCGCTAGGGCACTCCTCTAGCAGGGGTGCTTTTCCAGTATTTATTTGGTGTAGGTTGACCAGGATAGGGGCACTGGGTGATGTGTGGAGGGGCACCGTGGAGCCCATTTGCCTAGGGCAAAAGTTGACCTAAGGCCGCTCCTGCCAGGCACATGGCAGCAGCTGTAAGCCCTCCAGCACTCAGTGGGAAACCCTATACTTTTCTAGCAAATTCCAGGGTATGCACAGTCTCAGGGAAGCACAAGAGTGAGTCAGCAAACTCAAAGAATGTGCCTATATCCAGTTTCATAGTCAACTATCATAACTGTCGTGCAAATCATGCAAAAGAGAAATGCTTACCTTTTGGTCAGCAATGCCACACATGCAATAAGTGGAATCATTTCAAAAGGTTTTGTAAATCAAATAAGGGGCATTCTTTTATTAAAAGAGAACATTCAAAGAGACAAGTCGATCAATTAGAAAGCTGTGAACCTACCTTTTATGCTGAAGGTGTGTAGTGCTTAATGAAACAGTCAGTGCAGTAGATTTAAGGGCAAAAAATGAAGTGTTTTGTACTGTTCAGATAAAAGGAAAACACAAAGAGCTCAGAGTTCACACATGTTCAAAGTGCAATGTTATGTCAGCAAAAACATTTGCTAGAGTACGTACTGGTGAGAAGCTTGATATGGCAAAATATGCAAAGCTTGTTGCTTATGGTGGTGAAGAAATTCAAACCGAAGGTTCAGCGGTGCGTTCATATTACTCTGCTGGGAACAGCTATGACTTGCAATTTTATGTGGTCAAAAGGCACGTCCAGTCATTATCAGGCCTCAGAGACAGCTTGAAAATGGGACTACTTTCATTTAATAAGGAAGTTCACCATATTTGCTTAAAAGACCACTGTTCTAATTTCACCCAGTCTATTTTTCTACATATGCTGATCTTTTCGAAAGCAAATTTGGCAAATTCCCAGTTGTATACTCCATGAAGTTAGATCCTGAAATCATTCCAGATGTCAGGCCAGCCCAGAATGTTCCAGTAGCTATGCAGAACACAGTCAAGGCTGAGCTAGACAAAAATGGTGCAACGAGGTGCATTTTGCCCAGTTGAACCAACTGAATGGGTACTCTCCATGCTGGTAGCTCATAAGAAAAGTTCAGATTATATCAGAATAGGTACTGATCAAAGAGATTTGAACAAGGCACTAAAAAGACTTCATCATCCAATGCATACAGTCGAAGTCGCTGCTCTAATGCCAAATGTCACTGTTTTTTTCTGTCCTAGACGCAGAGAGTTAATTTTGGCATATTTTGCTTGACAATAAATCTTCATTGCTAACTTACTTTCAATACTCCTTTTGGCAGGTACAGATTTTTGAGAATGCCATTTGGGATAAATTCTGCCAGTGAAATCTTCCAGCATGCAATGGAGCAAATTTTTCCTGAGTATCCGTGTGCTATTCTAGTAGATAATATTCTAGTAGGAGGTAACGGTGAAGCTGAGTATGACAGAAACTTCAAAATAGTTCTGGAAAGAGCACGTGAAGTGAATCTTAAGCTGAACCCTTAGAAGTGCAAATTCAGGCTACAAGAAGTCAGTTATGTTAGTCATTTGTTTACCAGTTCAGGCTTAAGACCTCCTTCCAAGCAAACTGCAATTATCAAGATGCTAGCGCCAGACAATGTTCAAGCCCTACAAAGTTTTCTTGGCATGTTTAACTACCTATTTAAGTTCATTCCAGACTTGAGCCAACTCTCAGGACTGCTCAGAGAGATGACACGCAAAGATGCATTTGGCCATGGTTAGCACAACACCAGAGACCATTTGATGTCCTGAAACAGAAATCTGTCACTCCTCCAACTTTCAGATACTATGATGTTCACAAACCAGTTACTCTTTCTTGTGATGCTTCGAAGTTTGGTTTTGGCGCAGTCATTCTTCAAGAGGGCAGACCAGTAGCCCATGTGTCCAGAACTCTAACCCAAAGTGAAATGAACTGTGCGCATAGAGAAAAGAACTCTTGGCAATTGTGTTTACATGTTTGAAGTTCCATGATTATATTTATGGTAGACCTAGCCAGACTGACACAGATCACCAACCTCTAGTCACTATTTTGAGAAAGCCTATGCATACAGCTCCAGCCAGATTGCAATGCATGATGCTCAAATTGCAAAAGTATAATTTCAATCTTGTCCACACGAAAGTCAAACTTCCTTATCTTGCTGATACATTATCCAGATCACCCAGAAATACTACTGAACAGCATGAAAATGAGAAACTTGATTTTGAAGTTATGGAAGTGAGAAACTTTTCTTCTACATGTCTTGATGAGCTTAGAAGTCATACAGTTGCAGATCCAGTTCTTCAGAAGCTCAACTGCTTTATCAGTCAAGGATGGCCTTCAAAGCAATCTTGTTTACCAGTGGAAGTGCAAATTTATTTTCCTTACAGAGATGAGATTTTGTTTGACAATGGTATTATCATGAAAAGTTCAAAAGTAATTGTTCTAAAATCCTTGCAACAAGAGTACATTACTCTTACATCGTGGCCACCCAAGAACTGATTCTACCAAAAGAAGGGCGAGAAGACTGGTATTTTGGCCTTCAACATCAAGGGATATTGAGAGAGCACTTTCACCTTGTTCTGTATATAATAATATTAAGCCACATCAACAGAATGAACCACTTTAGCTAAACCAGATTCCTGAACTACCATGGTCGACAGTAGCTACAAACATTTTTGAGTGGAATAGTCAACATTACTTTGTGTTAGCAGACTCTTGCTCAAATTGGTTTGAGACTGACTTACTTCCTAATCAGTACTGTCATTACTAAGATGAAGCGTCATTTTGCAGTCCATGGTAGTCTGCACAAAGTTTTTTCTGACAATGGCACACAGTTTACAAGCCAGCAGTTTGAAAAGATTTGCTGAACAGTGGGGACTTTCCTCATGTTACGAGTAGCCCTGAGTAGCTGCAATCAAATGGTTTGGCAGAACGTGCAGTTTAAAGTGAGAAACAATTAGTACAGAAGTCGAAACAAGTTACAGTAGTAGTGTTTTCTTCACTCTCTTGAATCTCAGAAATGTTTCTCTTGATAAACATCTTGGTTCACCTGCACAGAGACTTCTGTCGAGACAAACCAGAACCACACTACCAATTAGAAGTTCATTACTAGCTCCATGTGTCAAGAACAACAGATCAGTGAAAGCCAATCTGTTAAATCGCTTATCCCAGAAGTCCTGTTATGATAAGACCAGAAAACTGCTAAATCCATTACGAGAAGGGAAGATAGTGAGGATGCAGATGTCCAAAGGTTTTGATCGATTAGTGTCATGAGTGAGGATGCAGATGTCCAAAGGTTTTGATCGGATTAGTGTCATGAAAAGTATATGCCCAGTGCCAAGATCGTACATTGTGGAATTGCAAGAAGCAGAATTTAGGTGGAATTGGAAACATTTAGTCCCAGTGGCCATGTCCATATTGCAGTATCATACCTGTGAGAAAGACTCTATATCTCAGAGTGAGTTATTCAGCGTTCCAGTTCCAGTAAATATCCTTGTTCCGGAGAAGAATCCCACAACTCCTGAAGCAAGTTGCTCACCAATGACTGCCCCTGTTGCTAAACCCAATTCTGATTGCTATATCACTACATCAGGTTGCAGATACATGACAACTTGGACATTAAGGACATGAATGCTGTGCTTATTTTTTGTCTATACCACTGCAAGTTTCTTTTCAAATGTCATTATACTGTGGGCAATTCATTTAAGAGGGAGGATGCAGATCAATAAGTATTGTACACCTTTAAGAAGCTTTCTAGGGGCTTGCACAAGTGCACAAATACTGAGCACGTGCGAGCCTGGCTGCCATTTTGTAGTAAGCTGTTCAGATATAAGCATACCCTGTGTCTGTGTAGTGTCAGTTTATCAGTTTGTTTATATTTTGTACTGCTGCTATCCATCCTGATGTGTTTCTGTGTGATAAAGCATGTAAATGAGCTACCCTGTCTGTTCATCTTTAATAGGGAAACAAGATGAGTGACAAGTGTTGCACAAGAAATAAATCATAAACTCATGAAAAATTCTTGTCAGAAATGTTTAACATACAAAATGGCACCAAAATTGCAATTTAAATGAAAAAATCGTTTAAAATGCTGTAATCCTACTCCATTACCTCAAATAATCACAATCCCAAAGAAAAAACTGCAATATCATCAAGTTGTCTTATTAAAAGTTCCAAACAAAGCTTTTAATCAACAGAACATACTGTGCTAGTCAAAGCAAAAACAGAAGCATATACAAAATTTCAAATCAGAAACAAAAGTCAAAGAAGCAGAACTTACTAGCCAAGCACTGATGGAAAAGACATAGGGAGGAAGAAACCCAAAAGGTTTCTTATCTGAGATGAGTAGCTGTAAAGTCCAGTTTTAGAAGCAATCTTCTCAGAGATTTTTCTCTTACTATGGCACTAGAAAACTGGGTGGGTCCTCCCTGTGTGTCTGAAAGGCAGTCCGTGTCCTCACAGGTGATTTGTCCATCACACCCACAGACAGGCAGGATTGGAGTTCTGTGCTTTAACAGACTGCCAGAGATAGGGTAGCAGGTCTCTACCACTACGACCCATATGCTAGTGGTAATGTGTTTGTTGAACATCAACGGTTTAAGGATACTACTCTTGCAGTGTCGGACCTCAGGGCACCCCTAGGCAGGTCCTATTTACACAGTAACACACAGCAGTGCTGGGCCTCAGGACACCTCTGGGCAGGTGTTATTTACACAGTAACACATACCCTTGTTAGGCATTATTGATTGCTTGTCTGATTCAAGATTATTTCCTTCATTCAGCCACTAACCTTAAATCCTAATTTAAGTACTGCTGTTAGGACGGTATCAGCACAAGACTTTCCTCTACCTGAAACTTTCACAGTAGCTAAATTCTTTATCAAAACATTTACAGCAGCACACAAATTGTGTGACTACTACCTCATTTCTAAAGGCTACATTTTGAGTATGAATACTATGCAGGCTTCTCAGAGGGTCTTTAAAAATGCACTATTCCACAGAACATCTATTTAAAACAAATGCCTCTGTCTGCTAAACCAGCTGCCTTAACTTATACCATCCATCCATCCTCAGCCCCTTTTCCCATTTGCACATGGGGTCAGGCTGTCACTTCAACAGTGACAATTATCTCGAGCCAAGGTTTATACCACCATCTACAAAACAAATTATGGACTAATATTAAGGAAGCAGCTTTGAAGTGCACTGCATTTAAAAATTAGACTATATCCAGTTTGCAGTCTACTTTAATGATTGTTCAACATCTACTATTATTGTTTTACTATAACATTTAACACAAACCCTTCTCCTCCCATCCAGTTTTATTCCCATCTGCTCCACATGTAAAATCCCAAACACTGATGTTATCCACATTTTTGGCCATGTCCTCCAGTTTTTATAAAATCCGATCATACATTTCTAGAAAACTTATCCAGGTAAGGTATACTAAGTTTGAGCACTGACAAAACAAAGAATTACATGCTGATTACTACATTAACTGCTCTAGTCAAGTTTTGTGTCTCTACTTAATGGTCTTCTCTTCACAAGAAATCTGGTTCTAATTTTTCTTCAGTGGCAGTGAAATACCTAAATGCTCATATATTCTCCAACAGGTTTCAAATGACATTCAAAATCTTTACTTCAACAGTTAACACATCAAGTCCACTATGCACATTTTGCTTTTTAAAATTACTCTAGTTCATTTAGGGAGAACAGTTACTCTTTTAATTGATGGTGTCAACATATTTTTTTTTTATCTCCAGCCATGTTTTCTAATTATAGCCGTAGTGTTCTACTTATCTTTGCCATCAGTTATAATTCTGTCATCATTGCATGCTTTAAATTTTAGACTACAACTTGCTGTTGTAACTGGGCACACTTAAACTGGATATGATGATTTTCATATTTTGCTAGTTGTTCTTTAAAATATTTTAAAACAAAGATTTAAGACAAAGAAAGGCACCACAAACTGAAAACAGGTCAATCAGGGACAGTCAATAACCTATCATTACTTCAAGATCATCAGGCAGGAATGACAGGTGGAATACTAATGGCTTTTTCCTTCACTATAAGTCAGCCGGCACAACAGGGTCAAAGATTTATTTATTTAATTGAATTTACTGTGGTAGAGCACTAATGAAATGAGACCATTTGCAGGGTTAAATACAGAACGGTAAAGTAAGATTATAGGTATAACTAAGTTATACAGTACAATGGCATAACATAGATCTACAAAAATAAACACATGCTTACAAGGAAATACAAGTACACAATACAGAATACCAATGCCACAGGTTAGTTAAATGTGGTCCAGACAAAATAACAGGCATAGTACATAGAACTATGAAGGAAAATCTAGGAAATATCTTCAGATGTTGGGAAGTGAGAGGGGGTCATCAACAAATAAAACTTAACACCCAACAAAATAAGAGGGGACTAAGTGACAATGTGTGTCACTGGTAGAAGGGAGCTAGCTGCTGGTGGTCAAGTGTAGGTGAAGATTTGCTGGTAATGGGAAGTGGTTAGCTTGAGCCTTGGCAACAGAAGACCCCATGACCAGCTCAAAGAAGCTTGTCTGAACTTACAATAAAATGTTTCTTACCTATTCTGTATTTTAATGAATTATGCAAAAATTGTAAATTTGGAAGCAGCAGACTGTGCCAAGTCCTGGGAACTTGTAACAGACCTGCTTGACACTAGAGTAAGATGAAAATTACAAACTTGATATAGTCATTATGAATCTAAGCAAACCTTAAAGCATTTAGACTTGTGGTCCAGACCAATGTATCAAACAGTGACTTAGCTCCTGTGAGGGTCCTGCTGTAAAATTTGCTTTCTGACAAGAGGGAAAAAGGGAAATCAAAAGAGTAGGAGGGGAAAAAACATCATGTTAAGGGAAGCATCAGAGGAATGACACCTCAAAAAATTAAACAAGTGACTGTCAGAACAAATTTCAATGTGACAGTAGCAAAAAACAGCAAAATATGAATGAGGACTGTCTGACTTTGGTAACTGGTTATAACAGCCGGCCAGCCCCCAAAGGAAAAATGTTTGTAATTCTGATGAAGTTCTCCCCAGTGGCTAAATACTCTAGGGTAGCACCTGCTAAGATCTCTGGTGCATTGTCTTACCTGAAAGATGGATCAGATCTGCCAGAAGAGCTATCGGAAAAGTCTGGTGAAATCTCTTAATGCCCAGCACACAGTCTTACATTCTTCAGCACTATGGATAAAAAAAAAAGACACACAAAAAGATGAGGAAATTCCAACTAGTTTAAAAACATTAAAAGTACTAGATTAGTATTAATCTATGAACCTATGAAAAGTACTTCTCTACACTGACAATGTATATGCTGACTACAGCTATGAATTATACTGATAAACACAGCTATCTGCTTTGGGGAGGAACAGTACTCAAGAGTAAACAGATATCCTACAATTGACCATTTCAGCTGATCTTCCATAAGGTACTCCAAACCAGTAGATATAAACATAGGTGTGCAGGTGATTTTTCAGTAATTATTTCTTTTACTGCAAAACACATATGCTCAGGGCACACATGCCTTCACAAGCTGATGTCCATGTGCCAGCATGAGAGAAAGCAGCAATTCTCAGGATCCCAGTAATTTTGATTCAGCCTGATTAAACACAGTTGAGTCCCAACTGAATCCAAAGAAAATGAGGATGCCAAATTATAAACTTTGCCACTTGATAAGTACACATATCCAGATACATAGAGGATGCGTATATGCAGAGGGTTGTTCTGAATATGGTAAGCATTTTCACGGCTGTTTTATCTTCAGTGCATATACAAAATGCAAGGTAAAGAGGCCAAATGAAAGGTGGCCGAAAGGTGAAATTCAGTTGGCAAGCCATTCCAAAAGAATCTCTGCTCCTAGAGTTTAGGCCCAAACTTCAATGCATTGTAAAAGCATGAACAAATTCCTAATCAAGTAGTTGAAATAATCTACTAGACATCAGTCACCTACTCTGGTAGAAAAATTCTCAAACATTCACTTATGGGCAATTACTCAACTAGTGACAAAATTTATCACAAATA
Organism: Protopterus annectens; assembly: GCF_019279795.1. Taxonomy (NCBI): domain Eukaryota; kingdom Metazoa; phylum Chordata; order Ceratodontiformes; family Protopteridae; genus Protopterus; species Protopterus annectens. The sequence goes on along the minus strand of NC_056745.1, from coordinate 1,311,008,584 downwards.
TCAAGTCCACTTGGATAGTGGTTAGTTTAGCATTTGCATTATCATCCTTACCTATTTTATAAGAACACCATAATTTTAATCCAATTATCCCACAGAGATACGTACAAAAAATAAGTTATGTAGTCACCATAATGTTCCATCTGAGTTGTTGCTCTTCATTTGTCTTCAACCTGTGGGACAAGGATCCAGGATGGATCCGACTCGGCCGCATTTCTTCAGCATCTGATCTGGGCTCCAAGCTCCTCCTCTACCCATAATGCCCCCATCTCCTTCCTCCCTTCAGATCAAATTTGCTGCCACCATAGCATCCCAACCTGACACAATGCCTTACCCCTTGGCACAATAAACCATACAGTATCATAAGAAATGACCAGTTATGCCAAAGAAAGGGCCATGTCTTTTCCAGCCACCCCACCACACAGCCCACATAAGGCAGGGGGAAGGAAAAGAGAGACGGTTAAAGACAAATGAGAAGCAACAACTCAGATGGAACATTATGGCCAGTACATAACTTCTTTATCTGAAGTTGATGTCTTCATTTGCTCTTCAACCTGTGGGACAGAGTACCCAGCTACCAAACACCTGGGAAGCCCTCATGGAAGGATATTTTGTAACACAGCAGAGCCAAAGGTTGTCCTCCTCCTGAAGAGAAAATCCAACTTGTAAAGGGAGATGAAAGCATGTAAAGATGCCCAGGTAGCCGCAAAGCAAATGTTATCCAAGGAAACTCTGGACCAAAAGACAGCTGAAGAATGTGCATTACTTGACCTGGCAGAGACAATCCTTTGGTTGAATAAGCCAAAAGTATACACTGAGAAATCCAACGAGCAATGGTGATTTGATACAGGTTTCCCTAAAAAGGGCTTAGAGTAGGAAATGAAAAGTTGATCCGACTTGCGAAAGGCCATTATTCTGTGTAAGTAAAAGTGTACTTGTCTATGAACATCCAGCAGGTGCAATTTATACTCTCCCTTATTCTGAAAGTTCAGAAAGAAGACAAGGAGATTGATAACTTGATTAATGTTTGATTGAGGCCACTTTTGGAAGAAAGGAAGGATTAGTGCGCAAAGATACCGTCTTTATGGAAGATCATGTAAGGAGGCTTAATTGATAAGGCCTGAAGCACAGACACTCTTTCAGCTGAAGTAATAGCAATCAGGAAGGCTGTCTTCCAAGACAGGAACTGCAGATCCACTGAAGCAGCAGGTTCAAAGGGGGAAAAAAAAACAAGGCTTGAAGGACCAAAGTAAGGTCACAAGGAGGCGTAGGCTTGATTGGTGGCCTAAGAAGAAAAGTACCCTTCAGAAAAGCTTTACAGAGCTTTGAAGAGGCTAGAGAAGCTGAATTATTCATTATGTGGAACTTAGAAATAGCTGCCAGCTGAACTTTAAACATAGAGAAGCTAGCACCCTGCTGAAAAATACCTGCCTGAAACTCTAAGATAACAGCAATGAAAGAATCCAAATCACGTTGAGATGCCCAAATTGAGGAAACGTTTCCACTTACTCGGATAAACCTTCCTCGTGGAAGATTTACGAGCCGCCACCAAAATCTTCTTAACAGGAGAAGATAGCCCCAACTATCATGGGAACTGGAGCAGCCAAGCGGTGAGCTTCAGACTGGCCATATCTGGATGTGGAATCCCTCAGGGATGCAAATTAACATCCGGAACCAGATCTGTCTTCTAGGGAGGACATACTACATGAGACCACAGAGAAGGGAACCATACTTGGCAAGGCCAGAAGGGGGCAATGAGGATGACTGAGCACCCCAGCCATTGCACTTTCTGAATAAGCTTTGGGATCAGGGAAAGTGGAGGATAAGCATAGAGAAGAAGACTGGAGGGACAAGCATGAACCAAAACGTCTCAGGGGGACTTCCCCCGGAAGGGGGTTCAGAGTGAAAAACTTGCTACACTTCACATTGGAAGGAAAGGTAGAGAGATTGTAGCAAAGCTGATCCCACTTTAGAAAGATCTGTTTTGCTACTGACGGATTTAGACACTACTATAAGGCATTGGGATATACCTGATGAGCCTGTCTGCTAGAATGTTGGACCTCCCGGGAATGTGCACTGCCACCAGAAAATGATCGGTGGAGAAAGTCCACTCCCACAATCTCATGGCTTCACGGCAAAGGGGATAAGACCTGGTCCCCCCCCCCCCTGTTTATTGATGTACCACACTACCAACATATTGTCTGTCTGGATGGCAATCATCCCTAGGGAAAGACGGGCATGCAGAGCTTGCATCAATAGCATTGCCCTCTTCTCCAGGACACTGATATGTAACTGGGTCTCCAGGGAAGATCACGTGCTTGAACTGCCCTTCCAAAGCAATGCACCCCCCATCCTAGTAGGGAGGCGTCCGTGGTCACCATGGTCAGAGGGGAGGGAAGAATAAACGGGCAACCATGAAGAAGGTCCGGGGACTGAATCCACCAGAGAAGAGAATCACTGCAGGCTCATGATAGACGAACAGGATTTGACAATGGTAGATCTAGAAATAACCACTGGATGTCTGACAGGTGCTTGAGAGGGGAAGGTGTTTGACAGAAGGGGATTGAATATCCTCTGGATATGATTCGCAACACCCAATGATATTCTGTTGTAGACTCCCAGGCTGTTAGGTGAAGTGAGAGTCGACCCCCTGATTGCCTTCAGAAATGAGCAGTTGGGCAAACCTTCAGGGCTGCTGCGTGGGCCTGTCCGGGAAGGAATCCCGAGACCCGTGGCTCCTCGAAATTCATCGGCATTTGTCAAATCCCCCTCTGCCTCTGGGAGAATATGAGTCCAGAGCCTCCTGGGAATAACCCTGAGACTTCTGGAACCACATCACCTTCGCTCCTCATTGATTCCTGGAAAAGGTTAGCTGAGGAGTTTAGAAGAGGATTCTGACAGCAGACAAGGTCTTCTAGTCTTTCTCGCTCCTAGACCAAAGTGTCACGTACAGTCTTTCCAAACAGAGTGGAACCATCATACGGTGCGTTCACAAAAGACACCCTGAAGGGCTCTGAGAAGTTACAAAGTCAGAGCCAGGCATGAAGCTTAATGGCAACACCCACTCCGGCCGCTCTAGCGCCTTCAGTCACATGAGATAGAAGCCACAAAGAGGTACTGGAGATGGAGTTGAGGGTGGCTATGCGGGAGGAAAAAAAATGTTCTTTTCCTCCTCCAACATGGACCCTGGGGCAGAACCAGCGACCTCCTCAACCAGGTCATGCTGGAGCCTTACGACATATGCCATATAGTTCAGCGTGCAAATCCGCTTCCCCCAAAATGGTCCATGTTCCTAGACTCTCAGTCTTGAGGATGGACCGTGGAGCTCTCCTGTGCTAGCTCCTTCTTAGTGGCTGCCGCCACTGCCACCACCATGACATCAACAGGGGATCCATTAGACTAATGAGGTTTATCAGAAGGGGCACTGAGGACCTTGGCAGGGCATTTGAGGATGGACTCCATTGTGTCGGGCTCCTTCCATGTCAGAGATGTATAAAGATCCACCAGGGGATATGTGGGAGGTAACACCCAGGATGTAGACGGTCCTGCGCCGAATGCCCTCAGGAACACAGAGTCATCAGGTGCTGGATTTCTGGGCAGACCACCACCCATGCTGATGAAGGACCTCCGTGATGTCTTCAAATGAGACATCCTCTGGGGGGTGACTGGGGGGAACCCTCCTCTTCCTCCAAATCAGTGTCCTCAGTGAGAGATTTGGGAGGGAAGTCTATGTGGCTCCTTTTACATGTGCATTTTTGAGGAACCTCCTCCAGGGGGGTCTCTGGGGAAGGACTCGAAAACATCCAACTGTTCCCAAGGGGGAACTCCCTGGGGCAGAGAGGCAGCAAGCTGTCCCTGAGTGGGAAGCATGGCAGAATCCAGACCAGAGACGGACAGAGCCTGGATGGACTATGAGGACGAGATCATCAAGGGTCTCAATGTGAATGACAGAACCCACTCCACCACGTCAAAGGGAGAAGGAGAATGAACAACTGAAGCTGGAGCTACAATCAGGTCCATAATCCGCTGGATCAATGGGGGAGCCAGAGCCAAACCTCTAGGTGCCGGGACTCAGACTGGAAGGCTTGGATCTGAAAAACTTGGAGCCAAAACCACCCCCTTGGATCCGGCGCCAAGGCTATGGCTCCAAGTTTGCCAGAGCTGGCCCGCTCAAGGCAATGGTCGGCGTCAAGGTACCAGGTACTGTCAGCACCGACCCCTCGATGCCGAGGGTTCTCAGACCCAAGGGCTCCAAAACTGGGGGGTCGGATCGGAGAAGGAGTTATCGGGATGAAGGCTGACTGCATGCTCCCAGTCCTGGAGGGGGAGGGGGGCAGACAAGGCTCCCATCTGTATCTGTGTGCAGATGAAACTCCACAACATCCCATTCACCTCGGCTTTGAAAAGACTGCAGATGAACCAAGTGGAAGAGACCACCTACACCGGCCTAGACAGACTGTGTGGTGAAGCAGACACTGGTGAACGGCTCTGAAACACCTCCAGCTATGGGAAGAAGAAAGGGGAATGGAGCCGGAGGGAACATGAGTCAAGACCCAGGTGAGATTTCGCCAGTGGTTCGGCTGAGGAGAAGCAGTCGGGGGACCGCTTCCTCGGCCTATCCCGGTACTTGTGCTTCTCGCTGTCCCTGGTCCTCTTGGCGTGAGGTTGAGTCCCAGAGGCTGGGGCGGAGGGAGTAGCAGAAGCAGCAGAAAAGGAAGCTTGAGCCTCTGCAGTAGGAGGTGGAAGAATGCCCTTAAGAATAAGTTTATTCCTCCTGTCAATCAATGCGCAGGGATTGAACCCCACGCAGATCGAGCAGGAGGAATCGAGGTGCTGGACCCCTAAAAGCACACATTGTGGCCATCCTTAGGGGAAAGCTTATAGCCACACACTGTGCACTTCCTAAATCCCGGTTTGGGTGTCTGCCATAGTGGAGAGAGAAAGACCCACCAGCAGGCATACACACATGCACGCACACTAAAGAAATATAGAGGGAAATGGGAATAAGGTTTTTTTTTTTGCTATAGACCGACTGAACGCGAGAAGGGTAGGGGGAGAGAGAAAGATGAAAAACAGTTTGAAAATCTAACTCACTCAACCAAAAAAAGCCTGGAGCAGCAGACGGCGATGCTTGCTATTAGCATGGCAAACGAGATCTGAATGAAGGCAGGAGACAGGGGCATTATGGGTAGGGGAGAGGCTTGGATCCGATGCTGGAGAAATGCTGCTGAGTTAGATCCATACCAGATCAGTGTCCCACAGGTTGAAGAGCAAATAAAGACAACTTCAGATCTTCTGTCTATGGTTTTAATATAAAGTTTGACCCTTTTTAGCAGAGTTTGTTCAATATGTCTGCTAGGACTGAACCGCTTATCGGATCCAATATGGCCAATTTCCAGTGTGCTCAGCCTCAATTTTTTGAACGTTGCCTCCATAATGCTCTGCATTACCCTCCCCTGTAGATCAAGTTTGCCCAGTACCACATAGATAGACCCTGGAAAGATAACCATCTAAAAGGAGATATGGAAATAAGAGATAACTGGATGGCAGGGTTGCCATATTGGATAGATTAGGATCAAAAGGACCCAGCATTATGGTAAGAAATTAACTTACTTAGCCTAGTTCATCTGTTTGAATGAAATGACTACTGGGACAGATTAACAAGCTACCATCTTATTTGGCTGGGCATCATGATAGGATACCTTTTCAATGCTACAAATTAAAGCTCTGGACCTGGAAATCACATCTAATTTATTAATGCTTGGCAAAAGTATGCAATGTATACCATGCAGTTGTGCACATTTCTACACTGAAGAGTTTCTGAAAAAGGCAGTGGAGGTAGCTATTGATCTGGTGGAATTGGGAGACAGTTTGTTTTGTTATTGTTTTTTTGTTACTTGAATAGCTGAAGGTTGCACAATCCAACAACCACTTAGAAAGGGTTTGTTTAGAAACCTTTTCCCCCAACTTATTCCAGATGAAGGAAATGAATAACTGAGAATCCTTTCCAAGGGATCTGGTTCTATGTAAAAAGAATTACAGTGGATGGTAAACATCTAATAAGTGCAGCAAATATTCTCCTCTATTTGTATAATTTGGGAAAATACTGACAAATGAATAGGTTGGTTCATATTGGATTCTGAGGCTACTTTGGGGAAAAAGGATGGCTAAAATTTCAGTCAGACTCCACCTTTGTGGAAATTTAGATAAGGGACACAAAGACAAGGCATGGAAAGTACAGTTTTGTACCTACCATAAATGTAGATGTTCGAGTGCTAATACAGCTGCAGTAATCACAGATGGGGTTCTCTGTCGTCAGGCGGGTCCTCGGTCGGCCGAATTCCAAAGTCTAGGTCCGGCGTCAGTTGTTGTCGCTTTCTCTCCTAACGTCAGAGAGGCCGGAGTATATAAGACACAGCCGACACCATGTTCTTCAGTCTTTCTTGCCCAAGATGTCAGGTGCCCCCAGAAGGAAGGCAATACATAAATTATGTTTATATGTATATACATGCAATGCAATATAATCCAAAATCAGTAGTTGCAAGCAAATAAACCATAGAAGGATAACCCAGTCAGGTTGTATGAAGAGGGTGTTAGGCCCCATGCCTTTACCAAGTGGGGAAGGAGGGAGGGAAACCTGTACTGCAGCTGTATTAGCACTCGAACATCTACATTTATGGTAGGTACAAAACTGTACTATGTTCATCGTGCATACAGCTGCAGTAATCACAGATGGGTAGAGTCCCAAAGCTACGCACAGGGTGGTAGGCACTAGGAGGAACTGGATTGAGCCAGAATGCCCTGCAACACAGCAGTGGCAAAGCCTGCTCTAGTTTTGGAATATAAAGGCAGGTGGTAGTGTTTTGTGAAGGTATGTACCGAACTCCAAGTGGCTGCCTCCAAAATATCTTTGGTAGGAACTCCTCTGAGGAAGGCTGTAGAGGTAGCTGTGGCCCTGGTGGAGTGTGATCTGTTGCCTGTAGGAACAGATTTCCCATGATAGGAATAACAAAACCGTATGCAGTGGCCTATCCATTTTGAAATAGTCTGCTTGGTAACTGGCTTCCCTTGAGCCCCTACAGCATAAGACACAAAGAGTTGTTCTGATTTCCTGAAGGACTTTGTTCTGTCCAAATAATAACGTAGCTGCCTATGGATGTCTAAAGAGTGCAGCAGCCTTTCCCCTTTGTTTTGAGGATTGGGGTAAAAGGTAGGTAGGTGTATGGCTTGATTTAAAGCTACCCTGGATATCACTTTAGGCATCAATGACGGGTTGGTACGAACGGAAACCCTGTCCTGATGGAATATGAGAAAGGGCTGCACCGCCATGAGGGCCTGTAGTTCTGAAACCCTACGAGCTGAAGTGAGAGCCAGAAGGAAGGCCGTTTTCCAGGACAAATATTGCAAATCTGTTGAGGCAGCTGGTTCAAAAGGAGGCAATGTTAATTTTTCTAGTATGTAATTAAGATCCCAGGCTGGTATAGGTTGCTTCCTTGGTGGTCTTATATTCTTAACCCCTCTGAGGAACTGTCGTAAGAGTGGGTGAGAAAATAAAGGAGGATCCGTGTTGAACTCTGCAGAAATGGCTGAGGCATGGATTTTTATGGAAGAAAATGAAAGTCCACTGTTCAGCAGCTCAGCTAGATACTGTAATACCTGAGGCAAGTTCAGTTTTCTAGGGTCCTGGCCTTTTTTCTCATTCCAAGAGCAAAACCGCTTCCATTTTGCGGAGTAAGCTTTTCTAGTAGATGGCCTTCTGGCCTCCAAAATGACATCCTGCACCTCCTTGGAGAGTAGGGTCTGTTGTGGTGTTAAGGAATTTTCCATGCAGCGAGATTGAGTGTTTTCAGCTGACTGTGAAGAGTTTTGTAGCTGTGCTGAGTCAGCAGAAGAGGCATTAGAGGCAGGGACCAGGGAGGAGTATGTTAGGCTCCTCAGGAGCGGGTACCAGTGTTGCCTTGGCCAATCTGGAGCAATCAGTATCATCTTCGGTCTGTCTGCTCTTGCTTTCAAAAGCACCTTGGGCAGAAGAGGCAGAGGTGGGAATGCGTAAACTGTCCATGCTGTCCAACTGAATGAAAGGCGTCCACTCTCCAGGCCTTTGGATGAAAGGTCCTCGAACAAAACTTTTCCAATTGATGATTCCTGTGGGAGGCAAAAAGATCTATGTCTGGCCTCACCCACGCTTGGATTATCTCTGTAAACACCTGAGGATGCAACTTCCATTCGTGTGGATCTGTCATATTTCTGCTTAGATTGTCTGCCAGCGTGTTTTTCAATCCTGGCAAGTACTGTGCTTGAAGTTCGATTTGCCATTCCAGAGCCAAGTTCCAAAGAGTCATGGCTAGTCTGCACAAGGGGTATGAATGTGTTCCTCCTTGTTTGTTTATGTACCACATTACTGTGGTGTTGTCTGTTCTTATCAGTAATTGTCCTGGATGCAAGAAGTCCTTGAAAGCTGTAATTGCATTTATTACTGCTAGCATTTCTTTTTGATTGATGTGAAGGTGCTTTTCCTTTTGGGACCATTTGCCCTGAATGCACCTGTCCGTCATGTGCACCCCCCAGGCGTAATCTGAGGCGTCTGTTGTGATGACTTGATTTGCTTGAGGCTTGCAGAATGGGAGGCCTGTATTTGCTTGACATGCTTGGGCCCACCATAGAAATTCCTTTTGCAAACATGGAATTATTGGTATTATTGTTTCCAAACTGTGACTGTGTTGAGACCATAGGTTTTTTGGGTACCATTGAAGTTTCCTCATATGCAGCTTTGCACATGGGATTAAAAGAATGCAAGATGCCATGAAGCCCAGAGCCTGCAGGAATTTCCTTGCAGTAAGCCTGGTACATTTTGCTAGTATTTTGAAGTACTGAGTTAGTTGCCCCTGTTTTTCTGGCGTAAGATAGGCCCATCTGGGTGTTTGTGTCCAAGTTGGCACCCAGGAAAGTTATTTTCTGAGATGGTGTTAGCCTGGATTTCTCTTTGTTGATTGTGTATCCCAGAGAATGCAGTAACCGTGTTACATAAGCCAGATGTTCCAGAAGTATGTGCTTGCTGTCCGCCTGGATCAGGCAGTCGTCCAAATAAGGGTAAATTTGTATCCCTTGAAGTCTGCAGTAGGCAATCACTGATGCCAGGCACTTTCTGAATACTCTGGACGCAGTAGATAAGCCAAAGGGCAATGCAGAGAATTGATAGTGGATTGAATCTACAAGAGATCTGAGGTATCTTCTGCAGCTTTGTCTGATTGGGACATGCAGGTATGCCTCCTTGAGGTCCAATGTTACCAGCCAAAACTCCTTGCCCAGCATGGGAAGAAGCTGCTGTAATGTGAGCATCTTGAATTTTGGTACGAGTAAAAATGTGTTTAGGATGGATAAGTCCAAAATGGGTCTCCAGTCAGTTCCTCTCCTTGGTACCAGAAAAAGTCTTGAATAAAAACATTGACCTTGTTCGTGAGTAGGTACTTCTTGAATAGCTCTCATGCTTATGAGCTTTGAAATTTGTAGTTGTGCCTCTGCCCTTTGATTGTGTGGCAGGTTTGGCATGCCTCTCATTTTTGGAAGAGTGTGGAATTGAAATTTGTAGCCTCTGTTTATAATGTCCAGGATCCATTTGTCTGTTGTGACAATATGCCAATTTCTTGCAAATAATGCTAGCTTTCCTCCCAAAGGTGCTGCCAGCTGAGACCTGCTTGGCATGGAAATGAGGGAGTCATTGGGTTTGTTTTCCGTATTGTTGTGCACTGTCTTCGCCACCTCTTGGTGCTGGAGTTTGCCATTGTCGGCCTCTATATGATCCTTGTGATTGCCCTCTGCCCCTTGTGCGTCTGTATCTACCTCTTTGGGGCTTGTCAGTGGCTGGAAAGGACCAGTTTTTTGAAGGCCAATTTCTGCTAAAACGTGGTGGTTGGACCTGTAAAAAAGCTTTGACAGTTTGCATAGATTTGGCTTTTTCTTCCATTTTCCGTAATATCTCCTCAGCATTAGTACATAGTACCAAACAGCACATCCTTTTGTAAAGGAGCATCTAGAAGTTTAGCTTTCACATGATCAGGCAAGTTTTGTTCCCTAAGCCAGGCATGTCTGCGAATGACTGATCCTGTAGCAGCCGCTCTACTTGAGGCCTCTAGGGCATCATAGCCACATTGTAAGGTGTGTTTATCCACTTGCTCTGCACTATGCATCATATCCTGCAACTCCTTCAAATCTGGTTGCTCAGGTTGAGACATTTTATTCCTTAATTGTGATAACAGGAACTGTTGATATTTAAGCATATGAAACTGACAATTTAAGGCCCTCATGGCTAGGGTGGCGAGGCATATACCTTTTCCCCACCTTTCTAAGGATCTTGACTCTCTTTCGGCAGGAAGTGGATTCTTGGCAGTAGAGGCCTTCAATCCCTTGGGGCCTTGAGAAATGGTTTCAGGGTCAGCATTATGGCTTTTGTAAAGAAATTGGTGAGAGTTAGGAACTCTGTAGTACCTATCAGGTTTGACTGGTGCAGGAAGCAGGGAATCCGGGTTAAGGCAAGCCTCCGAATAAACATCATCAAGTATGTCCAAAACAGGAGGTATCGCCAGAGGTCTGTGTTGAGGTAACAAAAGAAATTCCCTAAGTCTTTTCTTGGAATCGGAAAAGTCTTGGCCTTCCCAATGGAAGTGTTCCCTTAAAGTGTGCAAGGTTTCCCCAAAGGAAAAATCCTCAGGAGGAGATGCAGAAGGAATGGACTGCTCTGCATCCGAATCCTCAAAAGGGGAGTAAGAGTGTTCCTCTACATCAGAATGTTCTGATAAAATGGAGCCCTGATCAGAAGAGGGAAAATCTTCCTCCACTCTGAGTCTCTTGTCTGGAATGGGTTGAGAAACCCTGATAAGAGTAATTAAGTCCTCAGCCATTTTAAGCATCTGTTTTTTAGGCATGGGACCTGGAGATGGGCCCTGTGCAACAGGCCTCTTGGATGCCTGGCTGCTTTGGATTTAGTAAAGGTCTTAATAGAAAAAGAAGATGAGGGTCTAAAGACACCATGGGTGGAAGTGGACCTGTCCACATTAGGCGGCTCAACATTAGCAATGGCTTCGGTGGTTGTAGTCTGGGAAAGGGCCGAGGTACCTGCGGTCTCGGGTACAGAGGACACCGCCGAAGGAGTGTCGTCGGTAGTCAGGGACTGCAAAGGCGTCTCGCTGAGAACCGGACCACGTGTAACCTGTTTTGGCGTGGTGTCGGTGGAGACCGCGGACCTCGCGTGTCGGTCCTTGTCCTTGTGTTTTTTGGACAAAACGGTAGTCGGAGTTTCCGACGACATTTTATAATCAAAGGCTTTACCAAAATAGTGTTGGGCGAACTCCGCCCGACGCTTAATAGTGCGTTTATTGAAAGTAGCGCAAAAGCGACAGCCCGAGACGTCGTGGTCTGGGCCTAAACAAGGTATGCAGAGGGAATGGAAATCCTTATGCGGTATTTGCTTCCCACAAGAAATACAATTATTAACTTTTTCTGACATCGGTCTGAGGCAAGAAAAGTTTCCCCAACGGGGTACTTAGCTTTAATGAAGACTTTGGTTTCCAATTTTTTCGTAATTCAGGAGCTGGCCGACCGGCACTTGCGAACTGCTTCTGCTTCGGGCACCGCGCGGCAAAAAAGACTGAAGAACATGGCGTCGGCTGTGTCTTATATACTCCGGCCTCTCTGACGTCAGGAGAGAAAGCGACAACAACCGACGTCGGACCTAGACTTTGGAATTCGGCCGACCGAGGACCCGCCTGACGGCAGAGAACCCCATCTCTGATTACTGCAGCTATATGCACGATGAACATCTCTGATATTCTCCTAGCACAAATAACAGCAACTAAGAATAGTGACTTCTAAGATAGAAATTGTATGTCTGTTGAAGAGGCTGGTTTGAATGGTGGTCTTGTCATAGCCTCTATAAAGAAATTTAGGACCCATGGAGGGGTTGGGTCCTTTACAAGAGGGCATAACAGAAATAAACCTTTGAGGAAAGGCTTTCCATAACCTGTGAGAAACAAAACAGTGACTTTAAAATCCACAACGATAGTTGGAATTAGACACTAGCTGCACTTCAATTGAGGAGAAACAGGACCTGTATTTTCCAGGAAGGTTAAAAGCTTTAATACAGGGACACAGAAGGGTCTACATTCTGTGCTCTCTGTCTTCTACTGAGCACTGTATTGATGATCTCAGTGAAGTGAGAACAGTACCTCTGATCTCAAGATATTTGAAGTTCTGTACGTAATGCCAAATGAACAGACATCAACTTGCATCTAATTCTCAAGCATTGTGGATGATACTACAACATGGGTCCTAATGGTTAACATCCCTGGGAATATAACTAGCAGTGGAACAAAATGATTTTTTCCAACCATTTAAATATCTGCACCATAAAAACATTAAACATGAATAACACTGTACACTGATCTGCACTAAGAAAAATTACAGATTATTACACAAATACAGAGTAAGCAGAACTTACCTAGTAACCTGCTTGTGAAAATCTGTCAACTGCTTGTGAGTTACTGTAACTGCTCCGCCAGTTATTTCTGTTGGCAGACCCTTCAGTGCATTTTCCAGCCAACGACAAAACATCTGTTATAAACAGTATAAAGTGAAGGCGGTCATGGCAAAATTACATTGTTTTCTTTATATTTATTTATTCAAACACAAAATGACAATGTGACCTCTGTATTTAATGATTGCACATTTTTTGTGCCTTGCATGGGGAACTTCAGACTTCATAAGAGCATCTATCACATACAGGTATATTATTTTGAGGACCAGGAGGTTCTCTACAAATATCTAATTGTAAAAGGTTTCAATAAAAGCCTGATTCCAATGTAAGCTTGCATAGATTTTGGGAAAACAGATACAGATTTTATTCAATATATGCAGACTAAGGTTAATCAAAATTACAGTTGTGTAAAATCTTACTATAACGGTAGATGCCCTTCTCTTCACTGTTGTAGTATTCCTTACATAAGGGATTGTTTGCCAAGGATAGTCCACCGTCCAGCCAGTATAAAGGCATCGTATGTCACACGTATGCTCCCTGCCAAAGCATACGACATAAAAGGTGACGTACAGACAAAAACAATCAGAACTGAAAAGCCTCAAGAGGAACAGAACACCTTAGGGATAAAGGAGGACATGTACATCCTGGACGGCAACAAAAATACAGGGCAAGAGCTAGAAAATAAGGGGAAGGAGGGAGGGACTGAATGCTGCAACAGTGAAGAGAAGGACATCTACTCTTATTGTAAGATTTTACACAACTGTCCTATATCCTTCTTTATCACTTTTGCAGTATTCTTTACATAAGGGAGAGTACAACAGTTAAGAGGAATTGTAGGAGGAAGAAGGTACAGAAGATCCCTCTACAAATCCATGTAGGATTGCCCTGACAAAGCTCAACCTGGAAATAACATCCAACTTGTAATGTTCAGTGAAAGTATGAACAGAGGACCAAGTGGCAGCCTCAAAAATGGTTGGTATCCAAATCCTTGAAAAAGGCACCAAAGAAGGCAACTGCCCTAGTGGAATGTGCCTTTACAGACAAGGAAAAGACATTTGCCATGAAAAAAAAAAACAAAAGGAAATGGCCTTAGAAAAACAAGAAGAAATGGTTTGCTTAAACACAGCCAAACCCAAAGCCCTGGGATGAAAAGAAACAAAAAAGATGCTCAGATTTGCAAATAAACTGAAGTTATGTACTTAACATAACTTGGCGTCTGTGCATCCATTTTCATTCTTACTCACAGTTGGGTCTTTGGATCAGACCTTGGACCTGACTTGACTGCATTTACAAGACTTTAGGATCTGAGTCTCGAGCTCTTCCCTTTCCCATAACTTCCTCCGAGTGAGTTTATTGCCCTAATAGGTAACATTACCAAGAAGAAATGAAGCAGATCAAGACTTTCTGGAGCCCATGCCATGAATTGATGGGTTCCAAATTCCTCTAGGTAAATTCTCAAAGATACCAAGGTCGGGGGATGGATGGGAGGGAAATGAGGAAGAATGAAAATGGACAACACAGATGCCAAGTTTTCGTAAGTACATAACTTCTATTATCTGATGTTGCCCTTTTCATTCTTCCTCACTGTTGGGTCAGAGTCTCCAGCTATGTAACTCATGGGTGGCCCCTAAGGAAGGATATGCTGGAGCGCTGTTGAGATGAAGGATTGCCTGCTTCTGGAGACAATGTCCAGTTTACAGCACAATGTGAAACAAATGTATGATTCTTAAACCAAGTGGCTGCAGCACATACTTCATAAATAGATATTCTGGCAGAAAAAAGCTGAAGAGGCCTTGGATCTAGTTGAGTGGGTTTCTGGTACACGAGCCAATTCAATCTCTTTTTGTGAATAAATGTTAGAAATGAAATCAGTTATCCATTTAACCAGGGTAATCTTGGATACTGCTGGTTCAAACGATTAGTAGAAAGGGATACTACGTGTTGATCAGATTTTCTGTGCTTCTTGTCCTGTTCAAATAGAAATGCAACTGTCTATGAACATCGAGAAGAATGTAATATATATTCGCCTCTGAACAATCTGGAAAGAAAACAGGCAACTGAATGGACTGGTTAATGTTGGGATTCTGTTGCTAGTTTATGCATAAAGGATGGATTAGTTCTTAGAGAATCTCTGTCTTTATAAAAAAATGATATAAGGAGATTTGGCTGACAAGGCTTGCAGTTCAGATATACTCTTGGCTGACGTGATGGCTACCAAGAATATAGTGTTCCATGAAAGAAATTTCAATTCAGAACTATTGGCTGGTTCAAAGGGCTTTTGAGTGAGGCCTTGAAGGACAACTGTAAGGTCCTAAGGGGGAGAAGGATCTTTGATTGGAGGCCTTAGCAGAAAAATACCCCTCATAAAGGCTTTGGATAACATAGATGAAGAAATAGATGATCCCTTTCCTGAAATAAAATTAGAAACGGCAGCCAGCTGTAACTTAATGCTGGAGAAACTGGTGCAGTCATGAAAAAGTGAACTCAGAAAAAGGAGAATAGCTGATGTAGGAGCTATAAAATGGATCAATATTCTCCTTTGAAGCCCAAATCATAAATTGTCTCCACTTAATGTTATAGACCCTTTTTGTGGAATTTTTCTGCAAAGGCAAAATTAAGTCGCAAACTGGGGAAGCTTGCCTGGACTTTCTTATAATCACTGGAAGTAGACAAACCATGTGGTTAGCCTAAGTGTGTGGAGATTGGGTTTTCAATGGTCTGATGGATAGGACACGAGGTCCTGACTGGGATCCAGTATCCACAGGAGATACTTCAGGTGAGGGCACAGGAAGGGTAACCATATCTGGCAAAGCCAGAAGGGGGCAATAAGGATCACTCAGAATTTTAGCCTGCTGGCTTTCTGTAGAAACTTTGGGATCAAAGGTGGGGTAAGCATAAAGGATACGTAAGGGCCAAATGTGGACTACAGCATTCCTTGGTGACTTCCCCTTTGGGGGATCAGAGCAAAGTAATAGCTGCATTTGTTGTTTAGGGGAGAAGCAAAGAGACTGTAGCAAAGTTGGCCCCAACGGCTGAAAACCTTGTTTGCTACTGCTTGATTGAGGGAACACTTGTGAGTGGTCAGAATGGACCTGCTGAGACTGTCTGCTAGCACTTTGGTTTCTCTGGGAATGTGCGCTGCAATTAGAAAGAGGTTGGAAAAGATTGCCCATTCCCAAACTCTCATGGCCTATCTGCATAATGGATAGGATAGGGTTCCTCCTTGTTTGTTTATATACCAGACCACTACCATGTCTGTATGAATTTGCAGTAGTTCCTAGAAGAAGAAGGTCCTGAAAGGCTTGCAATGTTAAAAGGATTGCTCTCATCTCTAGGACACTGATATGCAGCTTAGTCTCATCTTTCCCTGATAATATCCCCCCACCCCCCACCCCAACAGGGAAGCTTCAGTGGTCAATGTGGCTATTGGAGAGGGAACAGAGAATTACCTATCCAACAACAGGTTGTTAGAATGCATCCACCAGCCTTCTGCAGACTGGAGTTAGTAAGACAGAAGCAGATAGTGGCTGGTACAGAATGGACCATTGAAGAGCCAGGGCCCAATGCAGGACTCGCATAAAGTATATTGCTAAGGGTACAAGAATGACGGTCGCTGACAAGAACCCAGTGCTTTGAGAACTAACTGTGCTGAAGGAGATGCGAGATGCAGTAAGTCCTAGACTTGCTGTCTCACAGAAGTTATGCAAGGCAGAAGCAGGGTAGCTACTTGAGTGGAAGTGTTCACTTGCATTCCTATAAACTCTAGATTCACACAGGAATCAGGTTTGACTCTGTCAAATTTATTGAAATAAGCAGGAAATTGATAATTGGTAACAAGTAATCCCTGGCCTGAATCAGCTGACGCTTTGATGGTGCAGTAAGGAGCCAATCGTCTAAACACAGA